>NC_072862.1:22052496-22362925 GCF_028858705.1 Grus americana | reverse complement strand
AAAGCAGGTTTAGGGGAAAGAAAAAGTATACAAAATATTAGCACAGCATAGCTAGATTTTTTTTTAAATTCATAAAATACATTGTACTTGATACTGACTTTATATTGTGTTTGGTTTTTTTTACAGGGAACAAATGAAATTCTGCGAATGTATATTGCTTTGACGGGTATGCAATATGCAGGCAAAATCTTAACTGACAAAATTAAGTATGTTCTATTTATTGCTAATAGTTTTTAATAAATAAACAAAATCTGATAACTATTTAACTATAGATAAGAGGGAAGACTGTAGGAAAAAAAACCCTGCAGTATTTTTCAGTGTATTCTCTGTCTAAAAGGTAGTTCAGTGTTATAGGTGCGTTTTGGGGTTTGGGGTTTTTTTTCCTTTCTAATTGGATGGTTTATATATTTGGGAATCTTGGCCTTACTGTATTTTATAGTTTCAGCTTGTGTAAAATTCTTACAGGACCAGTAATTTAAATTTTATAACTTAAGATTTCATAACAAATTTTTATTGGTAAGACAGCTGTATTGTACACATTGAGGACATACACTGGTCTCTGCATAGTGAGTATTTTTGAGAGGAACGGACTAGGCACCATGTTGTATACTTTTAAGGGTGTATAATTGCTCTCCAGACTTCATAGTAAAATGGATCAAAAGACTTGCTATAGACAAACAGCGCGTGTTTTGGTAAAGCATTTAGCATTTCCGCTGCTTACCTGCCCCTCCTGAAACTTCCAGTGCAAACCAGGACATACCTTTAACAGCTGTTTTTACGCACCCTTTTAGAGAAATCAAGAAGGGAAACGTAGGAGTGGCACTGGGCGAGTTTCTAAGCAAATTACGGGACATGATGGGCAGAAAAGTGGATTACGGGCTAGTTGGTGATCGCGGAGTGGTGCATCCCAGCCTGCAGGTAAGGGGAGGGGAACAGGGCTCTTGGAGCAGAGCTGGTCTGTCAGACTCGATTCCCTTCACTGCTCGTCACAACTTTCTGATTATGCAAAAGAAAGCGTGCGCTCAGGAACAGTGAGAGAGAGCTACAACTTCTAGCAGCTGTTTATACCATCTCGGGGTGGGGACTCAGCTATAGCTATTATATGGGCACATAGCAAGGGAAAAAGAAGACTGCTCTAAGGCTGTATTTATACCAAATCCAGGTTTATAGCCATTTTAGTAATTTATATAAATTGAGCCTTCACAGTGGTAAAGTCCCTGTTTGTAATGGTGCGTTGCTGCCCTTCATAATAAGCTCAGTTACAAAACACAGTATATTTTCCCCAATTAATAGTAACAGTTTTAGGTAAGAATTTCTGTGAAATAAATATATATATATGTGTGTACACACACACACACACTTAATCACTTAGTAAACTTTTTTTTTTTTTTTTTTATGACCAAAGGTGACTATTCTGTTAATAGGAAAAAAAAAAAGATAAAGTCTCTTTTTCCTAGGATGTTTTGTTAGTGATTTGAAAAAATCTGTAACAAAATTATTTTTACTGCTCTGCCGGTACACGTCTCCCCCAGGTCAGGTAGTTCAGGTAAGAGGATTTGCTGTCACGTAAGGAAGCGTCACACATGGCACCTCCTTGGGGTAACTACACCGTGCCACCAGCGTGGGTGCCCTGCCGCAGTTCTGAGCTAGCGGACGTGCTGGAGTCACATTTCCTCTAAACAGCTTCAAACCCACTTACAGGCATATTACACAAATCAGCAGAATGAATTACCATGTTTATGCATTAATAAAAAAGCCAAATATGACACTGGAAATTTTCTTCCTACTTAATACCAGAATTGGAGACTATTGGTGATGTCACACAGTAGTACCAGATAATCTTGATTTCCCCCCCCCCCTTCAGGATTTTTCATAACTTGCAGCACTTAGAATAAGAATTAGGTTTGCTGTGTAGAACTAAACGTTGCATAAGAATTTTTCAAACTATTATTTACATAAGCAGACTGTCCTGAAAAGTTACCAAAAGTAAAATTTAGAAAATTTTAATGCATATTTTATAGGGAAAAAAAATAGTGCCTGTCTGGCTTTCAGCTGCAAATTGAATGAATGTTAAAGAAAACAGTGCGTGCCAAGCGAAAAATCCTGTATTAGGGGGGCTTCAGGATACCAGGGCTGCGGCTGAACAGGGATTTCTTTCCTTCAGAAAAGAATCAACATTTTGTAATCCATGCCTTTTAGGTAAATAAGGAAACGTTCTCCCCTTTTTAGCTGGGAAGAAAAGGCTGTAAAATGGTGAAAGCTCACCTTAGAAGGGAATTCTGTCCATGACTAGAAGTTGATGACTGCATTTAGCAGAAAATTGAACTGCCATTTTTGTAGAGGGAAAGTTTATTCTTGTGGCAGGGTGCACGTTGGGCTTACAGCATTACTGTCGTCAGTAGACTTGGCTGTTGGGTGTTCCACTGGGTGTTCGTGGTGCCTTCATTGGCTCACACAAAATCGATTCCAGATGAGTGTTCTGCTACATTTCAGTCTTGGCTAATTCAGAAAGGAAAACTAGTTTTGTGCTGTAGTTGCAAATTCTTAATTTGTGTCTTGGCTGCTAAATTCCCCCCCCCCCGAAATCCTGTCCTGCAGCTGCTTTCTGGTGCAGAAGGCCATGTCACCTAGGGCAAGAGCTGGGGTTTCCCTCAGAAAAACTACTCAAGTTGTTGTGTTTTCTGTTTTTTTTCACAGGAAAGTGGCAAGAAACTTGAAGAAAATGTTTATTATTTTGGAACTACAGTGAGAGGACTGCTAACTAGGTTTGGCAAGGTAACTATTACTTTTCCTGTTAGCTTTGTTATTGAACAGTTCATCCTCAACCAAACTGGCCTCGCTAGAAGCTCAAGTGGACGCTGTACAGTATGAGCCAGGACTTCCTTTACACAGGAGGAGATGCACTGAAATTCTGTATTGAGTTAATGGACAACTTACAGTTAAAAAAAAAAAAGAACCAAACTCAAAAACCCCAGCAACCTCAGTGATTAGTTGTTTTCTTCTACCTCTGCAAGCACAAATCCCGCCTGCTCCAGGCACTGTTTGACGCACTTGCTGTGAGCAGTCACTGGAACCCACTGCCCTGTTCCCAAACAAGGAGCTGTACCAGCAGGTTTTGAATTTATGCTAGTCATATTGTACAGCAACCAAAGCTCTAATTATGCCATACACAGTGGTGTAGTTAAAACCGGAGAGCCTGAACTTCAAATACCCTGGGTTTTCAGTTTTGTGCCAGTTAAGCTGATGTGGGCTGAGAGTGTGGGTCAGACTAGGCCCTGCCACGTGCCACCTTACCTAGTACGGTTTTTTTCAACAGGCTTAATGTATCTGGTACTTAATTTTCAGTGATTTTTTGGCATTTACCAATGTAGTTTCAAGACACTGATTTTTTTTTTTTTTTTTTTTTTACTGTTGGCTGCAGCCAGAAAGACCATTAAAAGGTGGAACATAGTTAATCTAAAACTTAATAGTTTAAACCTTATTCATCCAAAAGCATTAAAAGGCGGAGCATAGTTAATCCAAACCTTTCTGACACAGGGTAGAAATTCTATATAACAACTTACCTGTCTTTGCTACATAAGTATGAAAATTATAAATTGGTTAAAATTTTAAATTGATGAACTGCTAATAGTATTTTTTTTATTCTTGTAGACAATAGTGGATGAGCAGTTGGTTCTGAAGAGAGTGGCAGACATCATCATTAATTTATACGCCATGACAGCAGCTATTTCCAGAGCCAGCCGGTCTATCAGTATTGGTCTGAGAAACCATGACCATGAAGTAAGTGTCCTTTAGTACCAGCCGTACCCAATCAATGCCTGCACTCCCTGGAGCGTGTAGCTTAACGACGGGTATTTATTCCCGTTCTGCCTCACTCCCTGTTGTGGAATAAAGAGGCACTGTCCAGCCTCAGACTTGCCCTGGAGTGTGACAGCCCACGTACGCTTTACGGGGCTCTAACCAGCTGCTGCCTGGACCAGCCGGCACTGCACGCTCACATCTCAGACTTTGCAAAACCGCAATGACAAGCAGCTTTCATTACACTCCAGAGTACACTCTGTGTTTGTTAAGAATTTGTATCTACCACAGCAAACTCTCCCATAAAACTGACAGCGCACCAGAATGTTTCAATACTGCTTGGTGCAAGAGCGTGGTAACTGCACTGATTGCCTCACAGGTGCTCCAAACATATGAGTTGCATGCTATCAAAGTATTTAAAATACTTTAACACGTACATACATACACATTTATGAATGAAATACAAATTTGCATGTTCTCCTAAACCTGCTGATACCATGCAGTTCTTCCCAAACTCTTTCCATAAAATCATGAATAAGTAGTAATGTATAACAACAACAATATTTTATCAATAAATTTATTGACAGTACAGTGAGCATTTGACACACAGGTGATTGTATAGTAGTTCATTTAAAGTGTCATGTAACAGTTACACTACAGGACAAGTAAATTTGCTATAATTGTTAGACAAAGCCAAATTGATTAACGTTCATCTTCACTGGCCTTGAGACTTCAGATTCTGTGTGTGCATTTATTACCCAAAATGTCTTGTAGTCAGCGTTGAGTGAAGAGGTCATCCCAACTCTGACACGCAGTAGCTGTGGAAAAAAATAGCAACCAAGCTTGCAACATACCTGATTAGCTTGCAGGGCTCCATTATCAAGAGACAAAAATAGAGGCTCAGGAATTTAAATGACTATTTTTACTACATTGTTTTGATTATGAAATTAATTTACTAGTTTTTAACTGACTCTTACTGTTTTCTTAGGTGCTTCTTACAAATATCTTCTGCACAGAAGCATACTTCAAGAATAATTATGCCATGGCTCAATTACAAAAATGTGAGTTCTGTAAGATAAAGCAATTTTTATACTCTCAGGGCTTTCACAGGCTCCAAACAAATGTAGGTGGTTTTAATGTGACCAACAGAATAGTTTTGCTCTGCTTTTAATTAGGATGAGGAACAGAACTGGTACCAGTTGAATATAAAGAGTCTCTTCATTTAATAGGTAAAACAAACTGCAGTGACACTTTTTTTTTCCCCAGCTGTGGGGAGGAACATAAAAATTTATCAGTAGCAAGTACTCTTGTAAAGAAAATAGCAGATAACTAAAAAGGTCAAATACCTAATTGTTAATTAAGTATTGAGTAACTCAGTCTGCAATAATCAGTCTTTTTCAGGAGGTAATGTTAAATTATTTCCTGTCACTGAAGTGTACATACTTGCATTTGTTTTCTAAAAATCTTTATGGAAGACATTTAGAAAAGCCTTTTACAGTACTTCTGTTAACTTTCCTTCTGTTTCTCCACAGATGCAGATGAAAATCTGGATGACTGTATTAAAAAAGCTGCAAAGCAAGTACTGGAGAAGAGAGCCTATATCTGTTCTCATCCGCTGGACAGGACCTTCTGATTAATTCCCTGACAGCAAAGACTGATGAATGTAAAACAGTGACTAATTTTCTGCAGTTCAGCTATTTGACACCTTAAAAAATAACTATTTCATGAGTTTACCAAATGTAATTAGCTCAAACTGTGTAAAATAAAACTTCTAAATACAACCTCATATAAAGAGAATAAATAAAGACATTTACTTAGATGTCAGGTTCTCTTATTAAATGTATGTATGTGTTTCCCTTGGAGCTAAATAAAGACAGCTGAGGGTCAGACGTGTTTTCAGAGGGAAGGCATGGGGTGGGTTTGGTAAGTAGCTTCAGGCTTAAATCAGCTACTCACCTTTTGAGAAGCACTGAAAGACTTGCAGGCTCACAAGTTTAGTTTGGACAGGACCTCTGGAGGTCATTGCGGCCAACCACGGTGGACAGCAGCGCCAGCTGCAGTCGTCACTGCCTTGTCCCGCTTGTTTTGAGTGTCCCTAAGCATGGGGGTCACACTGTCCGTCTGAGCTCCCACTTGAATGTTTTTCCTTGTATTTAAAACAGAACTAGTCGATGTTCGGTGCTTGGCCTTGGTCTTAAGCCTTACACTGGCCCCTTTGCTTTGTTTTGTTTTTAAAAAAACAATAAGGGGATTTATTTATTTATTTTTGTTAAAAAAAAAGCTTCACAAGACAACATTTTTTCATGACCATTATTCAGACTAGATGACAGTTTTCACATTTCCCCCCTACCCTCTTGCCAAGCCCCAAACTTAATCTAGGTACCTCTCAGCTGTCCCTGCAAGGTCAGTTTTGTCCAGTGACGCATTTCACGTCGCCTTTGGGAATTATTTGCTGGCCAGATTTCATTAGGAAGGCAATTATTTTGGGTCACAGGTGTGCATTACCAATTATCTGTTGTTCAGCGAGTGCTTTCTGTTTACCAGGTTACCTGTACCCAGAATAAGTTTGCTCTGGCGTATCATTCTGGAGAGGATCTTCCTGTTGTGAGGATGGTGCTGCGTCCTCCTGCTCTTGCAGATTGTTCTCTCTTGTAAACAAACGTTCATAGCAGAGTAACCTGGAATGAAAAAGGACTCTTAGATTAAACTGTATCTCCATCTACAATTTCCTAAATAGAGTTGCAATTTTTTTTTTCAATTAAAGATGTTTACTAAACTCCCCTGAATTTGTACAATAATTTACTGCAATAGCCAATGAGCTCAGCACTTTTACCAGTTGCTATGACTCCTACTTCATGCTTGTTGCTCAGCAACTCTTAGGAAAGTGTGATTTGAATAAGGAATTTTGATCATCAGGTGCTGTACCAGTTAAAGATTGGTGTGGGCTCTGGCAAAATTTGCTAACAAACAGCTTAGTAGTTCTGAATGAGCTAACAGTGATTTTTGTTAGCCAACACCCTGTTTTCTTAGAGATGCAGCTCCCCCTTGCCTTTGGGAGACAGAGGCCAGCTGTAGAAAAAAAGAAAAGACAAAGCTAGTGTTCACCCTAGTAAAACAGCAGGTTCAACACGGGCGCTACTGAGTCATCATTTGACAAGTTGCCACTCAAAAGGCTGAAGGCTGACTGACCTTGTTAAGCACGCTTTATATCTAGGGTGGCATTCTGAAAGATTACATTACTGCAACAACTGACTAACGAAGAGAAGCAGTATCTCAGACTACATCATGGCATGACAGCAAAATAAACTACCAATTAAACCACTTTTAACATTGCTCCATAGGTAACTGAGGTAATAACTACAAGTTTCCGGTTAATACAAAAGCTGCTGTCTGATAGAGTTTAATTAAGAAAGTTCAAATAACATGAAAGGCCTTCAACTTTCAAGCAGTTAAATGGGAAAGGTAAACATTGCTCTTCAAGAACCTAGACCGATGCTTCTTAGATGGGAAATGATGCAGCGTAAGGCCAGGCACGTGGCTGGAGTGTCGGTGTCTGTGACAGCCTGTGGAAAGCTCAAGCTCAAACTGTGACCATGGCAGTGATACGCAGTGACACCCTGGGCCAATGTTTACCAGCAGGAAACCTAATCCCTTAATTCTGGCATTTGGACTGTAAAGGGAGACCTCCCAAGAATGCCAAGTTGTCCTAGATAATCGGTTTGTTTCTCTGGGATACACCCTAAAAATTTAATTTATAGACCTAGTAATTTATTATTATAATACTAGTAATTATTAGAATGTCTGTATACTGTAACTCTGACAGGCACCATATAAAGTGCTGTGGGCCCCTTGTACTGTTTCTACCAATGAGGTGTCTTACTTGGAGTCTGCACCTTGGAGTTTCCCCCCCTTCTCACGCTCTCTGTTGTGCCGGGGGTAACGTTCTTGTGCCACGGGAAGCTGTGCTGCTCCGCAGGACCTGGTACAAAGCTGCTCTTCTTCCCGGGCTCACGGGGCTGCTCGGCCAACGCTGACAGGGCTGGGACGGCCTGGGACAAGAAAAGAGCGTCTGGTCAGGTGCTTAGCCCGCTACGCTTTAAAAAAAAAAAAGAAGCGAGGAGTATCTGCCCTCACAGGACATTGCCTTTGAGCTCCAAGGTGAGGCAATTTTTTTTAATGCATAGATTCCCCAAAGCATGGACAAGAAAACATACTATTACAGCAATGAGCCCCAGAGTGTTTTCCTTACAGGCAAACTGCAAGGCTGGCAATGTACCCAGCCAAAGCACGTAGTGCTCAAACTCCTAGGGGCTTACAAGCCTGTATTGGAGATTTTTTTTTTTTTAGTTAAAGCCTTGATGTGCAACCTTTGTGCTTCACGAGCCCTTAAGATACACAAGCTGATTCCTAGTGTTAAGCAAAAAAACAAAAAAGCAAACAAACAGATAAACAAAACCCCCACCATGGCCCGGTTAGTCAGTAAAGGTTCCGCTCCAGCTCGGAGGCGGCCACAGAAATGTCATACAGCCCTCAGGTGGTTTGTTTGCATAGCAAGGGAGTAGAAATATTTAGCAGAAAACGTCCCAGTCATCAAATAGCTGGGTCAGACAAGAGCTGAGACACTAAATATACAGAGAAGCATGATTTGAAGGTGAGCAGTACCACACTAGGTCAGACACTCACGGAGCAGTAAGTAAAGCACACGGTTTGAGAGGCAGGCCAGCATTTGAAGCAGGTACAGGAAGCCTGCGTGGATTAAAATAAAAAAAATAATAATAGTAATAATAATAAAAAAGATCCATATTTGCTTTTATAGCACAAAGTAAGTGCTGTTAGGGATACAAAGCCTGCACCGAGGTAGGGCTGGGCGGTTTCCCACTGTGCACAGACACCTGTGACCAGGTGGGGGGAGGGAGGTGTGCCGCTGCCCCCCTGCCCCAGATGGGCCACGAGAGCCTGGGAAGGGCGGTCGGAGCACCCGAGGGAGACACCGAGCCAGCACCACCCAGACCCATGCGGACAGGACCCCTCTTCAGAGAGCCAGGAAGCCCAGGCAGGGACTGACACTGCTGCTATAGTAGAGAGGAAACCTGCAGCACCCAGCAACCAGCCCTAAGCTGCTACAGCAAAGATGGCTATTAAAAAAAAAAAAAATCAGGTGAAGGAGGAGGTGCTCGTAGACAAATAAATAGAAAACACAATAGCGTAAGAATGAGCAGATAATAGAAGGCGACGGCACTAACCAAGCTTGTGGAGCTGAGATACTGCGTTCGCCATTCTGAAAACACTCTTACATAAAAATAAGCAGAAAAATAAATGATGCTGTGGTAACGTAACTCTGCGCGTTAGGCTGTAATACATCCATCTTGTCTAGATCCTATGTTCCTTCAGCCAGGTACGTCATCCAGCAAGGACACTTTCTTTTTTCTGGCAGAGGAAAAACACTCTACTGGAAAAGGAGGCTAGTTTGGAAATTATGAAAAACAACAAGAAAAATACTTTTTTCTTTTTTTTTTTTAATCTTTCTTCCAAAGCAGTCCCTTAGAAGTTAATGCACATAACCTCTCCTTTTTAAAGAGATGTCTTTGCAAAGGAGTAGCTGATTTTGTGAGGCAAGACAGAAATGTCTTCCTGTGGGCTATAGCTGGAAGCCTTGAAAAATGTCTTCAAGAAACTTGGGATATGAGAGGGTCAAGTCCGAGTGCCATAAGTAGAATGTTATGAAGTACAAGCTGTACATTATCTAATAAACTAATAAGAGTATTTGTATGCAATTTGGAAAAAAAAGGCTATGTATTGAAGTATAGGGAACAGGCAAAGAGTCCAAGATGGACAAGTTTCACAGGTCAAACAGCCAAATGAAAACCAGGCAGCCAAGCACCGAGTGCACAAAGGGACACCCAGCCCAAAGCCTGACGCTGCAACGTGAGGAGGCCAGGCAGCTTGCTGCGGAGCGTCCTTTTAATACAAGGCCTGCACTCAGAATATTACAAATTAAAAAAAAGAGAGGTGTGTGTGGCAGTGAGTTGGCCTCAAAGGTTTAACTCTGCTTTTGTCACCAACATTCTCATAGTTCCGTTGTTTGCTTTGCTAGAGCATCTGTAGCCCACCACGAGCTTCAGTCCCTTTGATCAAAATCAGCTTTAAAAGCAGGCTCAGGCTTTGGGTCAGGCATTTAGATGCAAGCACTAACTAGGATTCAGCCAACAAAAGAACAGTTAGGTGCAGGCCACCCATACAGCTCTTCATATTAATGAGCACAAATCCTTTAGTCTTGCAAACTGGGGTGTCCGTGTGGGATTTTTGCACCAACGGGCTGAAGTGCAACGCTCGGGAAGTCTATACAGCACTATGGTAATGAAGAGAACACATGGTGAGACATTTGGCATCTAGTCTATAGAAGCGCCTCGACCCCTACATTTCATTAGGGGACATTACAATTTCTTTTAGAGCTGCTAAGCCAGCTGGCCAAAAATTGTTCTTCTTTTCTCACTCACTGCATGCTGACAGGCGAGTTAGTTAATTGAACAGAAATTCTCCCCATTATCTCTGAGCATCAAAGCAAAGAATGAAAAAATAATTAAAAAAAATCATTTTGTGGCTGATAGGCTTTTCTAAGAGCTTTGTAAGATTGAGTCAACCAGTGCTATCAACATCAATTTTAACAAATATTTTTACTTCCAAAAGCATTGTGCTAAATTAAGAGTGTCACACGTTATCTGGCTTCCACAAAGTACGGGCCAGCGCAAAGGCAGATGCCAGGGCCAGTACCCAAAGACCATTACCCTTTACCTTCAAAACCAGTCCTGCCCTCCTGAGTGAGAATTCCCGAGGTTCATCTTTCAGAAGTCCTTGGAGCTTCTGTAGCTGAAACCTGGCCCTTGGCCCACGGGTGGATAACTCAGCTGCTGTGGAGCGCCGGTGAGCTTTCAGCTTGGTATCATCATACATAGTTTGCAGAATCTGCTTAGCATCTTCGCAAGGCCGACAACAGAAAAACCAGGCAATAGAAACCAATTAGATAGAAAAGAGAAGTTTTGGCTGTTTGAACTAAAAAAAAAGTAGGCTAAAAGGCTCGATTGCAACCATTCACACAAGGATTCAACTAGAACAAATGATCCAGGTATTCAAATAATGGCTAGTGCCCACAAAGACAATCCACTGTCCTGTAGGCTCCGTAAAACACGCAGTAAAACACGCAGGAAAGCAGAATTGATCCTGACTGCCTCCAAAATAATTTCTCTGTGAGAAGCACTTGAGAACAACTGCACTAAGCAAGTGTTTTGCAGGTTACACAGTAATGTACAGCAGAAAAGCTGTAAAAGATGAAAGATTCTAGCAACCACAATAAATTTATTATTTTCTGCTTGTAAGCATTCCAGTGAATCTCAGATGGTTCTGAGCTAGCTTTACAGAAGAATAAGCCAAGAAGGATCTATACCTTCCTGTCACATTTTACTACAGACAAAGGAACCAGGGTTAAGAAGTTAGGGAAATGGAGGGGTAAAATTGGAGTATGGCCAAGGTCTTACGATGCCTCATTTGCTAGAGTACAAACAGTACAAACAGTTTTGCTGTACGTGGATCTCCTTGCTAGACCTCTTCGCATTCAAACTCCCTTCCTTGATGGCAGAACTGACCATGCTTCGGCACCATATGTCTGAGCTTCAAGTTAAAAGCTTTGTGATTAGTTAATTTTAACAGATCCATTACCAGTCCGTGGGGCTGTTGTCATGAAGAGCTCAGGTGGCTTCTTGTAAAGATCAAAATCAACGTGCCGTTTGTCCCAGCTCCATCTATCTCGTGACAGCACTGGCTCCATGTTAGCATGCAGAGCATTCTCCTGCCATTTCTAAATGAAAATTAAACCCCTTTAAGAAGCCAGGCCAAAATCACCAGGGAGGAGTCACAAAAAATAAGTTAGCCAGATTATTGGGTAGTGATCTAACAGCTACCGTAACAGGATCTCGCCAAAGTCCAAACTTCACTACACAGACTATTTCTCTCTGTAAGCAGTCTTTCCATTTGTTGTGTTTGATACACACGAATAAGAACAAATATCCATTTCATGAGCAAGCTGCCGATGCTCTAGTACTGAGCTGTTAACTACCGCACAGGCACTTACAGTACACCTGAGAAATACCTGGCAGGGGATTCAATTTCATATTTATGTCACATTTCTCTGCAGTGATATAAGGGGTCTGATGCCCTTTCCTGTATTTCATGCACAGCTGCTAAACTTGCAGGCAAACGTGGACCATCCTTCTCGTGCACGTGACTCTGTGTCAGTATCTTCCTCCGCGCAATGGGACAGACCCAGTTCAAAACCAAACTAGTTATTTATCGTTTCCAACGGTAAGAAATGGGCTAGCTGCACAGAATTGCCAGAACAGTGAGAGCTATATATCATCTCAAGGATAATCTTAAAGCACAGTGCTTTTAGAAAGCAGAAGCTGTCCTAACGCTTCTAAAAATACAATCACGAGTATCAAACTCTTGGGGCCGAGCGCCCAGGTGTCCTGAGGAAGCAGGTGAGAGAAGAAGCACGTGCACAGGAATCACGGCAGGAAATAGTCATCGCCACAATTTCGAAACAGGGTTCATCTTTTGTGCTCTGACTACCCACTGCGGAAATACTGGTTAGAGTGTTTTTAGACAAAACTGTCCTTCCTAAACTACAAATTAACTCCCATTGTCTGTTGTTAGCCTTGTAACTGCACAGTTTTAGGTAAAAGAGTGAAAGGATAGCTGAGTCAGTACAGAAACTGTATGGAGATATTTTAGGAAACCAGAACTCCTCCAAGGACTTTTCTGCCTCCCAAGGGATAGTGTTAGAAAAGATGGTCAAATTCTGTGTTTGAGAAGAAAACCAGAAGTGGTTAAAGCAGCAATGTATCAAAACCAGACTGCTTCAGAATGGGATCCTAACAGTTTTCTGCTTTCATTCCACCTTTCAGGTAACAGGAATGCTAAGTTCAGAATCAAGCGCCATTATCCTCTACAGCGCTGGCCATTCCTGTGGGTCCCTGCTGGGGCAGGAGGAGCCTCCTTCCTCTTTTCTCCCAGCTCCATGGCTAGCATTGATGCTACCCAGCTACCGGTACTGCCCGGTTACACTTGGTGCCGTTCAGGGTAAGATGTCAGCTCTCTTCCCCTCTCTCATCCCACCAGTAAGTGCCAATGGTCAGCACAACATACTAGTCAACTGCTACTTTTTTTTTTTTTTAATAAATAAAGCCTGAAAATTAAATGGCCACGTGCACATTCTTGCAAGATATGCTACCGAGCCTCCAAGCACTCAGCTTGTTCCACTCCGTGCTGTGACTGTGTTCAATTAATTTGGTAGAATTTACTGATCCTGCACAAAACCCCCCATTCTATTCCCTTTATTTCCTCATCGCGCCAATTCTATTAACATCCAAATTTTCTTCCTAACGGCAGACCACATGTGCTCGAGTATACACAATGCTGAAGACTGTTCAAAACAGGGAACTGTAAACTAGTCGAGTTGATGACCCAGTCAAATGGCAGAAAACTAGAAGCTAAATAGTAAAGAACAGGAGAAGGGAGAGAGGACACAGGGCAGGAAGAAACTGATAGAGAACGGAGTGGTGGAGGACAAACACCCCATAAAACTGTAACTACAAACCATAAATAAAAGATGGAGGAAAAATAAGTAGTGAGGGAATTTGGAAACACAAAGGAAGGCTATAATTAGATTGGCAACTCCTGAAGAACAGCCTGGAATCCATTTGTCATGGAATGCAATATTATGATTCTTCTGACACTAGACCCCACTACATGTAAAACAAAGCACTCTGTAGTCCATTAATACTATTAATATCCAATTGATATTGGCAAATGGCTTTTCTGTATGTGTTCAGGGTAGAATTTGTGTATCCAAACAAATATACGTGTCACCATCAAAAGAGCTGCCTAGGCTGTACCCCTCAAAAAAGACTTCCATATGCTAAAGCAGTCTGCCTCTTTCGAGTCTCCTAAAATGCTTGGGTTCACTTTCGACTGTTCATTTCAGTTTTCTGTTACCTCACTTAGCTCCTCCAGACGTGCCTTATCAGGCCTCCGAGGGTGCAGGTTGCTTTCAACGCTGCTCTTAAATCCAGGAAATACAAATCCATCTGGTGACAGCCACATACTCTTGGATTTTGCAAAGGATTCCTTACAGGCAGCAACCACATCCACTGGGTCAAATGTGGCTGACAGATAGTCATGACAATAAGTGAATCTGTTCTGTGGTTCCTACAAAAAAAAGAAATATTTTTTGTTGTTAATGTGACTTCCCCTTTGCTGGGAGAGGAGCCTATAAGGTACAGAACCAGTATAATTTCTTTCCTTAAGACTCTAAGTCTGCAAGGAATTACAGATCAAAATTATACAAAATATATATCATTAAATATTAAAAAGTGTTTTCAAATTTCATTCTATTATGATCCAATGATGGATGTAATGACAAGTGGGATCTCTGTAAAGTAATTACAGGAAGAAATATCTTTAATATTATTTGAGCAAAAAGAGAACTGTCGTTCCTATCATGAAGAGGTTTCACAGAGCTATAGTAATTTGCACTAGCTGACAGGAAAATAGCATTTGTTATTAAGATTCAAACCAGTCGGACAGACAAAAGCAGATAAATGTGATTCTTCAAATGTGTTCTTAAATGTGTTCTTCACATCACTGAATACTGCATATGCCAACACTGCGATTACTTGAATTTCCCACTTATAAATGTGCGGGACTCAGAACTGAAGCGACCACCTAGGTTATCAAAGTCTGCAGTCAAAATGACAGCCCGAGTCACAGAGACAAGACAACGTGACTGTAATGAACAGCATTAAGAGCAGACTTTTACACCAGAGCACCTCTCAGACTGAGGTCTTTTTGGATACCAACTTCCCTTCCTACGCACTAACGTGGGAGTTAGTGTAAACCTATTCATCTCTCTCTTTTCAGCACTGTGTACAGCAAGCAACGGTCTCCCAGTTATGTGTCTCAATTCACCTTTGCCATTTCCTGGCGAAGATGCTTCTTTGCAAGTTCTGCAGAATTCAGGCTCTGAGAGCTGTAGTTAAAGACAGATTTGCCATCAGCAGGGGAAATCCTGAAAGCTTCAAACTTTGGCTTTTTCATCTTTCCTTTGAGTTGGCATACAGCACCAATGTTAGCCTGCAAAGAGAGAATACATCTGAGTTCTGTCTGAATTGGTAATTCAGAGTGTTATGAAAAAATTATAAACAAGCAAACAATTCCGTAAACATTAAAAAAAGCAAATTCACCAAAACAAAAAGAAACCACTAAAAAATCTACATATAGATTACACAACAGCTCTTTGTTAATAAAATACTCCACAGAAGACTCTATTAAAAAAAAAAAAAAAAAGCACCGTTTCACCCTTGCATACGGCATTCTGCAAGACTAACGGCAGTAGACTGGAGGCAAGCACTCACCAGAGCGACTTCTACTTACAGATCTCAATAGCTGTCCTGGAGAGCTTCAAACGAAGTAAGATTAGTTCTTTCATTTCTATGATTCCATTTAAGCCCCAACAAATACAGTGACATGGGGACACCGTTCATTAGGACTCTTCAAATTTCTCTACTGGCACAGCATAATTAAACCCTCATACCTTTTCGTTGACTTCAGAACGTCAACCTACTGTTTTCATGGTAATTATGGCTTTGAATTCAGACTCTGCCATAACAGGTAATTACAGCAAGAGAGTAAAATTGCATTTTGGTTGTCACTTCCCTGTGCATCCACTTCCCTTTTTTTTTCTTTTTTTTTTCTTTTTTTTCTTTTTTTTCTTTTTTTTTCTTTTTTTTTCTTTTTTTTTCTTTTTACATCAAAAAGCCTGAAAGGTTACTTTACCTGCTATTAAAAAAGAATTTCATTTTCTTTTCTACAGAGGACTTCCCAGTTCCTCTGTTACCCTCCGGATTCAAAAGCATGTATAAAATGAAAACTGGTTAAAACATGTATACTGGGAAGACTGCTAACTTTATACAAAAAACAAGGTAACTCTATACATAATCTATACAGAATGATTAGGTCCAAAAGCTCTGCTGCTCTCATCCTCCTATGATGTTATAAACACAAGCACCAGGAACAATTACTTAAGACAGTCGTCTTTTCTAGCCTCATGTAATACTCCCTTATCAACAGTCTGACTGAAAAAGGAAACACTCAGGAGTTACATTACCTTCACTATCTCCAAGACAGGAATAGATTTCCACATATCAGGCAAAACCTCTTTGTATTAAAATATATACAGGAAAAACCCATTCAGTACTATTCTTCACAAACCATGGGATCGCTGAAGTCCTCAACTAAGCAATATATTCCAAAAAACAATCCAGATTCCCAGGAAACATGTGGGATACCCCTTCTTTGATGCCTATATTTACAGGAAAGGGTTTAGTTTCAATGCATTTTCCCTGAGGCAACAGAAGGGATAGATGGACGATGGTAATAAGCCAAAAGAGGTTCTAAAATTCTTCACCATTTCCTTAAAACTCAGCTCATTTCTGTCTGCAGTTGCTGGTTTTATTTAGTCAAGAATAAATGCCATTCTGGTTGCCCAAAGGCAAGCAGGTCTTTCACGTGGAGGGAGAAGAAAGCACAATTTTCACATGCGCTTAGCTGGCTTGGTCTCCCGCGAGCATCTGAAGCCTGGATGACGTGATAAAGCACAACAGGGGAGCCATGGAGAAGAAAAAGACAAATACAAATAGGAACCAAACCCAAAAATAAATTACAAGTCCTTTAAATAATCCATTTCCTTATCACTCACGCACTGTCTCCTCTTTTACCTGTAAGCATTAGAATTGTTTTCCCCTTTGAGAAGCAAATAAATTTGCAATTTGACTTTTGCAAAGTAAAATTACCCTGCACTTTTTATAATGTTTGCACAATACCTACAAACACCTTACCAAAAGTTTTTAAGTCTAATGAGTCCTTGTTGCAGGAGAAGAAGGAGGTGTTGATTAAGGATATGAGGTTTTGTCTCTTGCATATCATGAACTACTCACCCTAATATGGTTTCTCTCAAAAGACATTCTGTCTGCTATTTCTTTCTTCCGCTGCACACGCATTTCATTGCAGTTATCTAATGAAGAATATACTGCCTGTTTCACTTCGTTAACTTTTCCTGGTACTGTGTAATCATCAGAGGAAACCAAGAGTAAAGGAGGTTTCTGAGCGAAGAGATCCTCATCAGTTAGGGGAACTCCATACTCGCGACTCAAGACTGTGATCATCTCTGCTGAGGGCAGCAGATCCCCATGAATTACGTCCTTCAACCTCTTACTGTGACAGAGGTAACTGAGCCTACAAATAGACATCAACATTTTATTAGTTTGCGAAAACTCTACTGCCATCAAATCACTACAGTTAATGTTACTGTGGAAAAACTATCCAACCTTCTTGAAACATCTGCTTATTAGGAGGTTCGGGTCAGTCCTTTGTGCTGGCATTTAGCAGCAATAAAGAAGGTTAGCAGTTTAATAAACCTACTAGGAATATTCTAGGAATGCTGCCGTCACTAGATTTAGCTGCGAGTTAATGATTAGTTGCTGAATTTCTCCAGCCTCTGGCTGGGAAGGCAATACAGCGAGGTCCCTTCATGCACACTGGTTCTACTGTATGCCCCGTATTTATGTTAAACACCGGCTAAAATCCATCCTGCCTTCCCTCTGTTTTATGCCTCGTTCTGATCAAATTTCATTCTACATGCTATTCACGACAGCGCTTACCTCACAGCTGATTTCATTCGCTAAATTTGGCCTGCAAAGCCTGGTGTTAACACAAAAGCAGTTCCAAATAGATGACAGCTGTTGAACACCATACACACGCTTTGTATACATGCGCTTAAATTCAGTTCTCAGCCTCTCTGGCTCAGGCCATAGCAAAGGCCACAAAATAAAGCGATTTATCTGATAGCTGAACATAGCATTACGATTCCTTGCTACAACTGGAAATGTATTAACTCATTTATCACATAGCTGTTCTTTATTTGGGGAGGGTAACCTTACAGAGTACTGTAAAAGAAGTGAATTGTAAAATTACTACAACATTATTTTCTTACCATTACTTCTGAACAACACATACAACTGATGAATAACCTTCATTTCAAAGTTGCATCAGCATTAATGACACAAACTGAGTATATATTGGTAACTTTAAAAATTAAATTGGACACTGTGCATATGGATCACGTGAATTAGTTTTTCTGCAGTTACAATTAATTTCTGGAAGCAGCAGTTTCTGCTGTGCACACATTAAACCAGTGACTGACCACAGCAAACCAAAACCCAATAAAACTGGAGTTCTACGAGTCAGAGACTGCTCTTGAACACAGTTCGCAGTCTGTATACTCCAGTGAAGAATTTATTAGCATTTCTCTGAGTAACTACAGACCCAGCAGAATGAGGGCATGGCAAAAAGGACTAACACCCAGCGCCCAGCGGACGTGATTCACTCATCTGTGACGGTGGGTTGCTGAAAAGAGCCAGTGTTGGAAGGACGTTGTCTCAGCCACACAAGATGCTTTACTGAGGTTCTCTCTGATTTTATAGCAATGAATACTATGAAGTATTGTAATCCTTCCTGCAGCTTCCCTTCTCTCTACTGGAAAAAGAACCCCTGCCCTTTAAAATTATTCCAGTCATCCCGAAACCTTCACTTACACGGCAAGAACCTGAGCTACAGCTATCTAGCAAGTTGGGCGCAGCAGCCAACCTGCTGATTTAATTTTCTTTTTTTTTTTGACAAGAGATACTACAATAGAATTTCACAAGAAAATTAACTACCAAGTACCTGAAATATGCAGTATTATGTTATTTTCTACCTCAAATATTGCTGGCACATAGCTAAAGGAAGAGAAGTATTTACCAACCATTGTTGAAGAAAAAAAGAAAAAGAAAAAAAGGACTTTTAAGGACATCACAGTGATGGCCACCAGTCACTTTCACATTGTATTCTTTTCCACACCATCTCACAGAACGAACACAAAACAAATTACAGATACGTGAAGAGGTACCCAAGTTACATGCAGATCATTAGAATGAATATACTTCAGAACTTTAAGCATAAAGGCCTGGCTCTTCATTAGCTTAACGAAGTTAAGTTTCATTAGTCATCAGCAAATCAACAGTTCTTGAACTCGAATGGGTCAGCCAACAAGGGGAAACAGATAGGTACACTGAACCAGCCTGCTAGATCAGAGGTGTACTGCATTCATCTGCCAGCAACTGCCTTGACATATAAAAAAGAAAACTTGTACTAGACAGGTAATCCACATGTAATATCATTATTGATCACATTTTACCAAAAAGCAAGCATGTGGGAGGGCAAGGGGGAAAGGTGCCATGAGGTCATGTGTATATTATTGCACATTAACAAGAATTTTTTATGAAATTAGTTTGATGTCTAGGAGACATTCATTCTCTCTTGTCTCAGGACTCAATGTCCCCATTCATTTTAAATACGCTTTGCAGGATTTTGGTTCAGAAGTCAATCTAAACAAGTCAGCCTATTTCTAGCAAGAAAGCAAGCAATCACAGTTCATCTCTGCTTTCTACATCCAAGCTGCTCATATCAAAGATGGATGGTACCTTTTTCCACCTCTCAATAGATATGTCTTAATTTACAAATAAACAAAAAAACCCGCATAGAATATTTTTTCATAAATTAGCAAAATAGACAGAGAAGTATGCACATAAGACTTCACTCACTTTCTTTTTCTTTAATCCATCTCATGAGGTGTAATGTCAGAGATGCTTTAAGGCAAACAAACGGCTGTGAAGACCTGCATGCTGATAAAGTCAGCAACCTGGCAGAGATCCAGCAATAAATCATGCAACAACCCCCCCAAAAAAGCCAGGAACAGGAAATATTCTCCCAACTCTCACAAAACTCTTCCTTTCTCTAGTCACCTTAGGAAAACTGTTTTTAGAATTCCCCGCTTAGTTCAAGTGACTTTCTGGATCTATCAAGTCTTATTTGCCCTCCTCCTTTACTCCATCTCCATGAGAACAGAACAGAGAAGTAAATCCTTCCCAGCTGATCCTTCTGATACCAGAATTTTCTCTTTCTTCAATGTGTATCATATGCAGATATTTTCTGATACACTATCCTACTGATACACCTCTCTCCTCTTCTTTACAAAGTATAAAGTCCTGCCCAAACTAAAAGTGGGCCCACCAATATCTAGTTACCACCACATCAGCAGTTAGAAAACCATGTTCTTCTGTCTTACCACACCTGATGTAAAATCTGAATTACTCATCAGGCCCACAGACTGCTTTCATCACAGAAAAGATATCCAAGAGTATTATTTTTTTGTATCAAATATTCACTCTACTTTGCTAACATTTCATTTCTTGATTTCTTGACTACGAATGTGGACAAGTCATACCTGGACAAGGCTTGGAAACACGCCCAAGGAACCATACCTCTGACATAAAGCAGAGGCTGTTTTGTTATAGTGAAGAGGGGCTTACAGAGGCGGAAATGATAAAAGATAGCTTCCAGGTCTGTATACAGGCGTTGATGGAAAGACAGTTGTGAGTTATATAGTATTTCCAGTTGTCCATCTTCCTGTCTGTAAGCCCTGTAACAAAGCAGCCCAATGACAAGGTTAAAAAAGAGTCAGCTCGGGTTTCCTCAGTTCTGCAGTACAATTGCTCTCCCTAATGAAACTGCTTCTCGTTTGTCCTTTAGATGGAGCCTCTTCCTACACAGCTTTCATTTCACATGAACCGTTCTAAAAAATCACAAAGAAAATATCAAAACTGAGTTGCATATGTTTCCTTTTTAATTCACACGGCAAACATTGGAAAGGCAGCTCACCTCTGTTTCATCGGTGTTGTGCCCCTTACCAGCCTTATTATAGCTACGGAAGTATTAGATAAACATTTCTATTACAAATGCCAAAATTCATACCGTAGCAGTAAAACAAAGCTTCAATTTAGTTGACAGGTGAGCACTGATAAGAGACAACTTTTCATGTAATAAATAATTTCAGTAACTGCAATGAAGTGCCTTGCATTAAATAAAAAAAAAAAATCAAACAAAACAACAAAGCACCACAGGAAAGCTTTAACAACATGCTACAATGCTGGAAAAAATATCAATTGGTTTTTAAGCATGAAATTTGAGGGAGACATTCACTTTGAGTTTGTCACATTTCTTCAAAGGAAGAAACAGCTTGAAGTCCAGCTTCCTCATGGTGACCAGTTTTGTTTTATGTTCTGTTATTATGGCATAACAAGACAAAGATGAGAAGATTATGCCTGAAGTGAAGCAGCCACTAGGACTCATATCCATTAAAACCACACAGAAAGCATCAGCTATGTACTTGCCCATATATCTGTGTACTGAAAGAGATGGGGGAGGTATAAATCAAATTAAAATCTCTGAATCTAAGGAAATGACTGATGAAAAACCTTAAGCTCTCTTACCTTTCAAAGTGTTTATCCCAGAGTTTCTTGATTGCTTTGTCTTTTAATCCCTCCAAGACAAAGAGATGAGTTGCTCCATCCAATAAGTGAAAACCAGTAACAATATCCAACTCAGAAACTTTCTCAAGTGTGATCTTCAGTTTTAATGCAGCAAGAGCCATTCCCATTAAGTGTACAGGATAGCAGCCCAGCTGGAGGGCTTTAGCATTGATTTCTGTAATCTCTTCCACCAAATCATGTAATAACAATGAATTATTGTAGTCAAAAATGTAGATTATACAACCGTATGGGCAACTTGTGACTTGAGCATCATCAGCTTCTGTGTGCATTCCCAATGGCACAGCTATTTCCACTCTTACTTTCAAAAGTGAGTCTGATTCTAGGTAATGTCCCATAGGTAGCAGGGAAGAACTACTCATGGATTCTGTTATTTTCTTATTTTTATCCTCCTCACTGAAAGCAGATGTATTTGGAGCTGAACAGTTATGGATGGGAGCACTGATAGTCAAGTACTTTTTACCCAACAGTAAATCAGTTAGACTGACTTTAGCTACCCCATGTGGATGCCACGCTTTGTTCTTCGTAGAAGAATTACAGACTGTGGATGTGCAAGCAAGGAAGCTCACCTTACCCACTTTTTCATCAGCTTCATCCTCCCCAAACAAACATGGCTTTTTTGTGTCATTTTCCATGTTTCTATCCCGGTCATGAACTTCAATCTCCAAAGGCGGACCTCTAAGGTACCTCTGTAATTCCCCAGGTCTCATTGTCCCTGTTAGAAGTACATTAACATCCTTAAAGTAGACGTGAGTTCCATGGATTTGTCCATGAGTTTGATGAGGTGGGAAGTTGTGAAATTTGTATTTGCAGTAGGTGGGAACACATAATCTCTAAAGAACAAAAAACAGGGAGAAACAGATATTTGTACCATTAACCTTTTTCCTTTTTATTTTTAACCTCACAGAACAATCAGTTTTTCTAGTAGATAAGGTATGGGGGATGAACTTCATGACACAAATTATGGTCTTCCAGGGCAGCAGAGAGTCCATTCTACATGCCTGGATCCTGGGTTTAGGGAATATACTGTCCCCTTCGTTTGCCCATCCTCAACTTTGTTGACTTTCCAAATATGTCAGAAAAACTCTCCTCGTTTCTAGCTCATGAAGGGAGCATGCTGGGGACTGCAATGGCTCCTAGACTTTTTTTGTTTCTCTCTATGCATTCATCTGTAGGATTTGAGGCCTAAAATAAAGGCCTATAGCTAGAAGTTAGGAAATTCAACAAATATCCAGAGATACTGTATGGAATGGATTGTATCATCTCCATTATTAGCCATTTGTTTACCAATCTGGGGAAGCAAATAGGGGGATTAATTCCACAACACTTGTTGTAAGCGCCCGGCAGCATTATGGCAGCCTGCATGCAGTGGAGGCTACCTGGCAAGGACTATCCTGCCAATTCCAAATTGGAAACAGTTCATTATTTCATACAGTACCCCACTTGGCAAGGGAAACAAAATCAAAACCCCTGTGGTCACTCAGCAGGTTGTGTTAGAAACTACAGAGTGGTTTTGTCTCCATTATTTATTATGTTACACAGTTACTGATTTTTTTCCCGTTTCTCTTCATAAATGCTAAGCCAATTCACCTAGTTCGTCATAAGCCCTGCAGTGTAAAACTCCACCCCAGAACTGTGTGTGCATTATAAAGTTCCTGACATAATATTATTAAACTATTTTCACAATACCAACAACAAAACATCCTAGTAATGTCAAGGTTCAGGCTGATGCAACTTGGACTGGATCTTTCATATATTATTCCCTTATAATTCCACCTCAGCTGAGGATCAAGAAAATAGCTCCTGAAATCAACGGTCTTTGACCTTAATTTCTTTTTCACATCAATCATATATAGTACTCAGAAAAGAGCCTCTTTAAAATAGCATTTCTTTAAGCCTAAAAATGCAACCATTTGAAAAGAGAATATATTTTCTAGCTCGTCTCTCAAAATGTACAAATATAAGACCAAAAATCTTAAACTATATTCTCATCAATATAGAACTTTTTTTGTGCACAGCATCTTTAAGACGTGAAACATTCACTGTTTTCTTAAGTTAAATATTTTTAACACAGGAATAGAAGTTGTTCTAATGAGCAAGTCAACACATGCTGACTTGTCAGCAAACTGTTGCAACTGAACTAGATCGTCTCTGGCTTACTCGAGATCCGCTGCTCAGAAATCAAAATGACATGACTATATATAAATTATTGCCCTTGGAAAACACAAGGATTGCTGTCTTGCTGTCAGTGCCTATGATAACATAGGCACTAATCTGGCCACATGTGTTTCAGGAAATACATTAGTCATATTCTCCAATTTTGCTACTTCTTAGGAAATTTATCTTTAAAATCATGCCCATATTTTAAGCAAAGCTACTTGAGGGTAACAAATTCTTTCAGAAAGAAGTAGCGGTATGTGTTACCTGCAGCACTTCTATTGGTACAGGTGTGTTTGGGAGGCAGGTAGCCGAATTAATCCTTATAATCAGTGGATTCAATTCATGTCTTTGTCTTTCAGACAGAAGAGGTGTTTCCACAGTGAAAGTCACATAAGCTTCTAAAACTTTAGGATTGTTTTCTGCTAGACGACTGATCACTGACTTTTCTCCTTTTTAAACATACAAGATTAAATACTGTTATAGAAGCAATCCCACCAAGGCACACATATTTTATGCAATTAATTACAAATCTCCACTGAACTTGTATTAAAATAAAAGTATTGGCTTAGCTGCTTCAAATATTATTTCTCTTTTACAGTAAGGAAGAAAATAGTCCCCAAAGCAGCATCAGAACCCCTACTTCGGCTAACTGCTGAAAGCACACAGAAGTTTATTTCTGTTTGAAGCTGTAAACATACAGTTCACATAAACACAAAAATTAAAGCAGTTCAGAGACTTCTCATCAAAATTAAACTCTCTGTTAAAGGTAAACAAGCACCTTTAAACAAACTGGCTTCTTGGCAAGCAGCTTTGCCACATCCATACGCTCAGCAGCTGAGTTCCGTGCTGCATGACATAGCGCTATTTCTGTCTGCACGCACAGAACAAAGGGGAGATTTAATTCACTACACACAACAATAGGACGAGATATATTAATAATTAATGTTGATCTAGTCACAGGCAGAAAAGCACAGAAATAATCCACTCTACTCTGACCAATATCCTACTTTCAACACATTCTCAAGCAAAGAACTTAGATGTACAATGCTGATGGAGAACGACAACACAGAGCTATGTCTGACATCCTGTCCTTCAGAGCACACCGACTTCTGAACGTATGTCAGCCTCCCCCAGATCAAAACCAAATCCCAAATCTCTCTTAACCAGCCAGCTTTTCTCCAGAACATGAAATTCCCTAGAGGTCTTTGAAGACAGTTTCCTCCAGGCAGACCCACCAGCACAGGTGGGTCAGAGGAGGAGACACGGAGTAGAGCCAGCATGTCACTCTCACCCTGCCCCTTCCTACCACGATATTACCTGAGAGGAGAGGCATGAGCTCTAACTGCAGTGAAGCAATGCCATATTTCTTTGCTGCAGTAGCACCAATATTTCTTTTAGGACTAGAACCTCTTCTACCTGTTGATGGAAGGCAGGGTTGGACTGAGTAGGAAGGCCAGAACAGTTTGTTGCAATTAATCAAAGAAATTATTTCAAATTTACTGCAGTAGATGGCATAATTCAGTATCATCCTTAGAAAAAGACATCGATTACACACTTTAACACCAACTTAGGCTAGTATTTCAATATGCTCAAATTTCCATTGCACAGTCCACTATACTATATATAGAATCTCTGCTTTACAAGAAAGTTAAGTTTGCAACAGCAGCCATTAGAAGTTCATTGAATTATCAAAATAAAATTTATCTTTGCCACCTTACTATTCTCTCTTTGCACATATGCATTACGACACATATATGGTACTCTCTGCAATAGGTATTCTATTGTTTCCAGAAACCTGTATTTTATAACTTCACAACTACAAAACGGGAATATTGTCATTCCTCCACCTCACAAGGATACCATGAAGATAAACTCATTAATATTTGTCATTTTCTCAGAGGCTGAGTAATTATTCCCAAAATTCCTTTTGTCCAGATCCAGTCTTTACCCAACCGATAAAAGCACAGTCAGTCCCAGCCTCAAGTAATTAAATCCTAGCTTCAGATGCTTTGTCCAATCAGTTAATTAAGAGGGTACAGAATTTCAGCACAAGTAGTTTAAGTTTGACAAAAAATGTAGCAAGTGATCACAGCAACTTTAAAGAACTGTAGCAATATTACTGCTGCTGGTCCTGGTTTATTATTATTCCTGTAATACAAAGAATGGCAGAATGTTTTAATGACAAATTTAACACTCAAATGGAAGGAAAGAGAGGTATGCAACATATTACTGAAGTTTTATCTTTTAATAACAATAGTAATGTGACAAGAAATATTAGCAGTACCAAAATGACACTGGGCAAAAAACAGTCCACTCTGAAGTAAAATGATAACCCACTGTCCTGGTTTGGGCAGGGATAGAGTTAATCGTCTTCCCAGCAGCTGGTACAGTGCTGTGTTTGGGATTTAGGGTGAGAATAATGTTGATAACACATCAGTATCTTGGTTGTTGCTAGGCAATGTTTACACCAAGTCAAGGACTTTTCAGCTTCTCAAACTGCCCCATGGTGAGGAGGCTGGAGGTGCACAAGAAGCTGGGAGGGGACACGGCCAGGACAGCTGACCCAACTGACCAAAGGGATAGTCCATACCGTATGACACCATGCTCAGTACGTAACTTGGGGGAAGCTGGCCAGCAGCTGGGACCACGGCTTGGGAACTAGCTGGGCATCGGTGGTCTGTGGGTGGTGAGCAATTGTGCTGTGCATCACGAGTTTTGTATATTCTATTATTATTATCATTATTATCTTCCTTTTGGGTCATATTGAACTGTTGTTACCTCAACCCATGAGTTTTACCTCTTTTCTGATTCTCTCCTCCATCCCACCAAGGGGGGCAGAGCGAGCGAACGGCTGCGTGGTTTTTTTAGCTGCCTGCCGGGTTAAACCACGACACCCACATAGAGAACTCCCTACAAAGGGTGTAACTATTTATCAAAAGCTTGTAAATGAAAAGTTCCAACTGCCTTAATTTTGAACAAAATAGTGTGTGTAAGTTTGAGAGATAACCATGTAGAACTGATCGTGTAAGTCACGGGTCTCCAGAGTCATGGGAAAGACAGACCAAACCAGAGCCACAAGGTAAACAGAGCAGATGTGGTTCAGGGTTAAGCTCCTCAAACACAGCCCTGTGCTGCAACCTGAGGTGCCTACCACCATCTGCACGCACACAGGAGGGCTCCAAAACACCTGCCCGTTCCTCTGCACGCCCGGTTTTGCATCGGTGTTACTACTCTTCAAGAGGTCTGTCCATAAAAGCAGGAGTACCAAACTCTGCCACAGCAGACAGCAACAGAAGACAGCTGTCACGTAAAGATTTGGTTGACACTATCGATGCATTCCCTACTTTGATAGAACGATACTACAACTGAATATTATCATTCGTGCCTGGTGATGCTTATTGATAAGCGACTGTACTTTTCGTAATGTGTACTGGGAGCAGTATGCACTGCAACCCTGAGATGTCGTGCTAGTTTTTGGTCAGACGAGCGTGCTATTTAACACGGGTGAGTTAATATACACTCTAGTGTCCATTGTTGCAGTGGTTATCATCTCCTCCCATCTTTCATAGGCCCTTGGTCAATTGTAAGCTACAGATGAAAGAGTAAAATATCACTCAGTGGGGCTGTGGTTTTTCATTTAACATCATGAACCAGCATTGGCAATAAAATTGGACTGTAAATCACAGATCAAAACCTGGCCTCTAGTGGAAAAGCGATGCAAGTGATACGAAACAACAGCTTGATAACTTCGCAGTTGGAATAGTTGTTTTAGCTCCAACATTACTCTGTTTTACAAATGTCATAGAATCGTAGCATCATAGAATCGTTTGGGTTGGAAAAGACCTTTAAGATCACTGAGTCCAACTGTTACCCTAGCACTGCCAAGTCCACCACTAAACCATGTCCCCAAGAGTCACATCTACACGTCTTGTAAATACCTCCAGGGATGGTGACTCCACCACTTCCTTGGGCAGCCTGTTCCAGTGCTTGACAACCCTTTCAGTGAAGACGTTTTTCCTAATATCCAATCTAAACCTCCCCTGGCGCAACTGGAGGCCATTTTCTCTCGTCCTATGACTCGTTACTTCGGAGAAGAGACCGACCCCCACCTGGCTACAACCTCCTTTCAGGTAGTTGTAGAAAGCGAGAAGGTCTTCCCTCAGCCTCCTTTTCTCCAGACTAAACAACCCCAGTTCCCTCGGCTGCTCCTCATCAGACTTGTGCTCTAGACTCTTCACCACTTCCTTACCCTTCACTGGACACACTCCAGCACCTCGATGTCTTTCTTGTAGTGAGGGGCCCAAAACTGAACTCAGTACTCAAGATGCGGCCTCACCAATGCTGAGTACAGGGGGACAATCGCTGCCCTGGTCCTGCTGGCCACACTATTTCTGATACGAGCCAGGATGCTGTTGGCCGCCTTGGTCACCTGGGCACACTGCTGGCTCATATTCAACCAACACCCCCAGGTCCTTTTCTGCCGGGCAGCTTTCCAGCCACTCTTCCCCAAGCCTGTAGTGTTGCCTGGGGCTGTTGTGACCCAAGTGCAGGACCCGGCACTGAGCCTTGTTGCACCTCATACGGTTGGCCTTGGCCCATTGATCCAGCCTGTCCAGATCCCTCTGCAGAGCCTTCCTACCCTCGAGCAGATCAACTTGGTGTCATCTGCAAACTTACTGAGCGTGCACTTGATAAAGATGTTAAAGAGAACTGGCCCCAGCACTAAGCCCTGGGGAACACCACTTGTGACTGGCAGCCAACTGGATTTGACTCCATTCACCGCAACTCTTTGGGCCCAGCCATCCAGCCAGTTTTTTACCCATCAAAGCATATGCCCATCCAAGTCATTAGCAGCCAGTTTCTCCAGGAGAATGGTGGGGGAAATGGTGTTAAAGGCTTTACTAAAGTCTAGGTAGACAACATCCACAGTGGGTCACATCCTTCGTCCACTAAGTGGGTCACCTTGTCACAGGAGATCAGGTTGATCAAACAGGACCTGCCATTCATGAACCCATGCTGACTGGGCCTGATCATCTGCATGTCCTGTACGTGTCACGTGATGGCACTCAAAATTATCTGCTCCATAACCTTCCCTGGCACCGAGGTCAGACTGATAGGCCTGTAGTTCCCTGGATCGTCCTCCTGGCCCTTCTTAGAGATGGGCATCAGATTGGCTAACCCCTAGTCAACTGGGATCTCCCTGGTTAGCCAGGACTGCTGATAAATGATGGAAAGTGGCTTGGTGAGCACTTCCACCAGCTCCCTCAGTACCCTTGGGTGGATCCCATCAAGCCCCATAGACCTGTGTGTGTCTAAGTAGTGTAGCAGGTCACTAACCATTTCCCCTTCAATTACGGGGGCTTCATTCTGCTCCCTGTCCCTGTCTTCCAGCTCAGGGGGCTGGGTATCATTCATCATTGTTTACCCAATTCCCTTACAAATATCCATCACTTCACCCCTGGAACACTCCAAGTAGTAGAAAAGGACCATCGTCATCCTTGCCTCACACTACTACCAGGAAACTGAAAAAGAAAGTTTTATTAGCTGCTGAAGAAACACAGAAAGCTCATGGCAGAGCCAGGACTAAAGCACAGGTCCCCTAACTCTTACTTCTTTGTTTTAACCTTGAATTCTTTAAAATAATAATAATTTTTTTTTTTAAAAAAGAAGATAACCAGAATTCAATAGCTACCTTTTCAAATCTAGTCCATAATTCCATCCAGAACTTACCATTTGTGGTGGCTGTTTTGTCTGCTTTGTATGTCACAATTCCCACGTTATCATTTGTTTTCTTAATTTCTTTTGAAGGTGAATTAACTGGGGGACCAGCAACTGCTTTCTGCTTCAGAAGTCGGGCCTTGTCCAGAAATCTGTTTTTTGCAAATATCACACTTATGAAAACATTAAAAAATCTGAAGTTATTTAAGAAATATGGAAAACAAACAAAAAAAAATAATCCCTGCCATGCTAATGATTCCATCCAAATAATTTAAAAAAAAAAAAAACCTCAAGTCTAAAAGAGCTCAACTGCCAGAATATAAATGTAAAGGAGATCAAAAAAGGGTATTGACAGGATACAGGGTCCTTCTCTTTTCAGTAAGAGACCACGTATGTACCTGAAGAGATGCGTAAAGTAAAACATCCTGTAGTACACACCACAATACCTTACATACTGTTTTTCTGTACATCTGCTTTGCTTTTTGAGGAAAGAGAAATATGTCTGTTCTATTACTGTTCATATTTGGTATACACTGTATACCAGAAATCTAGAATAAATAGAGTTTTGTTCTAGTATAGGAACAACTGCCGCCTTAGGGGGAAAATGCAGCTAGGAACGCTGTCACTTAGTTTCAGCATTAACAAGCTTCCCAAACTTGGTAATATCAGCCACTGCTGTAAATGGTTCTTCACAAGACATCACACATTCTACTCCCTAAAGTACACACATCCCTTACAAATTTGATATATGATTGCTGCTGAAAAATTAATATTAATCAGAAACAATAGAGAAGGCTGTTTAACAGAGATGAATCTCACTGCATTTTAAATCTCCTGAATAAACGATTTTATTGTCTCTGTCTTCAGATCCCTGTTATACATTGTACCCGGAGGGCAGCAGTACAAGACGTACCACAGCAAAATTGTTTTATCTGTGAAGAACGCGTTCAGCCCTAAAGATTCCTCACAATGGGGTGACAGAATTGGGGGTGGAATTCTACATGCTGTTCGAGGAAATACAATGCCTGTCCAAGAAATTTTTACATCAGTAGTCGCAAAAAGTGGTCACTGCTTTACTTAGCTTTATAGGCATGATTTCTAATAGCAGTTCAAAAATAAAGGCATTTGATGATGTTTTGAGAGGTACAATGTTTAATAATGAAATAATTATAGTTCAATATATGTAGACAGATGTGTGCAGACTACTCTTTTACACACATATTATGACATGCATCTATTTTTTAAGACTTTAACAAACATTTTATTACTAGTAACATAGACTACAAGAAGTCCATGGCATCTAACCATCTCTGAGTGTGACTAGTATTATATGCCTGGGACACAGAGCACAACTCTCCCTAGCTACTGCCCCTTGGATTACTTTAAGGATTTCTGGGGCTAAATACTGTCTCCAGATTATCAATCTAGAGCATTTTCTGTCAGATTTATTATTATGTGCAACATCTTCCCTTTATCTTTGGTATTAAATCTTTCAAACATCCTTTTTTTCCTCCTCCTCCCAGGAATTTTAATATCAGAGGTCTAAGTTCTTCAGCTGCTTCACAAATATTATTTTAATTCAGACAGGTATTCATGCAGTGAGCAATGAATCAAGACTGTGGCTGTGAAGCTTGAAGCAATGTATGTCTACAGCAATAAAAATAATAATTCATTACACAGATTAAGCCAAGAATTTCCCAAATAACTCTACATATCCTCAGAGATGTTTCCAAAAGGATCCTAGTAATAGCTTGGAGTGGGGAGAGAGAAGGTTGGTTGCATGGTTTTGCGGCACTAAAAGTGATCAACGTTAAAAATACAGCTTTCTGAGACCTTTGATTCCTATAAAAACGTATGGTGAAAATTGTTAATATACGGTTAACTGCGTGGTGAATGACAGTCAAAATTTTTCTTCTTGGGGAAGAAAAAATCTAAATAAAAAAGTTTACATGCGGATTTAGAAGTAAACCATCATTCTAAGAAAAAAAAAAACCTGCTAAAAATAAAAACTAGGCTGTTGCATTCGCCTCAATTAAAAAAAAAAATCACTGCAAAGAGTCAGAGGCCCTAGAGACCATCACTATATATAGGAAACTTCAGGTGTTGGGAATAAATGAAGGAAACCGTACTGTGGGGTTCACGGAGGTAACACAGAATTTATTGGTGGATTTGTTGGAAACCTCCCCACTGCAGACTGAAAAGGCATAGAGGATATGAGACCATATGTGGGCATTTACAGTGGCATTAAGAATTTTTCTGGAACCAATTTGAGAGAAAAAATGCAGCATAGAATTTTTGTGACTATCATACTTCCTGGCTGTAGACTTTTGACATAAAATGAGGGAAGAAGGAAGCTGACTCTTTAGAAAAAAAGATTTTTTTCCAGGTGCACAAAGGAGTGGCAAAACTTTGCCAATAATCAAATCAGTAGAATAGAACTTCCTGAATCTCAGATTTGCTTTTAGAGTAAACGTGTAGGCTGCTTGTCAGGTAACTCCTCCACAAGGAATGATCCTTACAATAATAATAGTTCTTTGAACATGAAGCTAGAAAAAACCGTCACCACAGTCACAATACAGGTGGGATGAGAACATTCAGATACATGAAAGAGCAACAGTCATGTACATACAGATATAATATTAATTCATTTTATCCTGTTTGAGCTTCACTTTGAAGAGGTAATTTTTTCCAGAAGACCTAATATCCTGATAAATATTCTTACATAGCTCTTGTGTCATTAGACTGTAATACCTCTAAATACGTTTCCAGTAGTGATTTTGGGGTTTTTTAGAAAACTATTACAATATTTCTACCTAAAAAGGTTTTCTATTCCAATTCATCTGTACAGAAAGTTACGTCTGCATGAAGACTAAATGCACGCTCCTAATTTTGCAAAATACCGATTGCATTTGTTCATGGTTCACCAGAATTTTGTTCCTGGCATGACAGATAGTATAAATGCATGCAAGGGAACAGAAACAGCATAAGGAACTACACTTTCAGACGTAACCTAAACAAATACCCTTCAAATATCCTTACATTTCAGCAATAAAGATGCTTACAAAATGCAGAGCAAGTCCAAAGTAAGGCCCTGGAGTTCTACATGAAATCTCACACAGCATGGCCACCCATCTTTGAGCTCATGGGACGCTGAGTAGCAACAATTCACATTCTGAGTTACAGAGCAAGATTTCACCAGTGCTATTTTTTGGAGTAAAAACTCTACTTAGTTTCAACACCACCAACTCACATTTGCACTGAGTATCTCCTCCCATAAGCCATTAACAAATACAATTCCATTCCAAAGGTTGTTTTATTATCACAGACAGACATGTAAGATATAAACACACCAGCCCGACTGATTCTAGCAGTCATGAAGCTTCAGAGGGCCCCATTTTATTTTATCGTGCAATTGGATGGTATTTACTTTCATATTAAAGAATCCAATGCAGAAGGAAAGAGCTCAATTAGCAAAGGCAGGAATATGGTGGACATGAACACAGAGTGTCTATTTAGCCTAGAAACCAGGAACTGCGAACCGTTATAAACAGAACAGGCAGCAAACCAAGAATTATGCAAGGTGGTATAATAAGATGTGGATTAAAAATCAAGATTCTCTCAAATCTTGCAATACAGCACCTTTGTTAAAGAAGCATCCAGTCTCTACCAGCTCAAAAGAATACAGGCTAGGAATCTAAAGCAAGCTGGCTGGATTTTCTAAATATTGGGGAATGGTTTTTTTTTAAAAAAAAGATAATTCTGCACTTAAGTGAAAACTATCTGATATAAAGATTTTGCTTTCATGTGCAATTTGACATTCTTGCTGATTTTCTCCTTCACTACAAATGCATGTTTTCTTTCTGCCACATAAACCCCGTATCATTTGAACTGCACAATTCACTTACACTCATCAGAAATAGTAGCATTCTCACTATGTGCAAAATACTCAGAAACATCCATCTGTAAAGCTGAGCTCATAAACTTGTGCTGAAGGCAGCAAGAATGCTTTCATTAACTTCATTAGTCAGATTGTTACTCTGCTCAAAAGATAAATCTTGTTCAGGAGAAGTTCTTAAACTTGCCTAACAGCATAAAACGAGAAAGCACATAACAGAATACAGGAAAACAAATGGGAACGTCAAGAAAGTAATGTAAGAGTTTGCACTTTTCTGGATGACATATTTGAGATACACCATATTCATGATTCATTTCTATTTCAAGTGCAAAGTTTTCCATTATGAATAATACCCAAGAAAATATTTTTTTAAAATATTCCAGTTTCTCAAGTCTTGAACCCTCTACAATTTTAGAGAGTTACATGCTGACTGTTACAAATTTACCAACTAAAACTACTCAAACAAATGACTTATTAAACCAAAAGAGCGAATAACTCTTCCTAAAAGCAAAACAGAACAAATAGGGAACCATGTTACTACAGCAGTATAAACTTGGGATTACCTTAATTGCTTCAGAAAATTACCTCATGGTAAGTTGACCCACTACAAATTCACAGTTCCAGAGCTGATCCAGTGAGCTCACAAGCCAGCAAAGCCTGCTCTGCTAGCCCTGGTACTGGTGACACCACCTTCAACCTTCCAAAAAGAACGAGGGCCCCCAAACACCTCCGCTCCTCACTTTTGCCACTTCCTAACACTTTCAGCTGAGCAACTAGCAGTAGAACAACTCCTAGTTCCTCCTCCATCTGGTCTTAATCATGCTATCTCATCCCACAAATCTGAAGTCACAGGATACAAGTAAACTGAAGAAAAAACATGCACAAACAATTATGCTGCGCAAAGTTTGTTATTTTATGTAATTTTTTTCAGAAACAGCTTCTTCACTCCAAATATACTGTAAGAAGCTTGATGTATCAAAGGGAATCTTAACAGTTTTGCTCCTCTCCTACAATCAGTAGGCACGGGTGCAAGAAGCAGTAGTTAACCACTTCTGAAACCACAGTATAATTATAAAACCTTAAAAAACATGGATACTGAAAAACAATTACGTATCTTCAACTATTTTTAACACGTGAACGCTTCCCAGTGCAAGTGCAACAGTCTTACCTCACTGTACGTAAGTCATCTGTCTTTGATGGATGTGGCAAACCACAATTAGATGTTGCTAGCCCATTCAGATCAGTTTCTTCTGTTGAGTTACAACAGGTTTTATATTTGTTAGTAAGCATTTCTGTGTTTTGAGGATTGCTTTTCACTTCCGTGTCGAGGATGAGTTTGAATAAGCCTAAAATGTATAAAAGAAAATATTTTTGAGGGACTTTGAGAGATCATGCAGAGAAACTAAAATATTATGAAGTCATACCTTATTTCCTAGAAAAATAAGTTCCGCAGTAATTATCATGCTGCAATTTAAAAAACCCCAAGAAATTAACAAGTAATTTAAATGAGGTGAGAATACCCAAATAACATTTTGTTAGCACTGAATGTCTTATCTGTACTTAAGTAGGTACGAATGTCAATAACATATCTTAATGCATGAAAGACTGCATACATAAGAAATAATACATTACTTTTGCTTATTTTAATAAACTGTTCCAACTGCTATTCTACTGAATACTCACAAAAAAATAATGTTACCAGTGTCCAGATCTCTTGCACAATGTGTAGAAATGTCCAGATATTTAGTCAATGTTTATACATGCCAGAAGTATGGTATACTACACCTAACTGTCTTCAAATGTCATTTAATTATAGAAAAACACTACAGTGACAGATTTCAGTGTTAATTACTCAACGCTTAGCCTCACAACGTATCAGCCTTAATTACAGTGAGATGTAGGTCTTAATTACAGTGAGATTAGAGCAAATCAACATTGTAGGAATGGCAGGGGAATCTGCGCTTCAATAGCTGCGTACGTTCCACACAATGAAGAACAAAATTCGCCTGTATCTGGAAGTAAGCAAAGATGAAGCAATGCAATATTAGGTTTTTACCTGGCTCTAAGCAGGATGCTGAGGAACGGTAACAACGTACCTGTGTTACAGAGCACAACTACTGTACACCCAATAGTGGACATTGTTTTCAAAGTCAATGAAAAGAAACATTCCTTTCTTCCTTAACACAGAATGGGTTAGAACGTAGGCAAAACGCTGGCAATTTTCCATTCATCTGAACTGGAAGCTGTGTTCCTGTCCTTTATCTCCTTGAACACACTTTCTACCTTTGCAGACTTTGATATTTGGTTCATCAACCCTCGCTGGGCCCGTTACTAGACAGCACTACCACCAAAACACAGATGCATTCTGCCAAACTAATTACACCAGGAATTCATATACTCCTACTCTGATGACACATGTCATTAATCATTTGGAAAAAAAAAAAAAAATTAAAAAGATAACCAACTGCAGCTGGTGACCCAGTGCTCCCCAACATAAATGTAAGCAGCCCTGCATCAGACACTAATACAGGAGAAAATCACATTATCTCCTGAACCCCCAGCACCTTACTGCAGTAATGAGGTCTCCTTTTGGATAATTCTATCTAAATATTTGGCAAGTCCATTTTTGTTTGTAGATCTAACAAAATCACAGACATAACACAGAGTGAGGACCTAACTGTTAGTTTTGTTTTCACCATAAAAATCTAAAATTAAGGAAAAAACAAACAAATTAAAACAAACAAGCAAACATTTTGTTTGCATTTTCACAAGATTACTGAGGTCAAAATATAGAGTTTCATAATAATTGCTTTCCAACAGGTTTTGGACATTTTTTGTTCATAAAAACATTCTATGAAAACAACTATTAAATTGCAAGGCCAACTGCCTGAAAGCAGAAATTTTCAAAGTAAAAGGTCTACACTGCTTGAATTCGGCCCTTTGGTACATTTATGTACCCGAGACCCCCGATGATGATTAAACACATTTTGCCATGCTCCTCTGCCCCAAGCAGCACACTATTGTTCATTGTGTTGCTCAATGAAAGAGTATTTCAAAAGTTAGCTTTTCTCTTACTGCACAATTCAGGTCTTGGGTCATTTCTTACAAAGCATTCAAGCAGTAACCCCGGTGTACCAAAAGAATTACTGAGTCCTCCTAGAGAGTTCTGTAACACCCATTTGCTTTCTCAACTTTAACGCTTTCTGTAACATGCCAAATATTCTCTCCATTGTGGAGACTGAAAATTGCAGGATAAAAAAATGAGGCAAAAAGTTTTCATTAACCTTGGTGGCCCAGCTGGAAAGCCAAGGACCTGATCTTTTCAGAATTTTCAGCATTCTGTACTTATTTTAATTTTCATTAATTAAGTTTTCATTCATTTGCTCTTGTCTTCATTGCATTCTGCAGGGCTGCTCAGTTCAGCAGAGCCCAGGCCCAGAGAAATCCCAGCTTTCCAGTCAGCGGACTTGAGCAGGGCTCCAAAAGGGACGAGGGAAGCTAGCGGCAGGGTTTCAGAAGATGCAGCTACAAACACACCCATAGAGAACTTGACACAAGGCCAGATGTTGCTGTTATTTGCAGCAGTACTGCAGCAGGTTCTCAACTGGCATGAGGCAAGGCCAGATTACAAAACTGCATACAACGTCAGGAATAAACTTTCATACTTTGCCATGAACTAGCAATTCAAAGGAAATGTGACATTCTGCTACTGGGTTCCAGGTAGCTGCCACCTGGAACAAGAATCTGGGCGCTTAAGTTCTAGTCATGGCTCTAGCTGTTAATGCAATCACTTACAAACATGAAGCAGCAGAAAACCCCCGATGCTTTTTTCTAGTGTCCCTTAAAAACCTTCTGTGAGCCAGCTAAATCTCTTTTCTGTCCCAACTCCATTCCAAAGCTATTAAAAACTTGTTCTAACTATAGTATCTTCAGTCTTCGCACAACAGATTGGTCCCTCAGTAGATTCCTCAGTCCTGTTCCTGCTCGCCCGTTACCCGAGGAGCCAGCGCACCCCCCTTCCCTTTTTGCCCATAAGGCAGTTTCAGCTTTCACACTGTTGTACCTTCAACAGGAAGGGCTGACGACTCCTCCTGTGCCCTGGATTCCTTTGCTGCTTTGATTTTTGTACAGCTGGGTGCTGGCTGACTCTCTTCTAAGTATTTTCTTTGCAATAGCACTGTATGTTTTACCCCACCTATCAGGAAAACAAATTAAAATAAAATAAATTCCCTGGTTGAGACTCCATTGCTTAGTCTGATTGGGTCACTCATATCTTGAGCAATGACTTTCCCATGGCAGCTCTTCTCCTTTTCCTACTATCTCTAAGAAGCCACTCGTAGACTTCAATTCTGTTCATCTGGAGATGAAAGTCACCAGAGTTACTGAGATTTACCTCACAGCCCACAGAAGGATCTGGTATAAAATGTTCTCCCTGTGTACTGCACAACGATACATATTCACAAGAAAATACTGGGGCAGCGGAGGCTTGTGGGAACTCCCAGAACACTGGCTCTGCAGAGAGGCAAGCAGCCCTGGCAGCGAGCTGAGGGGACTGCTCCACGCAGCCTCCTCAGAAAGCGTGCAACACGGAGGGAAAGCTTTGAAACCTTTGCTAAAACGTAAGGCTGCTGTTGAGAAAATACTGAACTACAAACAAGTTTCTATTCCTCAACAACAGCTACTCAGGTGCTCAACCTACCTTAAAGGGAAAAACCAAATGCTGTCAGAAATTTCCATCGATGGCAAAGCCTATTTGTTGACAAACCCCATCATATCTGAGCAAATCTTTATTAGTATCAGTTCAATCAAAAGAAACCCAACCCCTTATTAACTTGCATTCAAAATATTGTAACCTCATCAAATCTCTGTCCACGGATACACATGGGAAAGAGATTACAGTACATTACAATTACAGTATTTTACTAAGAAATTATGCATATTTTAATAGTAAAATTACTTTTAACAGTAGTTTCAGGCCTTCTCAGGACAACAAAAAGAAAAATCCAGCTTTAAAAAATGCATACTTTTATTACTACCATTACTACCCAGCAGCCTCAAACAAGTCATTAGTTTTCAAAGGTTCAGATTATAGGCCTAAATATATTTTCCTGCCATCAAAATTTTCAGGAACTGACTCACATGTTCATTAAAACACCAACAAGTAGGAATTATTTTAGTGGGAATGACATATAAATGTCAAATAATCTCAACGATAACTTATCAATAGGTGCAGTCCCAATTTCAAGGTATGCTTTACAATGTGCCTGTTTGCATTAGACTTACCAACAGCCTCTTCATCCCCTTCTAGTGAAGAAATGATGTTTGGTTTACTAAGCTTCGCTTTGGAGGAAACTTTGTCCTTGGTATCCCAGATCTTTAAAATTATTTTGTGATCTCTTAGTTTTATTAGATATTCATTAGTGACACTGATATCCACACTATGGTTCCATGATACCCACATCTTGTCATTTTCAAACCACGGTGTAACAGCCTATTAAAACAAAAGATGATGTCAAGGTGTGAAATGAAGACCTGAAGTAAGAACAAACAGCAATTAAGCTGTTGCTCAGCACGAGATTGTCGACTAAAGCATTAACAGAATACTGTAAAAGCAAATATATACACTTCAACATGTTGAATTGGCATTTACAAAATGAAAGCACCAGCACTAAACTTTGCGTGTATATGCTGGTAAACTGTAAGAACAAAGCACTCGTCAGAGTTGCCGATATACCACATTTCAATCAGCAACTTTGCAAGTGGGTTTTGCTTAACACAATCGTCAAGCTGATGCTCAGAAGTGCAAATCAATCGAAGGTCATTAGAAAGATTGTCATGCAAAGACAATATCTGAGAGTATACAGGTTGCTTTTAAACCAACTCTCTCTCTCTCAAAAAAAATTATTTTAGCATTGACTTTTTGGAAATAATTTCTTAACAAACCAAGGTATATTCAAAACAATATATCCAAGGTTTACGTTCCTGAATTTGAATGCACAGGATTTAGTTACACATGTGTCTAAGTAAAACAAAATTCGCAAAATTCTTCAAGTACCTTAAAAATCTTTTTCTCCTCAACAAAGATCAGAGGCATAAATTTATTTTTTTTCTTCATTGGTAATAAAATTGATAGTTGTCTTCAAATTATTATAGTATTGTCTTGGTACATGAAAGATAAAAGCTATAATCCCAAGTAAACTGAGCATCTAGAGGAAAATAAAATACTCTGAAATCCACCATCCTCTTACTGCAAATGTAAGAAGTTACTGCTGATCTGGACTAGCAGAGCCAAGTTCTGTCCTTGATATTTGCTCTATATCTGCGTGTGCAGAGAAGGCCTAAGCGCCTGTTAAAACAATATGTAACTACATCACTCCATACCGGAAAACATTCTCCCACCTTCTCTATGCGACGTTTTGGATTACTTAGTTTTCTTATAGCTTTTACCTTGGAATCAGATTCTGTAAACAGCTTTGCAGCCACCCCAAACACCACGAAATCCAGTTTTCTAGGTACGAGGTCATCTGGCAGAAGGAAGTACTCAATGTGATAGTAACGTTGCATTCTTGGAAGAGCTCCCGATTCATCAACTTGAATTCTCTCTCCTCGCATACCAGGGGGATTGGATGTCTTCTGCTTTTGTCCTACAGAGAATATTAGAATTATTTGGAAGCATTAAACATTATCAAAGATGATACTCTCAGGGGGAATTAATGCTCTCTGCAATGACCGAATGGTAACAGGCGTTCCGGTGTGGCAACAGAAAAATGATGGATTGAACACAGATGACTGCTGAACGTGAAACTCTCATCCCAGTGCCCAACCCTGCAATTCTCACCCAGGTTTAACTACCATAAAATGTCCAGAAAGTTCCTGGAACTCTCCCCTTCATCCTCTCTTCCTGCAGCATGATGTCCAGTGACTGCAATTCCCAAGGCACATACGTCCTGTTACCCAGATAACTTCCATAAAGCCGAGTTCCACACTGCTGAATGTACCTGCTCCTGCCACATCTTAACACCCCTCCACCACAGGAGAATCATATCTCATCTGTTAAGCAGCTCCTACCTTCTCCTAAAATGTCAATACCACCTTTAAACTACCCAAAATCATAATTAGCCGAGTATATACACCAAAAAACTACCGAAGATCATCTATGCAAATAACCGTGACTACTGAGAAAACAGCAGTCAGGAAAGGTTTGCAGGCACCAGTGATGTCCCACTGCCATTTTCTTGAGCAATCTTCCCAGGAGAATTCAAATCCACTAATATATTTTCCAACATTATCTCCTTAAACTATCCAGGACTCTGCCACACAAACTTATGAAGGAATAAGAAGAGCGTTCTTAGGAAAACCTGTGTCAGGTAGGTACTTACCTGCAGGCAGGGCAGGGATGGCTAGTGAGACTGTGAATGTGCAGGTCACGGGATGGGAGTCATCCAGTCCCACCCAGCTGTTTTCAGTCGGGAGGAGCCTGCTGGTTTCACCCTCTGAAGTCAGATGTCCAACACCCGCAGACACCTCTAGGTTTTCAGTTTCAAAAGTGCTTTCAGAGCAGATTGTGTTCAAGTCTGTCATCTCCTCTTTATCATCCTCCTCCACCTCCTCTTCTTCCTCTGCCTTTGAATTCTTATGCTTTTCCTTTGCCATCTTGATGTGCAGTCAGACAATGGACTCAAAGGCTACGGAACAAGACAAACAGCTTTATTTTAGTGCTGAAATAAAAATCCCTGCTTGAACCAAAGCAGGAGCAAGGAAGGCTAGCATGAGGAGGTCCAAAATCTCCCACTTCAAAAATGCTTTCAAAGTACATAACATGTATACCCAAGGGATTAATTTTTGGGCGCTGGGACAATCCACACAAAAGTCTCCAAGCGACAAGGCAGGGTAACAGTGTGTCAATGCGTTCAGCAAACAGCAACGCAACGCTCGAAACGGTGAAAAGGGGGGATGTCACCTGAGGCTAGGAACTCTCGGTTTCTTGCCCAACTACAGAGGGAAGCTGAGTTTTGAAAGGAGTTTCATCTTAGGAAGCAGGGGGAGCCCTCGCAGCCGAGCGCTGGCGGAGCGGGGAGCCCAGCGGCACAGGCGGCGGGCGGCAACGGCCCAACGGCCGCCCGAGGGACCCAGCTCGCCCGCCAGCCCCGCGGAGTGGCCGGGGCTCGGCTACCGCCCCTCGTTACCGGAGACCGAACGCTCCCCGAGCCACCAAAGCCGCGGGAACACGCCGCTCCGTCGCCGGCAGCCGCTGCTCCGGGGCGGGCCCCAGCCCGGCTGCCCCCGCCGCTCGGAGCGACGGCCGCTGGAGCAGCGAGCTGGCCCCAGAGCCGCTGCTGCCCGCAGCTCCCTACGGCAGGCTCCTCGCCCCGGGGAGCTGTTCTGCTCTGCCACCTTTCACGACTTGGCGTGCGTAACACTGCACTAACGCTGAACGAGCCGTAGTGCACACGCGTGTTCCAAAAGCTGGTGCGTGGCTGCTGGCTCCAGCGGCATCCCGCTTGGGTGGTTTGTCCCAGAAACTTAAGTGAAAACATCTCACCACAGCATCTGCACCTCTCAGGGCTGACTCTTCACATGCTTCAAACAGCATAGGCTTTCCTTGCCAACGTGCTTACACTTTACATGCGTTTCAAAATGTTTTTCTCCATTTGTATCATTTCTGAATAGACTGTGTATCATAACAAATAGGGGGAACTACCCCCTAGAACTAAACCTATGGAGAAGTAATCTCCTCCACGCCTTGCACAGCCTGCCCAGCTCCGTGCCACCCATGCCTGACGCAGCAAAGAGCAGGGCACGAGGCTGCTGCCTCGACGGGCAACAGCAGCCACCTCGCATCAGCAGCTTCACCACCGAGCAGCGGGGACGATAACCTCTGCACCAGCACAGAGAGCTGCACGGTCATCTGTTTGCGGCCTAAGCAACAAATTACATCTGTGCTTTTATGAATCTGAAAATTTAGTAAGCAGTACTACATAAACCTAGAATTAAAACCCACAAAAATGCAATCACATTCCCTTTCAAACATTTGCAGGTTTTTTCCCCACTAGATAAATTTGTCTTTGTTGTCTTGAACATGGGTGATATTTATGGTAGAGTGGGCAAAGGAACAAGACGTGGATTGTCTACAATCAGTACTATGTAATTAATTATGCATGCAGCTAACGAATCACAAAAAGGCTAAGCATGTGCACTTTTCAGTACTTTGAAGAGCACAACCATCCAAATGATTTAGCAGAAATAAGCAGACAGTAACGAATGGAGATACATGGTTCGGAGACAGTAACACAGGATTGTCTACAACCGAACCACTGAGCAGTACAGTACAGTGTGAATTCAGGCACATCGGTTAGGCGCCACCTCCCTTTCCAGAGACCCAGATTGCCTGAACTATAACTAACGTTCCATATACGCACAACTTACATGTCAACTTCCCCTTCCATAGACAGCAGCAAAACCATTACAGGATTAGCTCAACATTTATACTCCAAATAATAATCAAATATTTTGTTTTCTTCCACAAACCACACATCCTATTTTTCATATGAACAGCTCAGTATTTAAGCCTGCTTTATTCCGTTTAGTTTGACAATATTTCATGCAAGGGGAGTGAAAAAGGGTGGGGCGATTCACAGAGTTTGGTTCTCTTTGTTTTCCCACATGATTATGTCTCACAACCCCTCATTAGGAACTCAGGCTGACATCTCAATTGTCTGCGCAAAAGCAGCTGAGTGATAATTAATATGCCAATGGAATAAAACATGATTGTCATGAAACACTTTCCTGACGGAAAAAGTTTCAACATTTCAGGGCATATTCTAGGAATGAATTCCTGTATCTGCCGCTGCCTTCATGCATGGGGTTTGGTAAATCTCTTTCAGACAAACACAATGAGAGCACCTGAATTCTTCATATGAAACTGAAAAGCACATAAAACCCCCAGAAGGATCCAACTCTTAAAATGATTCAACAGTTTGGGGCTCCTTTCACACCTACACTAGCTCAGGACCCAAATCCCGGATGCCAGTCTTTCACTTCAGCCCTCAGCTCAAAAGTGCTGCAGATCCACCTGCTGGGTACCTACCAGACTGGGCTGCATCCAAACTGCAATGCTTCTGTTTTAAACACAGCTGTGAGGAAATGAAAGCCTGTGGACAGTGTGTCATACCTTCCTCAGGACCACCAGTTCCACAGCCTGCACGCTTACCCTGCAGGCAGGAGGCCCACGGCTACTTCTTCCCTGAGGCCTGCATCTTCTGACCACCAGGAGTGAGACCTATCTAACCATCAGGGCTGTACGTTAGGCAGAACACAGGGGCATTTTCGGCTCTTTCTGCTGGAGCTGTACCACTGTGAAAGGAGTTCAAGATTTGCTAAGCTCAACAGGAAAAGAGTCTTAAGATCTACCGCAGTTTACTGAAGGTGCACAAAGAGTCTCAGCAAGCAGCGAAGAGAACACACGCGCCCCGCTTGCTGGCGTCAAGCCAAACCGTCAGGCCAGAAACTCACACTCACGACTCCTCCCAGGCAAAGGTTCGGGGCTATAAATCCTCAGGAAAGTGCATAAAACCACAGAATAACAAGGAGTAGGGGACACCCACATTCTTCATGTGGTCTAACTCCATGCAGCGCTCTGTTCAGCATGCCATTTTGGGGGACTGTATGCTAAGATGTCCAACTTATCCCTAAGGAAACCGATTCTGATTTTCCAGGGATTTCAGGTCCTAGATGTCATTGGAATGGCCAGACGGACACAAAATGGGTCTCAACACCACGGCTGAAGCTTCCATCACCCTCCCTGCATCTGCTCCTCGCAGTCACCGTACCTCCATTCCCTCACCTGTACAGCCAGACTTGGCAATCTCTGGTGTTCAGGAACATCCAGGAGAAAAAGTGCTCTAAAAAGGCTAAATCTAAATAATACACATTTATCTTGAGAACCTACAGTCTAATTTACAGCAAAAATAAAGATGGCATTAATGTTTTAGAAAGAAAATATTTTTCTGAAGTAATTTAGATACACACTCTTAATGGGAGTCAAAACCTGCTCCCTCCAGCCTGCCCAGGAACTGCTGGCAAACTTACCAGCTAGAGAAACAGAAAGGCAGGAGGAATACTGACTGAAGCACTACAAGCCAAATTCTGTTCTCATCCTATTGTGAATTTCCAATTTTCCCCTCCCATTTACTCCAAAATTTGTTCATAAAAAAAGAAACATTTACCCTATGAACACCATTAAATAAAAGTTGAAAGCCATAGATTTCTCTCTTTTAATTACTGTAGAAGAGCCTTAAAACTGTTCCAGATGCTGACTAGCTAAGAAATGTCAAATACAACACCTGGTTATTCAGAGAGCTGCAGCTGTTTCCTCTGCAGGCTACATAACACATCGTTTCTTCCCTTTAAAGAGTTTACGCCAAGAGAAAGTCCACAATCTAATCAGTAATATCAGTCAGGATACAAACCAAGCTGCAGTTAGGTCAGGTCTTTTGTTAACCCCAGTGGTTTCCCATCAGCTCCACAGCAAGAGAGGCTCCAGACACCAGTTCTTGTCCATTTTTAACATCGACATTTTCCTTATGTTCAGAGACGTACGAAGGTTCCCTATATTAGTTACTGAAACTCTTTCCTGTATCCGCCCGATATGCTCTTCATGTCACTAAACATATAGAACATCTTTACAGCCTTTTGGACAGTTTATCAGAATTACCTACACACTCACTGGATGCGTACATGTAAAATCTTGTCTGCATAAGCGTTAAGTGAAAACATGCTGCAGGCAGGAGCAGAACTACACAGCAGATAGAGACGTTCAATTACAGTACATTACACTCAAAGAGTTGTGGTCAACGGTTCGATGTCCAAGTGGAGATCAGCGATGAGTGCCATTCCTCAGGGGTTGGTGTTGGGACCAGCACTGTTTAACAGCTTCGACGACATGGACAGCGGGATCGAGTGCACCCTCAGCAAGTTTGCCGATGACACCAAGCTGTGTGGTGTGGTCGACACGCTGGAGGGAAGGGATGCCATCCAGAGGGACATGGACAGGCTGGAGAGGTGGGCTCGTGCGAACCTCCTGGAGTTCAACAAGGCCAAGTGCAAGGTCCTGCATGTGGGTCAGCACAATCCCAAGCACAACTACAGGCTGGGCGAGGAACGGATTGAAAGCAGCCCTCAGGAGAAGGACTTGGGAGTGTTGGGGGACGAGAAGCTCAACATGAGCCGGCAATGCGCGCTCACAGCCCAGAAAGCCAACCGTGTCCTGGGCTGCATCACCAGCAGTGTGACCAGCAGGTCGAGGGAGGGGATTCTGCCCCTCTGCTCTGCTCTCCTCAGACCCTCCCCTGCAGTACTGCATCCAGCTCTGGGGTCCCCAGGACAAGACAGACACGGAGCTGTTGGAGTGAGTCCAGAGGAGGCCACCAAGATGCTCAGAGGGCTGGAGCACCTCTGCTATGGAGACAGGCTGAGAGAGTTGGGGTTGTTCAGCCTGGAGAAGAGAAGGCTCCAGCAAGACCTTAGAGCCCCTTCCAGTCCCTGCAGGGGCTCCAGGAAAGCTGGAGAGGGACTGGTGACAAGGGCAGGGAGTGACAGGACAAGGGGGAATGGCCTGAAGCTGACGGAGGGGAGATGGAGATGAGATCTGAGGAGGAAATTCTTCCCTGTGAGGTGGTGAGGCCCTGGCACAGGTTGCCCAGAGCAGCTGTGGCTGCCCCCGGCTCCCTGGCAGTGTTCAAGGCCAGGTTGGATGGAGCTTTGGGCAACCTGGGCTGGTGGAGGGTGTCCCTGCCCATTGCAGGGGGGTGGAACTAGATGGGCTTTGAGGCCCCTTCCAACCCAAACCAGTCTGGGATTCTATGATTTTTCCTTCTTTGTCTTACTGTACACACAGAGCCGTCCCAATATGCTGGACCTAACAAACAAAAAGACAACACCCAACATTTCTGGAGTTGCAAGTAACCTCAAGAACATGCCAAGAACAACACTGCACCACAAATATTATTTTAACTCATCTGTGTAGTTCCTTATGAAAGCAACTGCTTGAGAAACAACAATTTTAAAAGTATCAATAACATCACAGTATGACTGTTGGGAAGGGTTTGGAAAACAAATTTTAGGTACTTAGCACTACATTTTCACTTTTCTCCTTGGTAGTAGAAAGTCTGGAAGGAATAAAATATATTTTGTTACTGTAATGAAGTGATCTTTCAGCAAGATAAGCATTTTCCACAACCCTACGGTTCTGGCTGGCTCTGTGTACTGAATGACAACCTGCCACACAAATGAGACCAGACTATCCCGGAACATCAGACAAACACAAACTGCGCAGATCCTGGGTCCTGCAACACATATGAACTGTGAAATAAAACTACAGTTAACTTAAGCTCAAACTGTTTTTTTCTACAAACCTAGTTTACACATCTTAACTAATTGCACCGCTACCTAATACGATTTAAATCAGTATTCCACTAGTGATTGTGGCAAAGAAGCTTAAGTCTGATCGTGACACCTTTTAAGCTCTTAAAATAAAAATAACCAGTTAAGTAATTTCAAAAGCAGTATTTGAATATACTTCTAATTTCCAGCTATTACCACCACACTGTAGAAACATTCATTCCATTCAGATCCAGCTTTCCCATCAGCTTTCTATAGTTGGGACTCTTTCAAGATACTTTCATGCTGGAGTGTACTACCGGAACTGGAAACAACTTAGTAAAGAAAAAGTCCTTGAATATTTAATAAAATGTTGCCATGTCTCTGAGTGGGTTTAGAGAATAAGTCAAGGAATGGGCAAAAAAAAAGTAAAATCTTAGTCTTGCTATAGTCAGGAGTAAATACAAGAGTCATTGTAATTACACTGCGACAAGCTTTTCTGTACCTCCGACGTCAGAAGCACTGCACTGGAAAAAAGGTTAAGTTTTATAGAAAAGCAGGCTGCAAAAGGAAAGTTTCCTTCTACCAAACCCAACTCCCATGTCACAGGGAGGCTGCAGTGACATTTAAGATTTCTCTGGTCCAGCTGTTTTCACAGTTGTCTAGTGTTTAAAAGTCTTGGGTCAGGCAGTTGTTTTTTGAGAAAACATGATGCAAAACCCAACTGCCCAGCAGTCGGAGCTTTTCCTGAAAAATCAAACAAATGGCCAAAGGTTTGGGGTATTTTGCTGGTATCGAGTATCTGCTTTCCTTCAGAGATGAAACTTTGGTGAATGTAAACTGACATCATTCTGACATTCTCATTTCCCAGTTACAGCGATAACCCAGAAAGCCAAAGATTTGCCATGCCGTTTTATGTCCTTCGCTCTTTCAAACCAGAAGCCCAGCAGATGGGCAGCGAGGAATTCAAGAGAGGCCCACATGCCCCCAGTGCTGTTAACGATGCCTCTCTTCCAGCCCGAGACAACACCAATAAACCCAACTGGAAACCATAGGTGCTAAAGTACGATTTACGCTGATGGGTTTATAGCTTGCTAAAGATTCTGTCAGCCTTTAAATCAATTATTTCCACTTGATAAATATTTTTACAATTGAAACTAGCTAGACCAAAACAAGTTTAGACTGTTGCATTGTCTAACTCCAGGGCCTTGATGCTTTAGTTGGTGTTTGGGGTCAGTCGGTTTGGTGTGCGTGGGTAACAGATGTGGATTTACATAGTATCTGCTAAAAACATTCAAGGTTTATGGTTTTGTCTTTCCTGTCTCTGGTGCTGCATTACAGGGACATTTTGACCCTAAGTCAATTTCTTGCATTAATAACATTATCAGACTAAGAAAAGCTACGGTTCTACAGCTATACGTGGCTATGAGAGTGAATACGGAATATATACATACATGTTACCCAACCAGTTCATCCAGTCACTCCTCAAGTGGATCAAAACTCTAAGTGACAAGTTATGGATCACTTCCGACAAGAGGAACGTGGGAGAAACGCTCTTTAAAGGTACAAGAATACGTCAAACGAAATCACCCAAAAACCCCCGAAGTAAATCCATGAGCTGCACAGGAGATTCTTAACGACCACACAATTACAAAACAAACTACCATTTTGGATACTAAATACACAGATCACCGGTGGATAAACCTCAGCCCTTTGGAATAGGAAGGCTGATCCTGTGGAGCATCGAGTACTCTGGGGAACCCACGCCTTGTAACGTAAAAACCAGAAGGAGATCTTCAGCCAGCCAGCCTTGTGTGTTGCCAACCTGCCACGGAAACAATCAGAAACCCGATTTTTAGTGAGGAGGAAGGTCAACAGCCTTCTCAAGGATGCTTTTTCTTGATGATGCACAGCACACAGATGTCAGCTCACATTCCCATTCAACTGTGGGAAGCAAAAGCAGGGTGTGGGCTCTGAGCAGGCCAGCAGACCTTACCTGCGCTGAACAACCTCAGGTGGGACCCCCACCCACACCCCTGCCCAAGAGCTCCACTTGCGCCCAGCCCTGGGCCCCTGTCCGTCCCTGAGGGATGCTGTAGGTGTGCCTGTCTCTGGTCCTTGCCCAGTCTACTGGCTGGTCCTTGGACCTGCACTGCAGCCTCTCCTCCAGTCCTGTCTGCTGCTGCTCTTAGCTGGACTTCTTAGATGGACCCCAGACCTGGTTCACCACCTTGCCTCGTCTGGGGCTGTTCATGGAGCCTGTTATCACCACCCCCACTTTGCCACCCTAGTCAGACCTTGGGCACGGCTGGCACCACGGTCACCTCTGGCTCGTGGGGCGTCCCCTGCCAGCGGAGCAGCCCCGCTCGTGCTGCTCCCTGAATGTAGCTGCATTCAACAACGCAGGTCCTACTCCATAGCTAAACAGTGACAAAAATCACTGCTTTGGGAAGCTCAGTCATTTGAACCGGTTTAACATTTGTGCATCTCTATGACAGACAGCAGCTTAAGAAATAAATACCGATACCATAAAGACACCACATCTGCAGAGATAGAGAAACCTGAGCAAACAGAAAGACGGTCAACTGTTAAGCACGTTAGTTTCATTAATTTAGTGGGACCACTCACTCATTCACAAGTGTTACTTGTCAAACCGGACTCTGCGACACTATTGTTTTGCTCATGTTAAAAAGGAACCAGAAAGACATTAGTTAAGAAGTTAAAAACAAACTTCGAGCTCAGGCTTGGCTGAAACCCTTTTCCTGACAAGCACATGGAGCGGGTGGCACCTGCCCGCTTTGCCCGGTGAACCCTGCCAGACCCGGGGGCCGCAGGCAGCGGACGGCGCTTGGCCCCCGCCAAAAGCGGCCCCCGTTGAGGGGGAAGCCACAAACTCCGCGTCGGGAAGCAGCAGGTGGGAGAAGAGACCCGGCCACCGGGGGCACCGAAGCCTCCGGCGCGGCGGGGGGGCGGCGACACCCCCCCGGCGCCCCTCTCCGTCCCCGGGACACTCCTCGGCCCCGCCCGCGGGCGCAGACGCCGAGCGGGGCGGGCTGCGAGGCGGGGCGGGGGCGCAGCCGGCGGGGCGGCCGCCCCGGGGGCAGGATGGTCGGGCAGCGCGGCCGGCGCGGCGGGGCAGGCGGGCGCGATGGAGCCGCCTGAGGGCTGGGACCCGTACGGGCGGCCGGCCCGGCGGACGCAGTGGCTGGTGAGCGCCCTGGCCTACCACTACGGGCTGGACCGCGGCGTGGAGAACGAGATCGTCGTCCTGGCCACCGGCCTGGACCAGTACCTGCAGGAGATCTTCCACCACCTGGACTGCGCCGGGGCGGGCAGGATCCCCGGCGAGGACTTCCGGACGCTCTGCCAGGTGCTGGGGCTGGAGGAGGCGGCGGAGGCGGCGGCCGACCCCGAGGAGTGCGCGGGGCTGTGGGAGGGCCTCTCGGCCGAGCTCACCTTCCGCCAGTTCCACGCCCGCCTCTGCGGCTACTTCAGCACCAAGGCGGGCAGCGCCCCGCGCCGCGCCGTGCCTCGCCTGCCGCTGGGCCGGGAGAGCGAGCACATCGAGACCCAGATCCGCCTGCGCAGCCCCCGCCGCCGCCGCAGGGACCCGGCCGGACCCGGCGCGGCGGGACGGCCCGGCGGCGGCGGGGGGGAGGCGGCGGGGCGGCGGCCGGCGGGGCCGTGCTCGCGGGAGTGCTACGAGGAGATCGTGGCGCTGGAGCAGGCCGAGGACCGCATCGCCAAGCTGGAGGAGGAGAACGGCAGCCTGCGGGAGCTGGTGGAGGACATGCGGGCCGCCCTGCAGAGCAGCGACGCTCGGTGCCTGGCCCTGCAGGTGAGTGCGCTGCCGGCACGGCTGGCATCGCCCCTCGGCTTCTGTACGGGGTTCAAAGCCTCCCCGCTGCTCCTGGCTGCGCCTTACACCTCAGCCCTGGTTAAAGTCTGGTCTAGGAAGGATGGTGCTCTCGGCAAGTCCAGTGTTAATAACCTCTCCGACTCCAGAGCGATTTATAAACGGAACATGGCATAGATCTAGGCTGCTCTTTCATCTTCGGCATGAACTTTTTAGCAAAGTTTGGTTACACAGAGTCTTTAAGGACAAATGTATTTTCACCGGTGTGAAATTATACATAAGGGATGCACTGAAAACCACTCTGCTAAAACTGCAAAGACATCAATTTAACATACCTAAGCATATAATGCTGCTTTTTCTAGTGCACGTGCAGTCAGTTAGTTCTATACCAGTTATGCACTGTTGTGGTTTTTTTTCCAAAGGGAGAAAGAACTTTTGGGTTCCTACCTGCACAAGCACATGCAGTGCCTGAGTCGTAAATGCCCGCGAGCTTTACCTCAGAAACATTACAAGGGTGTTTTCTTCAGAGCGTGGTCGTGCGAGTTCAGAGTTGGAGCCAGTTCTGCAAACAGGCTGATGAATAGTCTCTGGCTCCCGTGCAGAGCCACATTAATTCTGGAGCCGGTTTCTGTTTCTGCTGTATTGGCTCAAGCGAAGCACATACTTAGCAGCAGCTAAATTACTCTGGCATGAAATGGCGTAGAGCAGGCAAAGCACTGAAGGGCTGACTTCACTGGTGGTTCTGGCGGGTCTGATCCGGTTGGATTTAACACTAGCACAACCCCCACAGAACTCGCTCCATGCGTGACACTTCCATTTGGCATCAGCTGGCTGTCCAGCTTCGCGACGTCTGGCACAGCAGGTGAAAGCCACTTTTACCATTTTCACTGCAAAATTGAAAGGAAGCCAGGAGCAAATACAAAGTCACCAGTCAAAGGCCCCAGAAAGAATGAGGAGAAAGATGAGAGGTCCGGAACACCACCAGCTGCTCTCTGCTCACTTGAAAAAAACCACTGGAAATATTTTTTGGGAATACTACTTGCCTTTTGAGGACAGACTAAAGTGATGAATTAAAGCTATACAGAGACTTGTACAATAACCTAATTTTCCACTTTAATGAGTAGTTTTTAAGTTAAATTTATAGATACATATTTAAAAACTACTTTCCAGAGATTGTTTCCTTGTCTCTGTATTTTGCAAAGGTAAGTAGCTTATTAGTTGCTGATCAACTATATGTCATTAAAAAAACCAAACAAAAACCAATCCAGCCATCTTCAGTCTTCATTAAAACGTCAGTTGCTTTAAAAGACACTAATTTCTCCCTGCTTTCTGCCCCTGTTCACTGTAGGTAGGACTGCGGAAAAGCCGTGCTAACCATAAGGAAGAGGGGACCTGTTTTACAGGGAGTAAGAGACAGTTAACACAGAACCACTCCCAGACCAAGTGCCTTCAAAGTGTCCTGAAGGAAGTGGAACTCATTCGGAGCTCCAGGGATGGGCAAATTGAAGAAGCAATTAGGTTCAATCAGGAGTTGGAAAGAGAGCTGAAGAGCTCTCAGGAAGCTCTGGTCAATCTGGAAGACTGCAACCGTAACCTGAAGAGGGAACAAGCAGAAATGAGGAAGAAGGTTGAAGAGGCGAGACATGCCGTCCTTAACAGTCTTGGCAAAGTGAAGGAGCTAGAAGTGAAAGCTAACGAAGTGCCACATCTGCAAATATACATTCAGCAGCTAGAATCGGAACTGCAGCACTATAGGTAAGTTTGAGTCCGTCAGAAAATGCCTATAAAATCACAGCACTGGAACACAAGTTAGCTTGAAAATCACTGGTTGTAGCTTATTGAATGTCTCCAAATACATCTTCTAAAATACAGCCAGTGGGAAATTAGAAGGTACTTACCAATTTTCCTGGTAGGGATCCATAACACAAGTGGGCCCCTTCAGCGGGAGGTAGGCCAAAATAAGGATGCAGAGAGCTGAAGTTACTCCTCAAACACACAGCAACAGGATGCAACATAGCAATACTTCAAGAAAGCCCCAAAAGAAATCGCTGACAGTCCTTCAGAATCCATTTCCAACGAACTTATTTTTTCACCTTAACTAACTACTGTCAATTCAGATGTTTCCTGCTAGTTAAGTCACACTACCAAAGCCAGCTGTAACCAGATGGCTGATACTCCACTTCTTGAGAAAGCTGTTCAACTTATCATACGAATTGGAGAAAAACATGAGGCCAACTTCTGGCCAGCAGTTTTAAACTCTGCTGGGACTTTATCACTTCTTCACTGACAGAGTACGTCGTGCTCCAGAACAGAAAAGTTATAACGCTTTCCTAAAACCACACAATAATTTAGTGGGAGTCTCAAACAAAAAATACATCATCCAACTAAACCCCAGTTTTGTAATAGCATAAATAAATATGTTTCCAAAATGCACAAAGTTGGTCACAGATTTAATAGATCACTGCTTTTCTTGCTTTTTATCTTAGATAAAACTTGGACTCACTGATGGTTATTAAGTTCTAGGCAGTTCTGCCCAAGTTTCAAATTGACCTATGGAATAAAATGTTTATATTTTTACTGATCCAAAGTAAAGCTAATATTTAATTTTTTTTTCCTAACTGTACTAAACCTATATTTTAGTATATTGTCTATTCTGAACTCCTTGTCTCTTCCTAAACTTATGCTTCCTCTGTTTGCTTATAAGAAGAATCCGTAGTGAGTTATTTGTAGCATCACAGCTATTGTACTGGTTTATGAAGTGAGGAAATTCTAAAAATAATCATTTTATCCGGTGTCTTTCTGTAAGCATTGTGTATGTTAATACCTGTGTGGTTGCAGAAGATAAAGCATTTATTTAAACATCTATAGGATTTTAAAAGCACTGTGAGGGCACGTAATGTCCAAGGTGATTGTCCTTTACAGGGATGAATGACACAACTCTTAGTGCTGAGAGAGATCGCACTACTTGTCTAGTCTATCACGTTCTCCCTAGCATGAGCGCCAAACAGTGAAGATGAGTTCTTCTCCTGCAGAATTGCTTTTCCAAAGTATGATGAAGCATAAAAAAATCGCCTTTAAACAGAGAGATGAACTAGTTAAAGACAATAAGAAATACCAACTGGGCCTCGCAGAGCAGGAACTTTTATGGGTTACATCAAAAGAAATAGTGTGAGTTCTTTGTAAGATAATTTTCATCTGTAATACTGATTTTAAGATTGCAAGCTAGTTGAAAGTGAGTGTTAAGGTCAGGAATGGTGCTAGATGCCCATTTGGAAACTACACCTTTTAGCCACATGGCACATTTAGCAGAGGCCCAGGCCAGCTTCCACACCCAAAACCCTTTAATGAGTCTTGATCCTATGTTAGCCATGAAGCACTGTCCATGTAGTACGGTTCTTGGCTTAAACAGCTTAACAACAGAGCCACTTCATGATGATGTCACAGTTCTGCAGCGTATGGGGTACCATAATTCCCAATATTGCAGAGCGTGGCGCAGAGATCCCCAAACTGGCAGAAAATAGGTAAGTTAAGCAGTGCGGAGCTCTGCATTAGTGCAATGAAGGAGCTTAACGCTGCATGGCTATCTCTATCCTAGGCAGCCATCGGCATCACAGCTTGTCCCACTCACTTTACTTCCTTATGCTTGTGCTACAGGTAGCAGAGACTACTTCTGCTCATAGAGAATCATCTCCTGTTGTGCAGAAGTCCAAAACCCACGGGCGTAGTTTGGGTGAGGTGCTAGGAAGTGCATGTTGAGGGGAAGCTGATGAGTTGGCGGAAGCATAGGGATGGAGGGACAGCTGCTATATCCCACAGATTTCTCAGACTGTCATTTGGCAAGTGTATTACTTGTAATGTTATTTAAGTAAGTATGTATTTAAGTTCACTGCTCCATTTCCAAGTACCACAAAACGTTTGTAGGCATGGCAGCAGGATCTAGGTTGGGAAAGAACTAATGCTGCGAGGTAGCAATGGAGAGAAATGGGTGGGGATTTGAGTATACTGCAGAAAGCATTTAAGATTGCATATATGTCTCCTGAGAATTCACCTTAACTGGCTTGCTATGTCACTATTTTACTCCAGCCAAAGTCTAATTTCTTCCAGGGAGGATCATATTCAAGAATGAGACCAGTCTTTGAGCTTTACATGCTGCTGCTATTCATACTTTCATATTTATAAAGTAAATGATTTCTTCTTTTAGGTTCAGATTTTCAAAACTCTTTAAGCATCTAAATCCCACTTCTATACCTTCATCTCATACCAGTTTGCTATAATTGAGACCTAGAATCACCACAATGACCTTAAATTATAATCCCCAACTCAGGAAACAACATAGTTAGCATCTGTTCAGGAAAGTGTTGAAGGACCAGGAAGTGATTAAATGTTTTCCTAAATTGAGGTACCTAATTACAATTGCCTTTTCTGCCCACAGATTCATATTTCTGCAAATTTAATGCAAAATGTTGCTATCAACATCTCTGGTAAACATTTGCTAACTGAAGTTTGTATGACTTAAACTTTTTCTGACTACAGGTTCTTGTATCAGGGTTTGAAATGTCCCTATCACGTTATTAGGTTCCTAGGCCAACCTAGTTGACCAAATAGTTTATACATAGTTCTTAAGTTGCACACTCCGTTCTTCCTGCACTGGATGCATGTGTAGGGTTTTTGTCCCCTTTTCCACCATTAGTCTTTTATTTTGTATTTTTTAATCCCTGTCAATTTAATGAGTGAGCTCAGATAATTTGAAGGTAAATCTCAAGAAATTCCTTACTGAAAAGCATGAGTTAAATTCATTTCAGAGGAAAAAGACATCACAAGAAATTGTATGTTTAGCATTGGTATTATATAAAATGCGTAATTCACAATGTCAGTATACAGAAGAGTTTAGGAAGTTACGCAAGTCCCGTATTTTATTGCAGTGCTGCCCAGAGAGTTATTCTCATTTTGTACTGGTGCACTTGATTTCATTTTCCCAGGTATAGGACTTTTCATTTGTTATGACTGAAGCTCCACTTTTTGATTTTTGGACTACTCTTCCAATTTATCAAAATGATATTGGGACTAACCTCCAAATTGCTGTCATTTCCTCCCAGCTTGGTGTCAGCTGCACATTTGTTATTTCTCTTCCAAAAGTTGGAAGCCTAAATGAACACACTGGCTGGGTCTCAGGACAGATTCTGGTGACCTCCACTTGATACACTCTATCCAAAAGCGTGTCATTAACAGCTCTTCCCTAAACTGATCTTTTTCAGTAAATTTTGCTCTAGCTCAAGGTGAGACCATCCATGTATTCTAATATAGTCCCTATGATTTATAAGTATTGTTTATAAGAATGCCACATATGAAAATGTTACTACAATAAAAATGTCACATCTACTGCTTCTCTTTATCCATTCAGCCATTTTCCGTGTCAGAGAAGGAAATTAGATTGGTTTGACGTGAATTGTTCTTGCCAAATATAAATTGGCTCTGTTTTCTATACTACATTGTAGGTGGCTCAGAAATTGATTACTTAATAAAGTTTACAGATTTTTTCTCTGTAATAGCATTGGAGGGAATAACAGAATTTAATAAGCTTTTTTTGATCCCAGTGTAACAAATAAAAAGAAAGGTCATTTAGAATTGGAATAGACTTCATAATGGAGATGTTCTCAGAGTTTTTATGTTGCTGTGCTAGCCAGCAGCACAGTAATTACATAGGTCAGTGAAGGGGGTCATAAAATACCAAAAATGCTTCCCATATGCATGGTCTGTCTCCCAAATTACTTAATTATCCATCAGCATTTATATGTGTTAATGAGTAGGACTCCTTTTTACATGGAATGCAGAGAGGCTTGTTTCGTCCCCTCATATTCTCTTATAAATGTGATGATGATGGAGGTCTCTAGCATAATTTCCTCTCTTTCTTTCTTTCACAAGTCACCAGTGTTAATTTTTCTAACAAGTTATGCTTTAGGTTCTCCAATTTTGGAAGTAGTTCAATTTTTCTTTTAGGAGACATTGTCCAAATCTTTTCAATAATTTCTCAGGTTATCATTTACTCTGTAAAATATAACAAGATGGACCAAACAGATCCAAATCAATAATCCAAGAACAGGAGAGAAATATGGAAATATTCCTAAGTGATACAGAATCGGCTCTGCTAGGTGAAGAAAGAAAAGCCCTAGGAAGGAAACTAATCCACAAAAGAAGGTGTTATTTCCAATCGCAATGATAATGCACATTTTATATTTAGGCATTCTAGAACCTGTTCTTCTATTTAAAAAAATAGGCATTACATAAAGTCTGGACAACTTTCTGCTTGACTGGTGTCACCAATATCAACTACTTGCTGGCTGTAAGGTGGAGTGGTTGCAAGGTGAAGTGCATCTTGGCAATTTATTTCAGATGGCACAAAATTTGCACGGAGATTGTGGGTGTATATGTGCTGGACTACACAAAGGAGCGGCTAGAACTGCAGACGATACGTACGTCCTTGGACAAGATGATAGGCAGGGAGCAGTGACTGATGGCAGTCAGTAAAAGGGATGACAGTCAGGGAACTGAGCTCATGGAGAGTAAAAATGTTACTTTATAGAGACTCATCTGCAAGGGCACTCAGGCCTTGAACTCAGATTGTTCTAGATGAACTGATGTAATTTTATTTTTTTATTTCTGCTTATACCTAATATTTTCTTCTACTTAAGACTGTAAGAAGCTATATATTATGTAGAAGTCTGCCCAAAACCCCAGAACTTTAAGTTTTTCAAGAAGTTAGCAGCAGCAGGTGAATATGTTCCCATCGTATGAAGCTTAGACTTCTTGTGTGTCTCTAGTCATAGAATAATCATAAGCTAACCAAGCAAATCAGATTACTGCTTGTTTGAAACACTTTAAAGGAAAGTTTTGATTTCACAAGAAGGGATAATGAAAGTTATCGTTATATATGGTAGAGAGAACTGTACAGAGCAATTTAAATACATTAGTTTGACATTGAAGAAAATGTATAGCATCTCTTTCCATGGAAGGGTTAGTTTTATTTCAAATGCAAGAAGTGTCTTGCGATTTTTTTTTAACATTACTACTTGCTTTCCATAATAATAGCAAAACCTTTACTTCAGATCCATTCAAATTAATGTGAGTACATTTATCCACAAGGAAGCTTGTGCATAGGTGTTAATTCTGACATTGGAAATGTAGCCAGTTCTCTGGCCTTTTGCAGTGCTGGGCTCTTAGTTACACAGCCTTTATTCTTGGGAGACTTTCCCCGGTTTCTCACTAAATCCTCCTTTTCATTTGGCTTGCCTTATTTGCTGTGTTGGGAGTAAATCACTGCGAGCACAATAGCGATGCCACACATACGGACACTGCCCATTGACTGGGGTGGACGTGCTTTCGCCGTGTCCCAGGCTTCCTCCCACAGCTCTGAGCAGACACCATTTGTTGAACCCGCTGTAGCTGTCACTTAGCAGCCCCCATCGCACATTCCCTCCCGGGGACGTAGAGATTAAAGCATACTAACAAAAAGATAGTTCAAGCCAAAGGAGTTAGTTTTGTCATCTTATATGGAGATTCTGACACATGCAGCTGCCTTTTAAAGCTGTCTCCTGCCTTTCTGTGCGTAATTTGAATCACGCTAACCCCTCCTATACCAGAGAGGGGTTTTTTTCCCCAGAAGGTGTACAGTCAGTGTTTCTGCAGCTACTCTCCCTCGAATTAGTGCCTGGAAATTCAGCCAGCAGCTTGGTGGACCCCCCCAGCAGCAGCCGTGCACCTCCCTCCTCCGTCTGGCTGCCCTGCAAGCTGCATCACACCTCTCTGGCTTTATAGTCTTTCCCTAAGAAAATGGACGCTTTTTACTGCCCTAACTTTCTAGGTGATACAACATATTACCTATCTTGTCTTATGCCAGCAAAACTCAAATATTAATTTCATACACAAAGATAACTTCAAATAAAAACCCTACTCCCCCCACCCCTTTCACATCACTTCATAAGACTGGACTCCCTCTCAGAGGCTGCACGCCTCCCAGAACAAAGTCACTTTCCCTCTGTCATTGCAAGAACCAAAAAATCAAACACAAATGGTCCTAGCTCATACATAGCCCTCAGTTGCAACCCTCTGGATTACTTGGGTGAGCTCCTGTACAGCACCTTTCTATATCAAATATTAGCAGTATGTCACTACCTGCCATAAAAGCTTCCTAGGTGATAGGACATCACTGCCAAGTACTGCTGTTGTGCTCAATTTATAGACCTCAGAGTTGCATTAACCTTGATATCGTCCATCTGACAGATCCTGACACTTCAGATCCCACTGCATGTAGATACAAGCACAGCAAACTCGATGCATTGGGGTTATTCTGGGAATGGAGTTATCAGCTTGACAAGACTGGGATCCGTGCATCTGTCTTGACCTAAAAGCCAAGTCATGTCAGTGTAGGAGAGCTGCGTAAGAAGAACCATTATTTGTTACCAAGAAACACGCATCTGTAAGCCAAGCATTTGTAGCCTCCTGTCACAAAGCATTAGAGCTCATCACGAACGTCTCTGGGAGCCACGGAGAACTGTTATGTGTTGCCTACAGAGTCATGCGCTTGGCCTCTCATTTGTTTCTTAAGCAAACCTGACGAGTTTGTAGCTGCTTGCCAGGCCAGGAAAGGATGCTTGCCAGGGCGCTCCAGTTTGCCCCACCTCACTAAAAGGTCTGCTGTGACCAGGTCCCACTGTGCCGCTCTCTGCTCGTACACTCGTGTGATCAGACCTGTTGAATGCATGAGGAGCGTTCCTTTGCTTACAGGAGTGACGAAACCATACCTGGGCAATAAATGTTTACTGACTGGCAGTCTGCCAGACCTCCCCAATAGATGCTTTGAATAGCCAGCAGTATTTTAAAAAGTTACTTTTTTTTTTTCAGGTTGGTTTTGTAAGACAAAGTAGTAATATATAACCTCAAAGTGTAACCTGTGGCTTAAACTTGGGGCTTCTATGTTTACCTCCCTGGATGTCAAAGATATTGACAAAAATCCGAAGTAAGAACACCAGGGCGAGATCCTGAGAGGACCAGAGCATTGACAAGTGCTTCAGTCAGGCACTTAAACACACATTTAGTATAAAGTACTCGAGGACTCCACTGAGCCTCTCCAGAGATAAAATTAAAACAAATCAACCAACCGTATCTCAAGTGGGTTTAGCACATGTAATTTTTGCTGTCAATTCACATAAGTTACTTTGAAAATCAGACACTGCTGATCATCTACACTCAGGCACAAGCAGAGAATTCTGCATTCTCTGAAGCTTTTTATTCTGCTGGAGGATTAAAAAAGTAAAAAATATTATTTTTTTTCTTTCCTTCGTAGAACTTTAAAAATTACTTGATGAAATTGAGGAGATGAGGAGTTCTACTAAAGCAATAAAAAGCGATTATTTACTCTTTGCTCCTCATCTCGTTTTCCTTCAGGATACAAAACAGACAAGGTAGTTTGTAAGATAGATGCTGATAACCCAAGTTTTCAAACAGATTCAACTAATTTGTTATGCTAAAATAGTCTGCTCTCAGAATATGGAAGGGTTAATGATCTGCATGGGAGGAGGCCTTATCCCTTAAATACATCCCAAAACCGACAATGGTATGACAAGATGAGTGAAGTCACCCTAGAATAGTTCAAGGGAAATTTGTGTATGCTATGCTTAAAAAACAAAACTCAACAAAAAGCCTTTTTAATTTATGCACCAGAAAAAAGCATGGAATCATGAAATCTAGAAATGCTAGAGGGACCAATCCACTCAAACCTGTCCTTTGATTTGCAAGGAATATGTTCTGTTTCAGCAGCTTTCTTCAACCCGTTGTCTATTAGAGTTAGCCATCCAGAGAAAGAAAATAATCTAGCCTTTCAATAGATGCACAGGCAACCAGTCCATTTCATCATTAACTTAAATTCCCAAAAAGTTCCTTGAGGTAATATAAATACTAAATTATCTGGAGACCTGGGGAAATATCTAGAGAGTAAAATTAGTTGGCTTCGTGACTTCACTGGGAACTTGCCATAATGCAAACCCACGGGCAAACTAAGTTCTTACACCCCATCACTGGGATAGCACAGCTACGATCAAAAGATTTTAAACACCATCGTGTTACTTGAGACACTGCCAGGGACACTCGCATCGAGGTAGATAGTCAATCTGTATTTAAAACCGCCTAGACTCTAAGCAGGTTGGAGGATGAGCTAATAAATGCCACTGATGTTAGGAAATACAATATAGGCAATTTCTGTATTTTCAATGACACAAGACAGTTATTTAACAGTACTGCAAATATTTGCTGCAGTTTGTTCTGTTTACTTGTCTTCTCACTGTGGTCAGAATTCCTGTTGAATCACTGGCCATGTTTAGTGTACTGTTTTCTCTCCTTCATTCTCCAGTACATTTTTTCAACTTTATCAGCATCTTGGCTGCCTGCTTAGCAGAATAATTACCATCCAGACAGATATTTGCCTCCCTAGTGCTTGGCTTAGGGTATTCTTTTTGTGATACTCAGCATATTTTCCTCTATTTGCCAGATTTGCCTGGCAATCTGACTCTCAACTATTCAGAACTGTAGTCACTGAAACAACCTAAGAAAAACTGCAGACGCAACCTAAGAAAACACTGCCCTCAAACTAGGAAAAAAGCTAGAAAAGAACGTCCTGCACTGTAAGTAAAACTTTGATTAAATGGTCTCTGCATCTGATCTTAAAGCTTCACGTTCTGAGATAATCCCAAACTGGAAACTCAAACACTGACTGAGATGTTGCGGGGGGGAGAGGGAGAAGAAGAGAAGAGGAAGGGCAGGAGGATCAGCTGGTCAAAGTATTTACTTCAGTCTGTTATAGAGAAGAGATATTTCCACAATTCCAGATGTGCTCAAGTCAAGCAACCTGAAAATTGTAAGACACATGAAGAGGCTGGCTTGAATTATTATTTACAGAGATGATTCTTTATCTATGAAAGAAAGGCATTGCTACACATTTTTAAAGTTTTTCATAATGCTCATCTGAAAATCCAACAAATTCTGATAAAAATGAATAGAAGTCTGTGTCCTCAAAGGATCACAAAATTGCAGCTCAACTTCAAAGACTGAAAACATAAAGCATGGAATGAAGCTTGATCATTATTGCAGACACCTGTATCACATGATGCCGACTGTATTCTTTTTGCCAATGCCATTTCACATAGGAATGTACTTTATGGGGAAAAAAAAAAAGTCAAATGTAAACTTTGAGCATGGCGCATCTTTAGAAATTTACTTCTGTATAACAAGTAACTTCAGCCTTCACAGCATTGTTCTTAAAACCACTTGTAAAATAAGGTGTAGAGGCTGTGATTGACTGTGTGTTGCAGTCCTTCCTTGTTTGTGGAAAAACATGTTCTCTGAAGGGTGCCTGAGCTCAAGCGCTAATTGCCATCACACCACACATCATCCCTTTCAAGAAAAGAGGTGCCAAGTGTTAGGAATCAGATTACAGTGGAAAGACCCCAAACCTTTCAATAAATCTACAGAATAAAATCAGGCCTTGTGCTTTGTTTTGTGAAGAGTCTCTTTTCACAGCAGAATGTTTCAGGGAAGGTTCATGATGTCACATTAATCATAACACTGAAAAATCTGGTATTCGCAGCACATCTGCTCTACTTTTATCCTCTGTACTTGACCTCATCACATGTCCTTGGCATCAGTTCGCATAACATAAAAGTATCTGGAACTGCATATGGTGAGGTCAGCCAAGTTTAAAGCAGAGCGTTGTCAGGTTTAAGCTGAGCTCCGAGCATAGTATTTTCACACTCCTGGAGCTGGTAGGTCTAAGTAGCACTCTGCTTGGCAGAAAATTACACAAGGCAGAAATAAGAGCAAGCAAAGCAAAGCCAACGCTTATGAAAACTGCAGAAAAGTAGGTTATGCTACTTGTGTCAGCTTATGCTATTTGTGGCAGCAAATATCCAAAGGTGGGATTTCCAACAGTATACATGCACCTAGGGGTACACCTGTACTTTGTGGTGCATCAGCAGCTGACTCCCAGCGAGCCCCTCTGGAGCTGAGGGCAGTGCAGCTGCATCAGCACAACATCCGAGCAGCCCACATCTCCACATGCTGCAGAGCTGCACAGCACAAACACCAGCTGTTTGGAATTAATTTGGGTGATTTTATACTGCACAACATAAGCATAGCCTTTAAAGGATAGGTCTCACAGATATTTTCTGCTGCAGAACAGAATCAAGGAGGCTGTTGACAGTGGTTTAATTCCAGTGGCCTATAAGATCTGGCATGAACGAGGTAAACAGATGAACCGCTCTCACTTACAGTGACTGCTCCAATTTAATTTAGACCCAGGCAAAGTACTCAGTAATGAATGTACATAGCTCTGCTTAATTTCCAATACTATCCACAGTCCCCAGGGACAATTCCTTTAGCAGAGGAAAAAAGAATAAGAAAACAACCAAAAAAAAAAAAAAGAATGCTCTTAGCTTATATTGTCAGAAAGTCTGTGTATCTCTGTTTTGCCGGAGCCCCAGCTGCGATGGGCCTGGTTTTGCAGAAGTCTGGCTGCAAAATATTACCACCACTGGCAGGATATTCCTGGGTGAATGCACTGACTTTGAATGAAAGACCTTTCAGTGTAGCCAGGGGGTTGATATCTTTCAGAAAAGTTATGATTAATCTCTCTACAGCAGAATTATACACTGCGTCTATTCTTGTGCTGTCAGTCTTGCACTTGCTACTTTTTCTCCCCCTCCTGTTGTTCCCTACCTGCTTTGCTCTCTTTGGTCTGGGGTTTTTTGTTCCTCATGATTTATGGTTTCTGAATGATGCTTCAAATGCATTTAAAAATAGGAAGCTTTCAAAAGTACGTAATTTTAAACCTTTTTTAGGTAAATACTATGCAGCATATGAATGATCTAAGCTCTGAATTCACATCAAATAATTATGATTAAAGATCTAAAATCCTGAGAGTTTTGAGGTGTTTAGACCTGGACTTTTTATAAATCAGAGAAACTGTCAATCCCTAAGGCTTGGCACTTGTGAAGTACTAAAGGTTATTTATACTTAAATTGCAGTGCTGCAGCCTTATCATTTAAGTCTCTGCTTCTGCAAGCAGCACTGTCTTGCATCAAACAAGTCTTTTCTTCTAGTTAGGATACGGGTTACTTATAATCTAAATTACCTCTTTATTAAATGATGGCGGTTTTAGAACAGAAGATTATTAATGCTGGAAAGGTAGCAATTATTTCTTCCTCTTCCAAGCAAAGCGAGCTTTTCTTTGGCAGGCTCCCATGGACTAGCTAAATTAACGGAGCTCTGTTTCATGAACGAGCATGACGCATGGTATAGAAGTCACCAGGAAGTAATCGATGCTTTGCTGTCTTGTGTACTCAAGTCAAAACTTTTAATTCTATTAATCTGCATTTACCTGTCATTATGTACAGGAAACAAACAGAAAATAGCCCCTAAACAAAGCAGTGACTCCATAGGCAGAGCCCACAAAAGACACCCAGAGCCCTTCAGTTTATCTAGTCAGCCCCTGGAAGGCAGAGCCAAACTGGCAATTTCTTCCCTTCATGTGGCTCTGTAAAGAAAGAAAAGGCCACGGTGAACAGGAGCCGGGAAAGAAAGAGCAGTGCTGCTCATTACTGTGAAAAAGGAGCTGTCAAAGCATCACCTTCTTTCATCCTTCCTCCCTTGCCAGCGTTTTTTTTGACCCAGGGAATGGAAGCTTATATCAAACAGTCGGAATGAACGATGAAACTGCATAGTTCATACAAAACAAAGCAAGAGGCTGTTGAGAGAGGTAAAAAGGGGGCCCATCCGAAGGCAGCAGACAGCACTCAGCTGATGGTTTCCTTGATTTCATTACAACAGGCTGGTGCTTGAACAGCCACGGTGGGATGACAGACCCCCTTCCTTGTACGTCTGTAGGCACAGCCTCTCAGGTTCCTGCGTGCATCAAGTGACCTGTAAGCGTGGATATTCCTCTTTGGTCAAAGGGAACAGGGTTAATAGGACTACCAGCGTAATGAAGATCTGAACTATCATCAGTCAGGCTTCAGAAGGGTCAAAGTACCGGTTCAAAATAAAGTTTTAGTACTGGCACCAAGTATTGCCAACTTTTAAGTTCTGTGTTGGTGGGAGAATGGTATAACAGCTCACAATAGGCGAGATGAATGTGAACTGGGAGAGCTGTTGAAATACGGAAAGAAAACCATGTACTGTATGGCTTTTGAAAGCAGACTTATGAATTATCCATCAATACAACATGCAGAGGCCCGAGTTCACTTTCGGGTGTTTATTATTTTTGGTAAAGTTAAGCAAACCAATGCTTTTGAATGCTTGTTTTGTGTTTTAACCAAGCTTCAAATGAAGCAACTTTTCAAAGACAGAACTCCTTCCAGAACCCTGGGAACATACACTGCTTTGCGATGATTACAAAAATGCTAGATTTCTTCCATCACTTCATAAATGAAACTGTAAAACCATGATCTGGCCCAGAATATAATGTCCAGAGTGCCGTGTCAGAGGTGAGTGCTGTAAAACAGGTGCAACAAAACTTTATGTGGCTTAGATTGCGTATCTTTAAAGGGCTTCCCCCCCCCAATTAAACAAATGCATACTGCATGCATCATTAATGTACTTAGTGGATGATATACATTACAGATTTTGTATTTTTAACAGATTAACATGTGTTAAAAGAAAGGGTACCCTGTCGTACATTAAAAACCATGATATATCAAGTCTTTCTCATTAAAAACACTGCAAAAGATATGATAGTTCAGAGATGAGTCTGAATTAATCTCTGGAATTAAAAGCAGTAAAGTTTCACCTCAGTAATGTGATACGTGTCTCAACTCAAAGTGCATTTGAATCACAAAGCTTGGATTCAGATCAGAATATCCACTGTCTGAGAGGGAGCTGGATATGTAACTGGAGTTTTATCCTAATTCTAACTATGACTGGTAGTCTGCCTTAGTACTTGAAAACATGTTTTGTTTGGTCCGTATTCTAGTTGGAGAAATATGCTTTATATCACATGGCAAGAAAAGCTACAATAATGCGATTATAATTTTATTTTTAGAGAAAATGATGAGAATAAAAATTTTAAAATTACTCCATTAGTCAAGATGTTAAAAACTGCGAAGGCAGGCGATACCTACTGTCTTAATGAAAACTGGTACACTTTGGGTGGGAAAACCCAAAACTAAACAATGCCAAACAGCAGTTCCAGCTTCAGTGGAGCAGATACAGTGAGGGACTCTGAGCTTATTATAACTGCTCAGGAATTAAATCTTTGAGCTTTATAATTCTAGGAATGTATCTGTTCAGTTGTCGAGTTGCAGTGAGGAAAGCAAATATTATATTAAAACTTATTAGGAAAGGAATAGAGAACAATACAAAGAAAACAATTACACGCATTGATAGAACATCTGTATCAGAAAAAAAGGAAATTATGATTCTTCCACCTAAACCAGAATAAAACTGGAAAAGGCAACAAGTGTGAAAATAAAAGGCATGGAAACTGCCTTTTTTAGTCACTATTTTAGGGACTTGCAGATGTGGAAAAGAGGTAGCTGAGGAAAGATGTGAAAAAGATCTATAAAATTTTCATCAAGAACAAGAAGATGAATAGGGAAGAATTTTTCAGTCTCTTCCAATGCAAGAACTATGAGTCATCGCATGAAAGCAGGAGGCAGGTTCAAAGCAGACAAAACTAAAGTGGTTCTTACTCAGCAGGTAAAGCAAGCTGCAGAGTACCTTCCTGCAAGATGCTTAGCTTGATGAAAGGTTACACAGATTTAAAAAGCAACTAAAATACAGATTTAAAACAAACAAACAACCCTTAGCAGGTATTAAATAGAAAGATGACATCTCTATCTGAGTCACCAAGTAAATCTACATGCATACTGCAGAGTCAAAGGCCAGGGAAGGACTAAGGTACACAATAGGGTACGTGAATATCAGGGGAAATGCATGTATAAGTATTCTCCTTGAGCTTTTAATATACATAAAATGACAAAATATAGTTCAATTTTTGAAGTGTCTCTAACATTACCTTACCTTCATGTGCAGAAACCCTAGGTTATTGCTCTGAGAATCAAGCTTACTTCATGCACCTACAATTTAAGAGGACCCATGTCTAAGCTTAGCCCTGACTCAGACTTAAGAGTGTGGCTTTGGAAGAATCATTGGTGTTTTTCCTTCACATCAATTTCCCCATCTAAAAAGTTTAGATTGTAATGACCACAGAAGTAGGCAGCTATTACCCTTACCCACCTCATTTAATGGTTCTACAATTACCTTTAAGATAGGCAAAGATGAACTGCAAGCCTCCAGATGCTGTTTAATTCTTTGTGCATCTAAATGAGAGGTGATGAAGTACTGTTGCTACAAACTGTCACTGATACCTGGAGATTTGCAGGATTTAGAATGGATGAACTATTACTCTGGTAAGAAGAATTTCTGAGTTCTAGTTGTAAATATTAGCTAGAATTTTGGAAAAATCTCTGAACCCTCTATTTCAGCGTGAGCACCAAACTCTGACTCTCAGCTTTAGATGAAATTTCCTGTTGGCAACTACTCACAGGATTTCTTGCACACTCCTCAGAAGCATCTGCTTGTGAGACATAATGAGTTGGACACAGGATTAGATAGTTGAAGAGTCCAACCAAAATCTAGCATGACAAAACCCTGCACAAGTCCCCGCCTTTAGGTCATGCTTTCACATTCTAGACTCTGCTTGATGGATGCCTATTGTCCAGTCTCAAATCACTTAATTCATTTCCGTTCAAATCACAGAAGTTCCCCGCTGAGCTGGAAACCAGCACACACTATTCAATGTAGATGTCAGGTTTTGTGTAAGAGACAGCCATACCAATATTGCAAAGATTCTTTTTATCCATTCATGCCTACAGCAATATTTAACCTGAAAAGCTAGGCTTAGAGTTTCTGACGTGCTGGGACAGCAAATATTTTCCTACATAACTGAAAAAGATCATTTGTAAGAGTGTTGGCCCAGTGGTTATCAACACAGGCTGAGATTTGGGGGCAAGCAGAGCATTTTAAAATACTGTATGTTTATCAGAAATAAAATTTACTTTTACATTTATTTGGCCTTCATGCTGTTTGCAGCTGTCTGTCGCTGACATAGGGTGGTATTTCTCTGTTCACATTTTCTCACTTTGCTCCAAGTTGCTTGGTATGTGCATATATATATATGCAATATTAAAGATTCTGTTCAATACTTTAGAGGGCTGTGTGATACCTTACATTCACCATGCATATACAAGTGCCTCACCTGTATCTGCCCATAAATGCATGTCTAACTTGGTTTCTCACACTCTGTCGGGGCTGTCAGGGAGACAAAGTAGCATTCTATAACCCTGGAGAGAAGGATTTTTCTCATTTCTAGTCCAGGTAGTCCTGAGATAGAAATACAACATTATATCTCATTGAGAAGAGGAATGAAGAGGTTCTAAAATGTATTAACAGGGAATCCGCTTTTCCTTTAAAACCCCTACAAGGGTATAGCCTGACTATACAAATGGAAGAGAATCAGACCAAAATAACCTTTGTGTTTTACAGGACAGCTAAGTAGATTACATGAATCAAATTATTAACTATATGGCACACATTCAGACCACTTGCGTTATTCACTTAATATTCATGAGTGAAGCAGTCATTCCAAACTCAGACCAACAGCATTGCTTAGGAATACAAAGAATTTGATTTGAAGTAGTACTGCTGCTCCCATAGCAGTAGGCTTTTATTAATAAATATACTATGACCACTCAAATTGTACCATTAGACTTATTTCAACCATTGTAACTATTCATGTCACCAGAATAATAACTATTCTCTTTTAAATGGTAAGATGAGAAAGTAACTTTGCGTAATAGATCTTATTACTTTGTTCTGTGCAAATGTGGCCAAGGACTTACGTATATTTGGAACTCTGACATTAATGTTTGTTATTTCAGAAATCTTTTATTAGAGGTTACTGTGTATTTGCCAGAATGGAAGACATAAGATACGGGCCGTATCCTGAATATTTCAGTCCTAGATTAATGTATATGTGATAGAGGAGCATGATGGAATTGCCTGTTTAGATTATTAAGGAAAACCTTATTTAAAATCTATTCACGTCAATGTATGTCTTGCAGAAGACTGCATGCTATGAATTCTAGAGAACTCCATCATGAATATCAAATACAGACAATTTAAAAAGCAAACAATAATTTAGAAGAGTTACACTTGGACTGGATGATCGCTGTAGGTTCTTTCCAACTGAATTAGTCTATTCTACAGGGAGAATTCATCAGTTTTCTAAACACTGCATTGTAGGTTTCCCCTTCAGGAAATTTAATTTTTAAAAAGAAACCATGTTTTATCAGATTACAAAGTTGCAGGTCTAATCCACACAGAGTTTTCTTTTATGGATTGTTTCATGCTTTTAACTTAGGGAACTTTTTTTCTGTTGTTATAGGTGCTGTGCTTGCAAATAAGTATACATACATAACAGTACGTGCTGCTCTACTAAAACTTACGTAAAACCTACCAAAACCATATATATGATGCTAAAATCAATCTCTCGAGCACTTTTTCATTGGCCACAGACCCACAGGGAACAAAAAAGCATTTAATTAAAATAACCTAAATTTGGATCCAGAGTCGTTGCTCAGGAAATGAACCCATGCTCTAGATGAGATTGGTCTGATGGCAGCTTGAGATCTGTACTGGCATTACACTTGAAGTTTGTAAGGTTTTTATTTCAGTTTTATACATCTTGTAAAAGAAAATTCAAATATGTTGCCTCAAAATGATGTTACTTTGATTTCAGCATTTCTTACATAAGGTTAGAAAATCTCTTTGAGAACATCAGGTATAGTTTGGAGAGGCGCTAAACATCCCCAGGTCCTGCTGATACTCGCAGCCCACTGACAGTAGAAAGAATGAGTATATCTCACCTCTCTGTCAACCACATCAGCCCTAGGAAGTGAGGCAATCCAAACGGTTCCACAGAAGATGCAGTTGCTAGAGACAGTACAATCATTATGCTAATTATTTAAAATAAACGAACAAAACCTAAGAATTGTAAAGAATTACAGGCAGTGAATCTTTGGGAGGTTTTTAAGGAGTAGAAAGGTAGTATCTTTCAAGCTGGTATCTCATGAATGCATTAAGATTTTTCAGCTTATGTTTTCTTCTGTAATAACACAGTGACGTGAGAAGCCAGTAGCTAGAGCAGCACTGAACAGGGCAGCACCATAACTATACTGCAAAATACAGCTTTCCTCATAGAAAACCAACAAAACTTGTCAACTAATCTCACCCTTAGGAAAAAAAAAAAAAAGGCTATTCTGCAAGCAATGCTTTGCTCAGATACAGTCTTTCCAATTCAGCAGGACCATTGCAATGGACAGAGCTTGGAAACAGCAAACGTGATTCCTTTCTCAAATCCCCTACGAGGCCTTTGGGGCCTTCCGATGCACTGTACATAAGCATAGTCTGGTTTTATTATACTGCAAGAAGTGGAGGTGGTCTGTCTGCTCGGCACGAATTACTGCCAGCTGTTTGTCTACTGCTGTGGAGTCCCTTAAAGAAAGAGGCTCTAACCCACGGCAGGCTCATTTTTCAGTGTGCAGAGAGCCAACATTGAGAGAAAACGGGCACTCTGCACAACTTAACCACAACAGTATCGTTCTCAGTGGGGAGGAATAACACTGTAAAAATTAATGATATGGTGCTGTGAGATTGTGAAACTGTTTAAATACTCAGATAAGCTTTTACACGTCTATAAGGATAAGCTTTAATACGTCCATTAAAACACTAGAGAAGTCCATATGCACACTCCATGCGTGTAAATTGCAAAATGCCCATTACTGGAACCTGGGAAGATTGCTCTAGACTTCCTCCGGGCCTGTATTTCTTTGTTGAAGCATCCACCGTAGCTCCCTGTCAGAGACAGGGCAGCGGGCAAGGTGAAACTCTAAGCATAGTGTGGTTGTTCCCAAGTTCTTATCCTCTTACATCCATTTAAAGATCAACACACTCTTGTAAGCTTTACATTTTGTTTGGATTTCTCTAACTTGTTATTATATGGAATGGTGGTGTAACATGAATCATACTCAAATCAGGCTGTGAGTCATTTAAATCGAGCCACTGATATCATTTTCATGATATCAAATTTGGGTTCTACACGATGAAGCTCCAAGTTGTGGGCTTATCTCTGTTTAAGATGGTACAAAATTTGATTACCATTTTTATTACAGGAGCAACTGAAAATCCCAATAACAACTGGCTCCTCATTCAACTTTTTATAAACATCCTCTGCTTCAAGTCACTTCCAAAATTCAAATCAGTCCTTCAGAAAACTGTCTTTGCTATTTCAGAATGCAATATAAACCATGCCAGGGTCCATGTCACATCATTCTGGGGTTCTCTGGAAACATTTGATCACTTGATTTAACTTTCACACAAGCTTGTGTGTGCTCAGTGGATAGGACAGTGGGCAGACAAACAAGGATACGTTTGCTATGAATGTGTCCACGAATACTCTAAATGTGCAAGTTTAGGGAGTGGTTACATCACATTACAGTCATGTCTTTGGGTTTAGAATTGTACAAGGAAATCCTCAGTCCTTCTGCAGCTTCGGCTAGCTTTTTGGTTTGGGGGGGCTGCTTTGGTGTTTTTGCATAGGCAACGTGAAATACAGGAAAACAATACGTTGCTTTGAAGTAGTAGCACTAGCAGAATGGAGATAAAACTCTATTTGATCTCCCAGGTTTTGAGCCAAAAGAATATGATAGCAGCAGAATTCAAGCACAGATATATCAGCTCCCCCTTTGAGTTATCAAGGAAGTCACACTGATGTTAGCATAAGTCCCATAAATCCTGTCCACACCAGTAGCACACATCCCTCAGACTAGGGTGTACTGGCACAACCTCGTTATTTCACAGACAAGTGTCACTGCGGACTCTCTTCCCCAGTTTTGCAAACAAGTACAGTTAGTTGCAGAAGTAACAGACCCCAGAATTTCAAATGTGATGGGTATGGCTCTGCTGAGTTACCAGATAAGTACTGGGAAGGTAAGATACAGTGAACAATAGTCCAATTGTCTCTGTCTATAAACACGAGTTAGTCACAATCAACAGTGTGACATGCCCAAAGCAGAGATGTTAAACAAGCAGCTCTTATTTCAACAGCCCAGCTATCCGAGTCCTACATCTAGGAATCATTTGCAACAGGAAAGTTATAATATACATTCAACTGAATAAAAGTAGACTGTCAATATCAACTTGCACATGGCCAGACAAAACTATTTCCTAGCATCTTGCACGGTGTAGGTTGGAAAATACAGCAACTTTTCCACAGATTCAAATTGCCTGGACCTGATTAAAAGGCTGCATACAAGAAACTCTTTGGAAATAAGGGAGGGCATTGAAGTTCTGCCGTAGGTGAAGATTTGCTAAGCTCTTTACTAAACAGTAATGATAGGTTACTCTGAAGTAACCTTTGATCCTGCTTGGCCTTTCTAAGAACTGAAGTAAACAGTGGTCTTAATAGATACTGGGAACTTGCATGCATGCATGCCATTATGTCTCTCCTACACCGCTGTGCACCCAAGAGCCTAAATCCCCCATTATTCTGGTAAGTGTATTTAAATAACAATTTTTAAAGCTGCTGCCAGAAATCTCACCACATGATATTCTCTGTCATCACCAGTATAGACACCTGAAGGCTCCTTGAGGCAGTTGCACATGACGTGGTTTTAAAGTCATCTGAAATAGATCTGCATGTGATATACCCTTTCTTTCTGTCACTAATGATGTGTTTGGGTTTTAACTGGAGATCTGGGAACGATCTGGCATTTTAAACAAATGCCTCTGCTAGAAAATGAAATTTATGCACCAGTTCTTCTTTTAGCAGCTTAGACCCTTCATCAAATCTGGAGCCTGTCGTTTCTCCAACAAGCATTAATAGTGGCCCTTACATCTGAAACTAAGGTCATTTCTATTCCCAGTAGAATGGGGACCTGAAAATAAGCAGTATTTATCCTAAATATCCCAGTTCTGGCCACGATGAATGCAATTCAATGAGCCTTTGCTAATGCAAACCAGCCTTCTGCATGCTCATGGGATACTGTCATTAATCCTTCGAGGACATAAATCTACAGCTGGCTTAGTTTACTGCCAGCATCTTTTTTTAATGACCCTCCAGATATATGACATTTAATGTACTCATGCCTGGTTTCAAGGAATTTACAATCAAAAATGCAGGCAGAGCACGCCAAATCCTACCTTAGCTGTTGTTGCCAGCCTAATCACTATAGTGTATAAAAATTCACTGAGGACTATTAAGAGTGTCTCTCAGTTACTGAATAACATGGCACACTACAGAGCAGCAAACAATCGTGATGAAAGATTGTGGCAAGTAATGAGTACAATCAAGATCATTTAAAGAGCAATAACTGATGGTTTGGAGGGGGATGAGATCTCTGCTGATAAGTTTCGGGTTTAACGATTCAACGGTGTTGCAGTTTGCACAGATTATATTGATTTGTTTCCCCCCATTTAGTTGCTTATAGTATCTATAGAAAACAAAATCAAGAAAAATCTACATTCATTACAAAGAGCTACTACTGTTATTTTTAGTCTATCATCTCAGATAAAACAGTATCTTTAGATTCTGTGAGAGACAGAAACAAACTCCACTCTGTTCCAATAGTTTTAACTCAAGCAACAAACAAAACCCAATAAGCTTTATTGTGGGAATAGGCCAAAAGAAACTCAGAAACACTGCAACATACCAGCTCTGTTTCTGCTCTGATTTCAGTGGGACTATTTCAGATCTACAAAGCCTTTTACACTTGCTCTGATGGGAACTTTAAAAAGTAGACTATGCCATGTCTGAAACATTTCCAATGAAATTCTGGTTTGTAGCTAGTATAGCTTTAAAATTAAAACAGCTGCATTGCCAGCCAAGTAGTATGGATAAAATGGGTTTTGGTTTAGATGCTTTTGGATTGTGAGAATTTTGAATTTTTATTTCATATATGTCTTGAAACATAATGTTGTTAATTTCTAAAAACCTGGCAGTAAAACTCAGGAACATATTCTGCATTCATTTTTTATCTATTTCTGTATTAGAAATGAGCACAGAATATATTATCCCTAATGTTCACAAATATGAACAACATACTGTGAAGGCCAAATCCATCTTCTGCCTGATGTGTGGCTTCATTAAATATAGAAAGAGAGAGTAAAACTAGGTTCAAATTTCTTCTTAAGGATTTACAAATTTAAGGGTTTCTTCCTCAAAAGTTGTCATCCCACGTGCTATATCCCCATTTTCTAATGGGCCGCCGCCTCCACCTCCCCAAGCCTACATAGAGTAATAAGCTTCCTCATGCAGCCAGAGTCAACTGGACATTTTCCTTGTGTGACTATACTCGCTTTTAAGGTAGAAAGTTACAAACTTCCCCGCTCCCTTTTCAGTGGTCACAGTAAAAGTTAGAACAATTTGCCCACGACACGTGGAACTTCAGGGGAGTTTGAAGGTGGATCAGAAAGGAACTTCATGTGAAATTTCTAGAATGTTTTCATTAACAAGTATTTCCGCGTGTCAAATTTTGTCAAGTTTTACCCTGTCTTCCTCCTCCTAATACATAAATTTCAGGATTTGAAACTGTATTGTAGAATGTCAGAAAGCCAATGGAAAAGATTAGGTCTGATAATTGGATGCAAGAGGACTGGATCAGCATTAGAAAGTCTGGGATCTCATCCAAGGCTGAGGCAGGTGAGAAGTTTTCCAAAAGAGTTGCCCAGGCCAATAAAATGGAAATAGAAAATATGGTGTAAAAACCTGGTTGCAGAAGTTTAAATATTAGTCACCTACTGTGAACTAAAATGAAAGGCTAAATATAAATACCTGAGGTTTTTAATTCTACTGTAGCTCTATGATGTTAAATTTAATCATTGTTTTTACAGTAAGATAATACAACTGGTATCATCTACTGCTTCAAACAACTGCATTTATTTTAAGACTTCCTCCTAGTGCTATGTTACAGACAACTTCTGAGAACTGCTTCCTGTTTTTCATACAGATTTCCCTCTTTTCCTGTGGAAATCTATTGAGGAAACTCTATGAAAACAAAAGGAAGTATCTGTTCCTAAATACCTGTAAGATTGACCAAAAGAATATTTTACCCACTGCGGGGCTCCTGCACATGATGTGAGTGGCGCTGTGTCCTGCAGTGGTAACCGTGAGCCCCCAAACAAGCTGCATCCAGCTCGGATGCAGCAGGGCTGTCCTTTGATGGAATAACTTAGAGTAATGTTGATTGGGAAAAAATGAATCCCAGTTACCCAACCGCCCTAGTAACAACTTCCATCTGCCCCCCTCTCCTTCACCTCATTTATTAGCTGACTTGAGAGGAACTGTAGGGCTGCACTAGAGTTGGTGATGTCCACGTATGATCAGCCATTATTCAGGGAGTAAGACACAGTAGCACAGAGCTATGTGCGATTAAAAATCTTACCTACGTCGTGTACCTTTTTTAATAACCTAATGTTAGTAAGTTCTGTAATACCTTAAATATACAGCAGCCAAAACAGAATCACTCTCAGAAGTGGTTTTTGCATCACTTGAGTTACCTTTACAGTAGCTCTGATTTGCTTTAGACATCTAAGTTTCTAGACCGTGGAGCTAGAAAATCCAAAACAAAAGTAGAAAATGTAATTAATGTATTTCAACATAATTTAGGGTCTGTTTCTGGTTTCTGACAGCCTGCTAGGCTCCACAGAATCTGGATGAAATTTACTCCCCACGTACTGCAGTGCTGCTGGATGGCTCAGTGTTTCAAAGAGAAACTGAGCCGCAGGCATTGTTAAAGGATGGAAGGTGGTTTTGTTTCAATTTTTCATGCCCTTGTTAAATAATCTATATGCAATTTCCAGGGCAGTAACTACTTGCTCAATCAAGTTTTCTGCTTGTTCTTAACTGAACTACATTTTAACTAATGTAGCTTAAAAAAATGTGGGGGGGGCAGGGATGGAGTGAGAGTTATTGTAAGTTACTATTAAAATCTACCTGCTCCTTTGTCCTCCAAAACCAAGTCCTATTATCACTTAGATTACAGTTCTTTCCAAAGGCTCCTGTTAGGATTTCATTGTACCATTGTCCTAATTAACAGGGAACCTCACCCTGGGCAGCTCTGAAGGGTCTATGTAGATGCAGTTTTAGAACATTATCCCAGCCGCACTGTATCAGTGATGGATGAATTACAACAACACGAGGTTTTACTCTTCCTAATAGATGTCATTATTGATCTTGGTTTTATTTGTAATACCTACAAATTTGAAACAGGTTAAGTCATGATTCCCTTACACTGACACAACATAAGTTTATGATAAGTTACATCATTTACATCCTACACCAGCAGTCCTGTGGTCTAAAATGAGAGACACGCACATCTTATAAAAATACATGCATGTGAAGAGGGTATCACAAAACTGGCCTTAATAGTGCAGTAACATCTCAAGAAATGAGAACCCATCAAGATCTGGCCAATAGCCCCTTGGTAACAAGCAACACTGCCCACTGCCAGGGATTCAGCTAATGCCAATATAACCGCAATTACATTTTTAGTCTCTCTCTTTGCTGGCCTGCTGTGTGCCCAAGCTACACTTCTTAAATGTCTTTTAATGTGTGCTTATTCCCATGCTTAACTGTTTTCGCTTCTAGAACGTTGGAATCTCATGTTTTGTTTACTGAAGTCAACTGTAAAACCTGGAGGTTTTATATATACTCATACATTAACCAATGGCCTACGTTTATGGCACCTAGTTTTTCAGAAAGTGAGATAAACAACTTAGTCATACCTTTTTTTCCTCCAGTAAATATTTGTATTAATTTATGTTGACTTTCTACAAATCTTCAATGATGTTGCATATGGCCACCCTGCAAATTCCAGGTGATTCTAACAGATAGAAGAGGGTGCTTTTCCCAGGGGAGTACTAAAGATTGCCTAAGCCCCAGATGAGTCACAATTTTATGTTACTGATCATGGAAATGAATACAGTATGATCCTATTACAGAAACGGAAAAATGGCTTATAAAGAAAAGCTTGAGAAAAGCTATTAAATGAACTGGTATAAAACATAACCCAAACTTGGATCAAGTCCATTATTTGAAAATGGTAATACTGAAATCTTTGTAAAAAGTTTAGAGAGGCATGTAACTTCATTTATATAAAGATTGCAACTGATACAATGAAACTGAACTTATTTCAACTGTTTTTATGTCAATGAAACTACGTATTTGGTTAAAATTATGCACTTGCTTAAGTACTCTGTAGTAGTAGTAGGAAAGATACCATGTAAAGTTTAAACTTAGATGAAGTTTAAGCAAATTTGGCAATAAATACAATGCAAACCTGCTTGGACTGAGGTTCATCAGATAAAGAAATTGGAGGTACTGCTGAGACAAGGAGTGGTCTGCCCATGGAGAAAGGAGATGAGGCAGAGCGCTAAATGTAGCGTCAGAAATCGGTTCTTACATGCAGGGAGCAGCTACGTATGGTTATGTTACATTTCTGTCATTGGCTTTTCTACCTCCAAATAACGTTTCTTATTCAAATATATAACCAATAAAAGACTCAATAAAAGCTGCTGTATTTACTGTCAAAATATACCTAGGACCCTAATGAATGCAGGAATACTAGGCAATCTTTTCTGATCTCTGAACTGGCAAATAATGTGAACATTTGGGAAGGAAAGTAATTAATTTGGGATTACTGGAAAGGCAGTATTATTTTTTGCAAGTCACCTGAGAGAATAAGAAAGCAAAGGACAGGCTGCTTTCAGGAAACGTAAAACTATTTCAAAAAAGCATCAGAATAGCAGGCACAGAGCTTAAATATGAAGGAGCTTGCAGAATTATCCAGTATCTAATAGAGAAGTAGCTCTCTCTAAAGATCTAAGGATGTTTTTACAAACATCAGTGAAACAGAAAACACAAGGTATGAGGTAATTGTTGTGCTTGTTTCCTGATACAGGATCTGAGGAACATGGAAGTTGTGACTTCCCCACGTTCACAGCAGACGGTTGCTGGCACTGACACTCCAGGCTCAGGTCTCACAGTAACTCTGCGTTCCCTTTGCACTCAGAGCAATAACCGCAGGACCGCTCTCCTGTGTGGAGCACTCGGGAACTTGGAGGGACCAAACGCCTAGGCAGGCCTTTGTGCAATTGTCCTGTAAGAGCTTTGGAAACATCTGATTTAGATGCAGAAGTTGATGGTTGCAGCCCCTCCTGTAACATATATTAATGTCATATTTTCCCCAATGCTTAGTAAGTGCTGGCCAGAAAGAACTTAGAGCCAGCTTAAGGCGTGACATTGCTGTTAAGAGAGCCATCTTCCTTTTCTGTCACTCCAAATCCATGAGACTCTAAATCTATGAAGTTCCAAGATAAGTCCTGAAGGAATTTACATGCCAGTAAATAGGTACTTTCAGAGTTTATACCACATTTGGTGATATCTGCAGTTTTGCATACATCAAACAGAGGACTGAAAAAACAATGTTTTGTCAGATGTTTTAAGCTCCAAGAGCTGAATTCAGTAGGATCTCCACCCTGCTGATAAGTATTCCCTGACTCTGTTTAGGAAGAACACTTTTCTTTATCTAGGAGACATTAAAAGGATCACTGGACATTTGATCTTTACTGACATGCACTCTAGCACACAGGAGATAACAGAAAGATTCCTTGGGATTAAATAGCACACGTCTACGTGAAGGAATACATGAGAGAGTTTCTTTGTTATACGGGCAATGGCAGAAGGAAATTATCTACAGGACCACAGCTCTACTGCTCTTCTTTATCTCGCTTATATGCTTTATATCAAATATCTTGGTTATAGCTATCAGTGGTTTAGAATTTCATAGTATTTTAGTTATTAGTGTTTGGCTGCAGGCTTTCAAACATCTTTCTGTAAAATACAAGTCAGGATACCAGGAGAGAGAGAATTCTAAGAATAACAGTTTGGAGATGAGGAAGGACAAACAGACTTAGGAGAATACATACGCACAACTCATGCATGTGTAGTTGGGGATGGGGGGGTGTTTTCACATGCCTGTGTTGCTATTCCTTATGGGCTGCACTGAAAGGAGATCACAAAAAAATATCTAGAGAGGGGTTTTGCCAGTGGGACTGTCTGCCTGACTAGAAGCAAAGAGGGCTGGAAATGTTGAGTGAGAACTTGTTCTCACATGAGCTTCAGCCTCATTCAGCTTAACACAAACTCCACTTATACGAAATTAAAATAATTGCTCCAATATGGAAGGGAAACTCAAGAGCAGAGCTCCCTCAGAAGAGGGAGTAATGGATCTACAACTTCCATTGCTATGACTAGGAGGAAAGTTGAATCCAGGTTTTTAACTCAGACTTCTAGAAAATTTGTGCAAGCTTTAGCAAATAGCTTTTGTGCTAATAGTTCAGTCAAGTTTAAACAAATGATACTTATCTTTTTCTAGCTTTATTTAGGTCTGCAGTGTGTGCATCCAAGCTCTAGACTTTCAGTGCACAGATCTGAATTTCTCACTAGCAGGGTGGGGTGTGGCAATAGAGTTCTTTATTCCAGTGGAACATCTGGAAATCATTTCCTTCATTTTGTCACAAAAGAATTCATTAAGGAGCAGGAATATCTGAATGACATAATTCCAAAGTGATGTATGTGTTTCTCCTGGATAGTGCAGTGATTATTAACCATAAAATACCCCACACAGAGCAAAAAGCGGTCTGATTCATCAAGGATATACTCAAGAACTACTGCCATGCAATATAATCCCTTGCTAGGTACAGGATTTATTAAAGCACTATAATTACCTCATCCATTTAGCCTAATTATCAAATGTTATCTTCCATGGAGCAGCCCAAATGACTAATAGTTTATTAATAATGGTAAACTAAAGTTTCAAGGCCAAAAAAGGTTAAGGAAAACACCAAGCAATGAGACTCAGAGATCTTAAGCTGCACTTCAGAGTTGAAAGGAATGTATTCTGTAAGTCACAAAATGAAACCCACCCATGCAGTTTTAATTCAGCTTCCTTATTCATTTATTTGTAATAAATTTAGGTACATAATCAGTGTGTGTATCCCAGCATAAGAGCATTTTTTTTGTACTTAGGTGGGTCTTGTTTAATGCATTGATATTTATCTTAACTGTAAATGTGGCCTTAACTGTTACATTGAAAATGAACAATTAGGTTTTTACTATACTCTTCATCACAGTATAATACACCAGACTAGAAAGATTATAATCAAAATTTTCTGTTAATTTTAGGTGCCTACTCTGACTTCTCTAAATGTGCACAGTATCTAGCATTTCAGAGCAAACCACAGAAATCATAATTTCTGTGATTCCATGCTTCAGCTGCAGTTCTCATGCCCCATAGTCTCAAATTCCATGCCAAAAATAAATAAATCGGGATCCAATTATTATCTGTACACATGTAACACGGCAATTATGTGTAGAAAGCCTAACTAATTTGCCTAGTATTATGCAGGGTCTCTGGCAGAGAGAGAAGTAGAATCTACTTCCTCAAAGCAGCATTAAGTTGCTTTAACAAGGACACTATCCATTCTGTTCCTGTGTGTCTCACCTGACTTGCTACATGTAGCTTCTACAGTAGATGAGAAAGGAACCTTCTGGCAGAAGTTTTCTACTCTCTAAAGCTGTTGTCCATCCACAGAAATCATTCATCCCCTGCCTTGAACGAGGCAAAGGTTACACAGAAAAAACAGACTGCAATTTTACAAATAATAACTATATTGTAGTGCATGTGCTCCAGGGGTTAAGGCAACCTCCTGACATCTTGTAAGTTGAGAACCTTAAAAACCTAAATACACTTAAAACACGAGAACTTGTATCAGGTAGCATCATCATGACATCTGTGTTTTCCACCAAGAGGGTCAGATTCTCTACATTCTCCGCATAGATTTCTGCTCTGAGTTAACTGAGCAACTGACAGCACAGTAAATTATCATCCTCCACGTGGAGCTGCAGTGGGGGTGGGAGGAGAAACTCATTTGTGCATGGTTTTCCCAAACATTTACTGATAGGAGAGTAATGGCAAGACTAAGAACTTGGATAGCATCCACAATTTCATCAGGGAGTGTGTTTGGCCCTTAAGCACTTTTTTCCTGCATATTTCATCTTCTGTCCCTTTATCTGTACCCCAATCCTGTCTCCCTTCTCCATGTTCAAGTCTGCTGTTGCTGTAATTCTCATTCTCACTTTAACCACTGTACCTATTCAGGGTGTAATTCAATCACGTTTCCTTCAGCAGCAAAACCTGATCAAAAGGTCTCTGCACTCACTCGCTCCTGTCGCAGCCCTACATTTTGCCATCCCCTGAAAGATGCAACTCTTAGAGCAAGGCACCAATCCAAATTTTAAACTTCTGTCCAAAAATGAGAGGGCTGAGATATTTTAAACACACTTCATTTCATAAACCCAGTTCATAGCAGCACAAGCACTTGCACAACTCTGACCTTATAGGAGCAGATATGAGAAGAGGCAGAATGGGAGCAAGGTGTTAAACAAGAGAGATGGTGAGGAAGAGGGAGTTTTTCTTCCAAATTCATGGGGAATGCTCCTTCTGGCCTAAAAAGCTCCTCTGGTCTTTCCTATATGTCAAAGCCAGCACTCCCTGTGATAGTGTCCTTGCCAGGGAAAACACTGAGAGTGCAAAAGGGAAAATCTTCCTGCCTCGATTCTTGGTTGTTAGTGCCAGGTTGCCTAACATAAACAGAGATTCACAATTGTTGGCAAAGTGTTATCTGTGTCTTCATGGCCATGGACTGGACCATGTTCAACAACTTCAAAGCTCTAAAAAACAGTCAGTGCTCCAGACAAAGCCTTTTAGAAATGCATTTGCTTCTGTTATGCTTGCTTACCTGAAACCTAAAAGATCAGCCTAAGAAACATTTGGATTGTGAGAAATCCAACCCAAATGGCTTGGGAAAGCAATATGCAATGGAAGATCTTTGCATCTAAATCTTTGAGAATCAAAAACCATCAGGACATCAGGAACACCACTCTGCCACCCTGGAAATGTGTTATTCTAATCTCAGATTTTAAGCAGCAGAGTAACAAGAAAGCAGTTGGCAAATGAACAATAAAGACCTGTACTAAGAGTAGCTAATTTCTGAAAAACAATTTCCCCCCAAACAATCTGAGCTTACAGAAGTTGCTCTTTGGAATGGGATAGGGTGGATGATACAAGGCACGTTTCTACTCTGTAATTTCACTATATCTGCAGAAAGGTTTGTGTTGTCTCAAAAATGCTTGAAATCATCATAGGAAGAACGCTGCACGACAGCAAGGCGTAACTCTGCTACTCTCTGCTCCGTGTGACAGTACCATTGCAAGATTTGCCTGTTTATATACAGTGTGCAGATAGATAGGAAGACTCTGTAAGAAAACATATTGCCATCAGCAAATTATTTTTTTCTAGAGGATGGTGATTTTGGCAAGAAAATTAAAATCATCTAGCCAATAACAGGAAACCTCCCAGAACTCTAACCATATTATAGAAGCTCTTTAACTACAAACTTCTCCTTATTTCAGTAGAAGTCCAAGCTATTTAGTCATATTTATCATAGCTACTAAAAATTCATTTTAAAAAGTTATATTTAATGCTTTACAGATCAAGCAATTTAAAACCTGAGATTAAGCAATCTAAAATCTGAATTGCTCATAGAAAGCTCATTCAGACGATTTCTGTTGAAGAGTTCACAGCTTACAGTACCAACTACAGATGCATTCAGAAAACCTACACAGACACTTCACTCCAGTGTGAAAACATATTTGATCTGAACATTAAATGAAAAGTCAAAAGTAAATTAAAAATATGCACAGCTTCTGAACTCTATAATTCCCTGTAGGGCATAACCCAAAACAGAAACCATTCTGAGTTCCCTGAACTCTGCAGGTTGGGTAAAATAGTACAAAAATAAAAATCACACCTTATTTCGGTTAAAAACCATAAGTTGTGCACTTTTAAAATAAAGTATAGCTTAGTTTATATATCTATACTTAGAGCAATGTACATATTCACACAGCTGTTTGACCTGCTCCATATGCACCTCTAAAAGAGGCTAGTTAAAAGTCTATAAACACAAAGTAATTCCTCAGAGTTATTTTATGATTAGTCAGGAATTATTTAAGTTAAAGATTTGTTGAGTGCCAGAAGCAGGTGGGTTTTGCTGCAGTCCGAAATTTCCGTCACAATAAAGAGAGCCAATTAAAAGCCAATTAGTCATGGACATTACGTTAAGGTCCAGTACTTTGCAAACTCTCCCCTCTTCAATTTTCCTTCTCCCGAGCTGCCCATTATCCTCAGCACAAAGACTTTAAAATGAATGTGGACTGTTTGCCTGTCTCCATGGAAGCCTTGCTGCACCGCACCATACACAAGCGCTTCCCAGGCATCTTCAGCAGTACTTTTTCCTCTGATCTTTGCCCTAAACAAATGTGCTGTTTATTCACTCTTCTTCTCATTTATGAAGACCCATCAGATGCTGTATGAATACTAATAAGAAAAGAATTAAACCTATGTTTACAAATGAGTGAAGATTCCTCCTTTTAGCATTTACCATGACAGTGAAAGCATACCAGTTGGCCTCTTCTGTTATGCTCTTCTTTAAATCCTGAAACCTCTGCCACTTGCAAATTAAGAGTGCAGATTTTGCATTAAAGAAAATAAAAAGCTCCTAGATAGGAAAAAAGTGACCTAGTGGTTAAATCACATGATGAGAAATCAGGAAATCATGGTGTTTCGTTGTTCTACCAAAGAGCAGCACCATGACTCTGTTCATGCCTCTGTCACCTCACTTGAGAACAATGATGAAGTGTTGCGTACTTCAACAGTGAACTAAGGAGCATGAAGCAACGCTAAGAAATTAGACCTTCTGTACTGTTTGGTTCCATCTGCCTTAAAGTCCAAAAAACAGAGAAAATCCAGTCAGAAATCTGAAATATCTCCAAAGTAAATGTAGGATTCTATATCGATGGCAAAATTAAAAGAAGGAAGCAGCTCCTTTCTTCCAATAGACAGCAAAGATTCATTTGTCTCCGTAATGCTATTCTTCTAGTTCTGTACACCATGTCTGATGAGAACCTTCTGCAATCCATCTCATGTTTAGTTTCTAGCTACCGGTTAAAGGAATGGTAAGTTTGCCATTGTGGCTACATGAGCAGCCCCCTTGCCCCTCACAATTCCTGTACAGCCAAGGAGATCTCTAGCTCTGCTTCCTGATCTCTGGCACCAAACTTGGCAGATCATTGCCTTAAACTGGTTTTGGATGATATGAATGAAACCCAGCTGTGTTCACACATCCCTCCTTTGGCAAGACACCCCACCCTTTACCTCTGACACTTGGCTGTTGGGTCTGTCCTATCCCATCATCTTCCCTGGTCGCTACTGGGGACAAACCAGTGCCCAGCATCGCATTACACCGGACTCCTGGCAAGACGTACCAAAACAACAAGTTTCCAGTTTTGTTATTTCCAGTGGATCCTTGACATAATATATTAACTGATCAAATATAAAGTCTCTTGGATTTTTTTTAAACTTCCATATCTACTCATGCTGCTGCTGCTTGCTTCCCCCCCACCCTTTTTATCTGACATTCAAGCTTGTCTGGCCACGTGTTCCTTCACACACATTTAAAATCTGCTCCTTTCCTAAATGCCTTGAAATAATTTCCATGCGTGGCTCTAGAAAATGAGGCTGTACCCTAATCTGTGCTGCCTTTTTATTTAGGGTGTAAGGTACGTTAACTTTGCTATATTTCTTCTGCTGGAGAAACTAAAGCACAATGTGGTTTGATGCAAATGATAAAGCCTGTGCCAGAACCAAGATTTAAATTCTGGAGCACCTGGGTCTGAAAACCCTTGCTCAAAACTTACGTTTCTTTCTAGTTTCCCAGATGAACATCTCCAGAGAAGACATACATGACTGTCTTTAAGCAATATATTGGGCAGAAAAACCTAACACAACATGCTGCCTGTATGGCTCCCTTAATTTCTCCACATTACGAGAGAGTTGACGAAGCCCTCTCAAGAAAATTACTGTGGAATAATCAGAGTTTGTACTTTGTATTTCATCAACTAATTATAAGTTCCCTACAGAGAAGTGAAAGCTGTTATTTAGGTCTGTCTTGAATCTCATCTAAATGGAGGGAGCCTGCTATTCTAACTCCTGAATTTTATGGCAAGGATTGTTTTTTTTTTTTTTTCCACCAAATTTCTTAATGTTCCTGCAAGCTAAATTGAAACCAGGCTGCCAGAGGTAAGAAGTTAGTACCACCAGCAGATCTCCCATTAACATCACAGCATTTACCCTCTTTGGTAGAAATATTTTCATGATACTTGAATATTCTCAATGTTTTATGGGATAAAATCTTAACCAACTTTGAGACCATGATGAATATTCACTGAAATGTCAACATCTCTGTATTATGTGAACTAACTACAGAAATCTCTGAAATCCAAACAGATCAAAGTTATACTGCAGCTCAAAACTAAGAGAACAACCGGCAAAATACCAGCTACAGTCCTCAGGAGATTGTAAATGATTCTTATTAAGTACCAGACCCCCAAATATTTTTGTCTTAAAGTGAAGGAAATTAACACATTTCAGAAAAACAAAACATAACATCTTGTGAAAGCAAATACTACCGTACTCCGCAGTAATTGCCCAGAACACTGAGGCTCTGCGATGCTTCCAGGAGCCCCCATTCTTAATGGCCAAGCTTAATAATGCTTGCTATTTGTGCACTGCTTCATAAGTATTTTTTCCAGAACTAATGAAGCTAAATGACTAGCCAGGCTCCGTTCTGGAGACTGCTGTTTCCCTTGGCTTTACAGGAAATCCAATTGTTGCTAAGCTAAATAATACCATAAATTGCAAATGAAATATGTCCTTAGTTTTTACACAGTCGGCTCTACTCGAGGGAGTAAAAGAAGTGCTGGTTCTTCAGCATGGTTTACCTCAGCTTCTGTCCCTACAGATATCTTGAAATACTGACTTTTGTTGTTGTTAAATTCTCAAGCAACGAGGGAACTAACATTGGTGGGGCTCTTCAGGAACTGACAGCAGCTGTGTTAGATTAAACAAAAGCTCTCTGCGATACTTATCTCTCTAACTTGGCATCAGCTTTTCTATTACTACAGCTAAAGTCCTATTTCTAGCAGTAGTTGAATTTACAGGCAGGAAGTATTTAGAAGATTTGTGCAAAAAGATCATGTTATACAACTTCTTTTAGCAGGACCAATTTGCTAAGTGTTTTCACTCCCGCTTTTTGTTGATGAATATTTAATGTGTTAAGTACAAGGAATATTCAATATTCACCCGACCAAAACTAATCTTAGGAAGAATTTGGAGGGAACTTAATTTACTATAAAACTCCTAAATTTGGTTTGCTTTCTTCTGCATAGAGATTCTTTGTGAACTACATGACAGCTCCAACTGGGAAAAGTATAACCATGTTGTTTTATGGTCCAAATAGGAAAATATCCTGATGCAACCACTGACAGACAGTAAACAGTTTTCTAAATAGTAAAAAGGAAGCAATGAAAGTGTGCTCTGTAGGAAATGTATAGTATCACATTACACAACGCACACAAGCTTGTAATGGTCTGGTCTTGCTGTTCATTTAGCTCCATGCCCGAGAGCTAGCTTATTTCTACCTTGGAGAATATTTGATATAAACTTTACACATGTGGACTGATAATGCCAAATTTCCATTTATCCAATGTAACTGAGTTTCTTATTACATTATAAGAGCCTAATTTCTTAAATTCTTCATAGCTCTGACTTCAGTAATATTTTGTGGAATTAAGTTACATACTATGTATGCAAGATTCCTAAAATAAAATCAGTCTTATGCATTGCCTTTCAGTTTCATGGACTCTATTTACTGTTTTGCATGTAAATAGGAATGTCTGAATTAATTTCCTTTGTCAACTATTTTTGCATACCTCCATTGTATTTCCTCTTAAATAGTGATACCTTCTTTCAGTACATCCCTATGAAACGGCAGGTAGCAGAGCCAAACTGAACCAAACCAAACATACGCCAATGAAAAGAGAGTAGTAATTCCAATGGATTCATCACAACTGTCATTTCACATTCCATTCCCATTCTTTCCAAACTGTAATATATTATTAGATTGTTAAAAAATAAGTCTATGTTATTAGATTTGTTAAAATTTGTTTCATGTACAGTAAAAGTTTACATTTTTCTACAAACAATGACTTGTACTGTCTTACATGCCTGGGTAAGAATATTTTCCATTCAACTACGTGTAATTATATTCTGGACTTTTCCTCTACCTTGAATTTCCTTGAAGGTACTCCCGCAGTGCTGTCCATTGAGCTAACTCCAAGTTCCTCAGTCTGAACAATCATTGTCCTTCACTGAATTAATATTACCTGTTTTCAAAATATATTTCGTTGGCAAGTTTAAGGTATTCATCAGTTACATTATTTGCTGTGTACCATCCCTTGAAAGCAGTTTCCTTTAAAACAGAGATGTGATATCCTCTACATTCCACTCAGAAAAAGACACAATTTCAGATGAGATAGTCAGCGATTCAGAAACCCATTGCTGAGATGCTTCTTACCTATAACTCACTGCATCACTCTGTTTATGTATCATTCTTCTTGACTTTTCAGTCTCTGATGTTGCTTTATCTCCAGTACTCAGAAGACTTAGACCAAAACTGCCTGACATTTCTAAGTCAGAGTGCCAGCCCAAGTGACCAGGTGCAAGACCTGCTACCCTAGCTATGGTGTCATCATGCCCATGGTAAAAATGAAGCATGCACTGTCATATCACTGTCAGTGGAGAAAGGAGAGTTTATGGCCCGACTAGACTGTGTCCACATATAGTTTCTCTGACCTGAACTAAAAGCTGTAAGTAATGTGTAGTTCTTATTATCTAAAGGACAGCTGCAATCTACCTTCCTTTGATTCTTAGTGAAGCAACTGGACACAGCCCTCGGGGGTTCAATTTCACAGGTACTGAAGGTGGATACCCCTGTTCTTCTACAGAAAGTCTGAACAATTTCATTCCACCCAAGTCATTCGTGTGCCATGCTGTGCACAGATATCTTGGTTTTCGGATTTCTTACAAGCCCACTTGACTTTGCCCTTCTTCTCCAGATCGGACATTGTGGTATCTCCACTTCCCTCAAGCGGCAGCCCAGAGCAGAAAGAGGGAGCAGCCTTACCGGATGGAAGATGCTGCCTGCCTGTTGTGCAACAAGACCGACGATCTCCCACGGGTGGAGCTGGGATTTCTGAGAACGGTATCAAACCCAGTACCCAACTACTTTATTTCCTCACTGATTTGTAAGATCTTCAACAGAAAAACTAATATAGATATTAAACCATGAAAGCCACAAACAAATCCTAATGAATATTGAAATCCTAGACCTAAATAAAAGGTAATAGCCCAGCTTTCTACTTCCCACTCCCCACATAATTTTATGTTTAATGAAAGACTGAACAAGTCACTTAGAGCTATGATTTAAAACTGCTTTTTTCCATATGATTCACCTCACCAAAACCTTTTTCCTGGCTTAGAGTATGAAGTTTTCATTTCTTTGTAATTGAAACTCAGAACTTCAGCTAAAATCATTTACAAGGAAATCAATTGCAGTTAATATTCTGTACAGTCACACTCTTTGGAAACATCCTGGCCACTTCAGTAACTCTGAAAAGGTCCAACCTGTTTAGTACACGTAACGCTAACTACCACCACAACATTACATGCTTCACTCCTGGGACCACATGAAGCATTCTTTGAAAGTCTTCTAGTTTGCCAAGGCTGGCTCTTGGTGTCAGGAACCTCGACTAGGCTTTTGTAGAGCAGACAGCTACAAGGGCTTTCAAAGAGATGGCAATTTCAGCAGGTGTGGGTCATCATTTAGCTGCTGTAATGATGAGACACATTTATGATACGTTCACATGCCAAGACAACAGCCAGCGCGAAGTTTGGCAAGTTGTTTGACTTATCTTCAGTGATTATTTTTAACACATCTAGTTCAAAGAAGACAAAACCACTTCTCTGAAATTAACTGTAAGTAATAAGGTATCTTTACTGCAGACTGAAAAGCTGTATGTACCAACAAAAAATTAGATTTTAGGTATGTATTGAATAGAGCTGGCAAGCAGCTGCCCAGGAAAGCTAAAAATAATGATATGTAAATACAATTAACATTGTAGCATGTTCTCCATGTGGTTAGACTTACAAAGTAAAATCTGCTTTTACAAATATTTTTATCAAATCAGATGTTTTGCCACCTCAAAGACAGTTCCCATGTCTAACCTACACTACCCATATTTCAAGTACAAACAGCTTTTTAGCAAAAGCTTTTCAAGCAAATAAATTGTGGGTTTATAGCTTTAAAAATGTGAAAAAGTGTTCCACCAAATAAAAAATAGATTACTAAGGCAGAAAAATAACTCAAAGTTGAACAAATAAAAGAATTGTGTTAACATCTGGGATAAATCTAGATATACTAAGTAAATAAAAATTATAAATAATTCTGCATCTAGATTTATATATACTTTAATAAATACTAATTTCTTAGAGAAGAGCACTCGCATCAATGGAATTTATAAAGTTATTCTACATTAGCTGGTTTACAAATTAATGCCTAAATATCACAATAATAAAGTGCTCTGAGATTCTACTAACAGAATATAGAAGAATTTTAATAAAATACTGGCTTTATGTTAAAGATAGATGCATAAGAAATTTTGCTTTTCCTCTCTGTTTTCTGGTCCTGCTAATCACAGCCTACAAAGGAGATGGAAAGGTCTCTTTTGCATACACATTCAGTTGGAGCAGAGGACATTCCCATGGGGGGGAGGAAGGCATTGCGAGTGTCTTGAATATCTTAGCATAAAGACAGCTTGAGATGCACATGTTTTCTCCTCCATTTTTAAAACCCCTAATCTGAGTGTCTGCTATACCAGATGCTGCAATTAATTTACTGGATTAAACATACCAGTTTGAAGCTCTTCAAGGAATCTATAGTGTTGGGCGATCAGTTCTCATGGCTGCCACAACTGTAAACTCTGACCATTCCCTCTGAACTCCTGTGGCAAGGAAATAAATTATGATAGAAGTAGTTCACTACTAATGTATCACAGATTGAATTTTTTTTTGTTCTGGCAGTGCACAGCCTCACGAAAAGAAAGCCCTGCTAATAAATTAGTTTGTACAGTATAAGGATTGCCATGAAAATGCAGACATTCATTCTCTAAATAAGGAGCAATACTGCATGCAACTAAGCTTTGTTCCTGCTTAGGCAATAAATTATTGAACATGATAACCTATAAATTAGGCACATTGAATGCTACTACAATGAAAATTGCATTAACAAACATATGCCGACTGTTAATGAAAAGAAAAAAAACACCAAAACAAAACACCACACCAAAAAACACCACAGGCCATTTTTCCTTTGTCGCTGAAAATAGACCGGAGAGGGAATTAAACACACTGCAGGCTGGCAGCGAAGGGCTTCTGCAGAGGTGTAACGCGACTGCCCTCTGAAGGGCTGGGGACTGCATAGAAGTCCTTCCAGGAGCGACAGCTGAAATAGTGTTTAGCTTGAACTGCAGGTGCTTGTGTCCTTGGAACGAGACAGAAAGTCACTGACCCAAGAGTCTCTGCTGGGTGACTCTTCCCATTGAGTTCCCCTTTCCCATGCTGAACGAACTAGACATGCACAACACTTGTAATGCTATCTGAGGTCAAATGTGTTTCAGTATTTGAAGAAATAACAGCATTTGACTTGATCAATCTGTTAGAATTCATTAAACCTGTTTAATTAACTGACAGTGATTAAGGTAAAGGATTATAAAATTTAAAATCATGTTGACATTGGCTTAACTTGATGTCAACTCAAAATAAATGTTCCAAATAAAGATATGACCAGTGGTTTTAATGTACTCAGTTTCAAAAGACTCCCTGTGAGTTACAAGCATCATAATAATTCTCTGAGTCTAATATCTTCTTGTGATAAAAAGCAGTTAAGTACAATAGCTTTTATAAAATAGAGCTAAAAAAGTATTGAAATGTTACTGTATAATTTACATGTATTATAGACAGCTCATTTATAATTTATTTAGCATGTGAGGAGACATTAAGTTTAGGTAAAAAAAGATATAACTAAACATTAGATAGCTATGGGTCCAACATTACATTTAATTATTAAAATCACTGTCCCTACAAAACACAGTAAGGGAATGAATTAGAGAACATTTATATCAAATTCCTGCACTCTGAGCATATGTTCAGCTGGTACAATGACTGTGCAAAAAAATCTTACACAGTACCATGGTTTCTCATTCCTCTTAAGAAGTAGATATGCAATTGTATACATGAACAGTAACTGCACCCCCAAATAACACACTGATCCTTCACACTTATAGTTACTGAAAGGAAAGAAGAGAATTGAAGTGAAATAGCTACAAGTTACCTGCAAGAGAGTGCTGAAGTATTCAAGACTCTTAAAATAACAACCATTGCTTTGCTCCCTTGCCTTAGCTTTAAAGCCCCTTTCCATGGATGCTGAAGGACTCCACAGTGTGTTTCACCGAGGTTTTTTAAATCTCACTTCCTTCTTTCTCAGTCTCAGGAGTTTAAGCTGCCACAGCTGCAGTGCATTAGGGTGGTTGTTTTGTTGCTAAGTGGTTGTTGGTTTCTCGAGCAGAGGATCAGCTGTTCCGCTCTGTGGAGGGCCAGGCTGCCTCTGATGAAGAGGAGGAGAAGTGGGCAGGAGACCAGCAATCCCAGGTGGACCAAGTGAAGAAAATACTGGCCAGGCTCCCTTGCTGTGGCAGCGGGTACGTTTCTGAGATTAATGCTATTGGAGCCCTTTGCAAAGATTATTTCATGACCTGAAGGCACCGTGGCTTCAGTAAGAAGCAGTAACACTAAACAGCAGAATCAGCAGGCCCTTTGCCCATCCTTCACAGCACGTGGGAAACAGCACACTGGGTGTTCCCACCTAATCCTAACCGCTGTCAGCTATGACACCAATTAGTGATCTGTGCTGCCAAGAGTTTTGTGGGAAAACTGGCTTTTACAAGCATTGACCTTCACTGTGAGATTTCACTAATTTTTTAATTTTTTTTAACGTATATATAGATGTGATGAGAAAATGTGGAAAAAGCTAATGTCTTACTTGGAGACCGCCAATACCGACGGCTGTGAGACAGCCCCTGCAGAGCTCGCCGAGAGAATCACACAGCTAACTGAACAGCTTGAGCTTAAAGGGCATGAAGTGAAAAAACTGGAAACAAATATGGAAGAGGTAACAGGTGCCAAGCAGAGTGGGAAAGAGTTATTTATGTATCTTTAAGTAGCTGCATTCGTAACCATATGCATTTATATTTTGTTCTGGCCATTCTGCTCTCTGTTGCTGATGTTTCTCACTGTGCCATTAGTTCGTCAGCTCAAACATCTCATGCTTTCCTGTAACGAGCGCATTTCCAGGCTGGTTCCCACCTGAACCTCCATTTCTTTGGAGGATGAGATGTACACCAGCCCCAGTCAGACACAGTAGTCCCCTGTGATCTCACTATTTAAATACTGCAAACTTCAGCCATGGACAGGCATAGATTTAAATGCTAGCAATCTTTCTGTGAAACAAAACCAGTGCATCGTATGCATTGCTTTGGTCTGCTTTGTCTTAAGGTTCAGTTAGTGCTTCTTCAGTATTTTACATCCCTTCTTTAAAAGGAGCATAAAGATTTCAGTAGTTCTGGAAGGATTGTATTAATCAGTAAACTATTTAAAGTAAAATAGTCAACTCCTTTACATGTTGTGATCCTTTAAATTTTATTTCATATAATTTCCCCCCTTGACTAAAGTAAATGAAAGAGTTTACTTGTGAGAAAAAACATTTAAAAACAGAATAAAATCATACTTGTGTCTTACACAACTTGCAGTATTCAACGACAATTTATTCCTGTAATACTCCTTAGAGCAACACAAAGCTTCCTGCTATACTGCTTACCATCAAGCCCACATAAAAACCTACATTTATCCTTTTACCCATAGGAAGGAACTACTTTCCTGTAGGTAGCGCCACTTTTCTTCTCCTTTTTTTCCATTCAGAGGTACTCATCTTCTGCAGTATCGTATTGCTTTCTTTTTAATCTCTCCTGATGGATGTTAGTTATGTGCACCTTGTTCAGAAATGGGCTGTTATCAACAGATTAATACAAAATTCTAGGACAAAAATGGAATCTGTTGCTCTTGATTTAAAGACAAGCAAGGAGGTGAATAAGACAGAGTGCCAACTCACCGCGACATGAATTTAAAATCAGTAGGATGAATCATTTTGAGCCCATTAGAAATTTATTCTTAAACCCTCTTACTTTTTATTTAGCCAGCATTTATATCTTGTGTGCATTTATAGGTTTGGGGGTTTTATGAAGCTACAAAACAGACAGACAAGTAATAAGTAATTGCTTTCAAAAAGGTGACTTCCGTAATCAATGCAAAGCAAACTGGGAGACTGAGAAATGCTCTCTCTCATCTAACTTGCAAATAAATATATTGGCTAAATAAATAAATCACCAAGAACACTTCCTCTGATGACCTGACAAAACTACCTTATCCATTGCTCTATATACTTCTATTTGGACCTGCTCAATGCTGAAAATTAGACAAATAACAGTAAAGCTAACAAGTAGCAAACTCAGCAGGCAAGTGAAAAGCAACACTCCCAAATAAGCAATTAATAACTGCTTCAGCCTAAGACTGTAAAACCAGGGGATAAAAGAGTTCTGAGATTTGTCATGTCAAGAAAGTTCTGCTTTCCAACAATCAAACATTTAAAAATAGTTTCTACTGAAGACAGGGTGATGATAGTGTCAGGACCTGGGAATAATAGATGGAGAAAACATGAGTGAATTCTAAAAATAATGTGATAGGCTGCCAAGTGAGTGTTGCAAAGAAATGCCAATGATTCTCTATAAAAGCTCGCATACAAACTGTCAGCTTAATTAAAAAGACAATTAGTTTATGACCTGCCAGGGTCAAATGAAAAGTTCATCCTGATATCACGCGCCTGATGGCAAGCAGCAGTTGCTTAGAGAAAAGCGATGAGAAACAGTACAGAGGGGTTTTCTCTTGGTATTTCTCACCTGGTTCCCAATACACTAGGGCCAGACACCTCTTGAACTGGAAGTTCCATGGAGTATCATGTTTAATGGCCACTATTGGAGCTATTTACCATGAATTTACCTTCCCTTTCTTTAAAGCTAGCAATGCTCTTGGTAAATCTCAGGGCAAGGACTCCCACATACTAGTTAGAATGGAACAGGTCTTGAGGATTTGGTTTTGTTGGCTTTAAATCTGCTGCCTGATCATCCACTGTCACCTTGTTTTTGTTCTTGGGAATCAGCAAATGATTTTTCCCTCATAATTTTACAGACTTTTACCACCAGAAACACTGCCTCGGTTATCACCACTCTGAGTCTGCCTCGGCTCTCTTGGTATAGAAACCATTACTTACTTCTGTTATTCCATTTTATTCTTCCATGTACTTTTCAAGCTCTATTACCCTTTTTGAATGAGAAGAACTGAAAATGTGCTTAGTATTCAAATGCAAGCCCTTCATGGCATAATCATAGTTTCTGGTTTGTCCCTAGTTCCTTTCCTAATAGCTCCTAGCATGTATCCTTTTGATCTCTGCTGACCGCTGAGCTACGTTCAGGAGATTACAGCTCTTCTGGATCTCCTTCTTGAGTGGCTGTCATCATCACTGCATACTTACGACATCGTGTACCTTTCCTACATGCCTTACTTTGCATTATTGACACTGAGTTTCATCTGATCTTTTATTGCCCATAGCTATTCAACATCATGAACTCCTGTTGTAATTCTTCACAGGCAGCTTTAGTTTTGATTACACCAAAAAAATTGTACTGAGAGCAAACTTAACCGCTTTGATATTCGCCTTTTTTAAAAATCATTTATGGATATGCTGAACAGGTCAGCTCTTAAGCCAGCTCCTTGTGGGACCCTAAGGATTACTGATAGTCTTGAGGTGATTTGCTCTTCCTCAGATCATCTCTGCAGCCTTTCATAAAAACTGGTGCTACATTTGCCACCCTCCAGTCCTTCGAGGGTGAAATGATTTAAAAGATAACTTGCACAGCACAATTCAGGACTTCATTCTGCTGTTCTGGTATGGTTTTCTCCCCATTTTGAAAATTGTTTCTCAGGTTCACAGCTTATAAAAATGGCTCTAATATCAGAGCTTCCTTAACTTTTGTAGAAAATACAATAGAATGATTTTCTCTTACATTTCTTAAGGGATTTTTTGCATATTAATTATTCATTGTCTTAGATGTATTTGTACACACTACTCCAGAGCTCAGGTTTTCCCCATGGCATTAACTCCCTTTTACAAGAGGGTTGGGTATCAGCAGCTGACTTCTCAAAACTGGCATTTGGCAAGGTAGTATTTCCCATTCACAAGCAAGGCACAGATCCAGAATCAGGCTCTGCTGAGGGACTTTGACAGAGCTAAAACCAAAGCCCGCTCCTCTGGGCCCTGTGACTTAACTACTGACCATCACTCCTCAGTATCTAAGTTTTAAAAATAGGTTATGCTTAACTATCGTCATTATCTTATTGCAAATGTTAAGGTAAGAACAGGTGCTAGATGTAACCAAGCTAGGGAAAATAATCTGGGAGAATGTTTTAATGGTACATTGAGCCACTGTCTTTAAGCACAATAAGGCAAAAACCCTGCATACCCATACGTACAAAGGTATGAGGAACCTAGCATCCTGATATATGACCAGATGACTGCTAAGGTATAGCTGCTGTGGAAAGCAGTTTACTAGCTATAGCATAGGAAATACAAACAAAAAGGGCTTTGTAGGAGCAGTCAGAATGAAGAGGAAAAAGAGGCGGCAGCAGCAACAAATGCTATGCCCAAATATCACTAGTGGCACTCTCAGCTGAGCATATTGCCTGTGCTGTCTATATAAACCAAGCAGCTGGCCATGACACTGGACTACTATGGAGAACTCAAGTGGCATGCATACTAAAGAGAAAAGTTAGTACTTCTCCTGTTCCTGTTTGCATGTGAGACCCACTGCACAGCCTGCAGCCTTTCAGGGACACCCAGCAGAGGACAGAGCAGCCCCTGTGCAGCTTTCCAACAGCAGCGGTTCTGCCAGCATGACTGAAGCAGCAGCTAAAAGCAGCAGCAGAGAAGTCATGTTAGGGGTGCAGGGGCCCGGCAGGGTGCAGGACCAGGATAGATGGGCACCCGTTATGAATTTCCATGAGCGTCTGTCTAATTGCATATTGGGAAAGTCTATTTTACACTTCAAAATAATGACCTTTTTATCTCTCTCTTATTTGATATGACACTGCTTCAGCTGTACAGGGGAACATAACTACTTCATGTCTTTAGTACGTATCTATGCCAGGTGGTATTTACAATGTGAAGGCAATCCGCAATATAATAAAGGAAACCACATGTTTAATTCATTGAAGACCTCCCACAGCCTCTAGAGTATTTGTTATGTCTTCAGTCGGACTGCTGCCACATTGGTGGTAACAAAGCTGGCTCTCCATACAGGAAAATGTTAGCGTATGCATCAGCATCAGACAGGGATGCTGAAATCATTGTTTGGCAGATGGACCAGGTTAAGTGATCCAAACTTCTGTAGCTGTTGTAGAGCTCAGGGGAGCTGGAGTGCCTCACAGGGCAAAGCTCACGGAGAGCTAATGGAACAGGCTGATTTCCAGCTGATGGGGGAGTAAGCACCAACTAATACATACTATTAGCACTGTCAGATACTAAAATTACCTTCTAGAAAGCTCGGTGTGGATCAGGGATTGTTTTCTGTTTTCACTCTGATGATACTTGTGTTTTAGGGGACTGAAGTTTCTTCCCATCTATTAAAATTCATTAGTATGCAAATTTTCACCAGAAAAAAAATCTATTAAATAGCGTGTATATTAGGGCCTTCAGCTTTTTGAATTCAACTCTCTTAGTTATTTCTAAAACTTCAATAAAGATAAAAAATAACAACAAAAAGGGACTAACAGAGCCAGCACATTTAGCATTTACCCCACATGATTTTGTTTCTCAGTGTAATATTATTAAACATATTTATATTGTGTTTGCAACAAGAAATTGCAAAAAATGGTAACATTTCAGAAATCTGGGCGCAGTAATGATTGAGAAATGAGTTTACTTTTATTAATAAACCAGAAATCTGTCAGTGCTCTCAAAGGTCCGAAAGTAAATATTTAAAGTGACATGTTTTACAGAGAATGCTTTTCAGGCTCTTTTTAGCAACTTGGCCATGTATCTGCAGTAGGCCTGGGTCTGTGACAAGCAAAGATATTTACTTTTGCAAATAGTGTGGCAACTTTGTAGTTCAAAATATGTCACTTAGATTTTGCATTGAAACAAAAGTAACATTTCAAATCCTGAGCATTTTTTTCCCAGGGAGGTCTGAGACAACCGACAGGCCAGCTCAGCTTTGGAAGGCCCAGGTCTGAGCAGACCCCTCCTGCCCAGGATTTATGTAGCATTCAAGTCTTACTGAATCTGGACTTTTCTGTGCTTGGCTACAAACCATTGCTTCACCAAGCATGCATGCTAGCGTTTTGCAGAATCAGAATCTTAAATTTTTTCCTTATGACACATCTTTTTTTTAACCAAAATACTTACAGTAAATCAGCAAATTACCTTCTTGTTTCACTGAATGTACAGATGATTGATATGTAGGAGTTGCAAGATAAAGATCTGATTACCTTGGTGAGGGCACACAAATTAGTTATGTTTTATAGAGGATGACAGGAACGCAAAAGATCAGAAAACTGAAAGAGTAATGCTAGTCTTTAAAATTTCTGAATGATCTGCTTGCATCCAGTGTTGAATGAACTGCCATTATGCGCCAGAGCAAAGCATGCATTTCCTAGCAACTATTGATTCTTTGCTTTATGTAGTACGTTAAAGAAATGTACTTCCTTTCAACATAATCTTCTGGAGTGAACTGACATTTACCAGAGAAGGGGGAAAACTCAGCTTTGCAATTATTGGGCAAGAAAGTGAAAAGCTCCAGTGCTTTTAATTTCCTGTGTCATTGTCCAGATGAAAGGCCCATTGCTAGGTGAACTGCAGCAAAAGGTGGAGGAGACCGAATTGTTGAAGATGGAGCTGCAGATGTTGGAGACTGAGAGAGTTAGGCTGTCACTGGTGGAAGAAAAGCTCATGGATGTTTTACAACTTCTTCAACAACTTCGAGACTTGGTATGACAAGAAAGCAGTCCAGAGACTTAAAACTGGTTTGATAGTGTCCCTTCCCAACTAAAAAGGATGTTCATACCTTCTATTAAGTGCAAAGTCCTTTGCACCACGACACATTTTTACATGTTTGCCCTGGGAACTGCCCGGTGATTGTAGAAAACTTTTAAAGCCCTATGGCTGACTTTCTGAAAGAAGCCTAGAGATCTCCTTGGATCTAGATCTCCAAGCTCTCATTATCCTCTAAACAAAAATTTAGAGGAAACAAGGAAATCCAAAAGGCTAGTAATCAGAGTCTAGAAGATTATTTTTCCTTCTAGAAAAGGACCGTTGCTTAACTGCATCCTAATGTGACACTGAGTCAGTATTACAGGGATAAAACTCCTTCCTATATACCAATAAGGTATTTTTTATAAGGCGTTTCTTACCCAATGAATAATCCAAACATGGATTTATAAAAACTGATGCAATAACATCCCAGAAGTACATGGCCAGTATGGCAGTTCAGTTCTTTACAAAATAAGTTTAGATCTCCTGCTGGGGAATGATAGCAGTAAGGGCTGGCCAAAACACAGGCAAATTGGATAATCTGCAGAACACAGAGTACATCGGGAGCCTCACTGGACTGCTAGGAGCTAATTTCTTTGATAATGATTGAGGGTTCTCCTCGATTTTCAGCAAAGCTCTGCCTAATCTGTGTGAGATGAGAATGCTTCCTCAGATGATCACTTTACTTTGTTTGAAGTACGCTCATGTTCCACTGATGACTCCAGGGAACAAGTGCAATATCTCATAATTTGGTAACTTATTTTAGCATTTGACATGGAGATTCTACTTTCAGATTGCAAGTCTGACACATGCATCAATAACAATCCAGTGAAGGATTAAACTAGTAAAGACTGCAGCTGGCAACAAGCATAATAACCTTTTGTGTCAAGACTTCAACATGTCGTTCACTGGTCAGTTGTATTATTGCAAATCATTTCTGCGTAGGAGCCAATCCATCACACAGTGTGCCATATCTCAGTGATAATAGCACTTAATGCTAGTCATTGCTGGAAACATGCCACCGCGTGCTGCCAACTCCCATAGCACCAGTACAGGCAACGATGCTGTCAACGAACAAGATAATTTACAGCATTCCCAGTAGAGTTTAGTGAGGATCCCCGAAATCCCTGATGGGCTATACTTCAGACAAAAGAAAGCTTATTAATCAGAAACTGTGGTTTTAGGTGTCACTGCCCCAGCGTATTCACCTTCATGTTTTAAATACCCCCAGCATCTCCTTTGCGACAGAATCTACTACAAAGCAATGACTGCAGAAAGGCAAACGTAAGGTCTGCTAGGACTATTAAAACCTCACACTGTGTTGCGGAGGTCACGTGTAATCCCAGCCTGCCACAAACTGCTTTCCGCTACACCCCAGTCCCCACTGGGGCAGAAAAGCAGAAGGCAGATGACCAGCATCAGCAAGCGAGGCCAGTGTTGCCTGAGCTGCTGGCAGGTACATCGTCTTTCTTCCAGAATAGCTTCCATCTATTTTCACTTCTTGAAGTTTTAACACGAACAACCTGTCCCTGCAGATACAGGCGCTCTAAGCGCTAATTAAACTGATTGCAAGACCATCTCCCAGAAAGCATGCATTAGTGTCTCGACAGCAAATTAAGAGAGTTTATATTTCCAGACACATTATGTAACGTCCCAACAGATTTCTAATATAAAACTACCACTGACAAAGACCATCCAAATCCCAAGTAGTTTTTACAGTCCTTTTTTTTTTTTGGCTAACGTTTATTACATCTCAATATATAACTAACAGTGGGCCTGCCACATGACACACACAATCTCTTCTAATTTGTTTATGGGGAAAATGGTTCCCACTGATTCCTAGAACAGCTGGGTCTGAGAAGCCTCTGTCTGAGATGACACACAAAATGTGTCCCTTCACCTTCCAACACAGGCCTAACAGAGGACTGAACAAGCTTTTGTTGTGCATGCCCTGCTTACACTCCCTACCATCTAGATTTGTTTAGACACGCACTCTGGAAAATTCTGTATTTTCCACTGAATAACTGCAATTTCTCCTTCTACAGCCATATTAAAGAATTGGGAACCTCCACAAACTGCTAGTACTTGAGCAGTATCTATGATAAAATGCTTGAAAATAAAGCCAATATATGGTCTTGTGTTACAAGGATTCAGTCTCATTTTGTTTTAATTTTCAAGTCCAAATACATTGTGCATAGATTTTGTTGGATACATTTAAACTGGTGAAGGACATATTTGTGCCATAATATTATTTTGTGTTTTAAAGAACATATCTAAGCGAGCCTTGGGGAAAATCTTGCTGAGCACTTTGGAATCCTGCCGTGACCCCCAACCTGGTAAGAAAATAAATCATGTATAAAGACCAAGAAGCATGAAAAGTGTCCTTTTGGGGAAAAACACTAGATAATGAACAAAAAGATGAGTAGGTAAAAAATATTTCAAATACTGGGGGACAGGCTAGGGAGAAAGAAGTACTATGCAAGAAGATTACCTATAGAAAGTGATGCTTTCTAGTCTGTGACACATCACACATGGGAACACATCCAGGGCTTTTTTTGGCCAAATTTTAATTAGAATTTGGCCTTAGGGGAACAATTCAGTAGCCCAGTAATGTCTGTAGGGCTTCATTGATATGAGAAAGTGGAAAACATGACCAAGTATGTAAGGCACCTATTTATCAGGTTTGCTATCCCACTGCCTGTTGTATTCCTCTGCTGCAACACAAACAAGATATACAAAACAGAATATTTTGGTAAAGGAACTGGATCAAACCTGCACTCCTCCAGTAATAGCCTTTCGTGTTCCTTTTATGAAAATTAAACTTGCAAACTTCTTTCCCCTGAGAATGGTCTGGTGTGCAAGAGCTGCCTTTGTAGAAGCCATACAGGGATCACAGCCTGGAGGTTTAGATTTGATTACTTTGTTCCTATGAGCAGAGCATTTGTACTTACCTTCAAGAAATGAACATCCTGTACCAAGCCTAAGAACACGGCTTGGAGGTGCTTTTAATAGGCAGTCAGTAGTCAAAGACAAGATTATAAAAGACTAGATGTGGCCTGAGGCTTTAGTTTTGGAGAATATGAATAACAGTGATTAGGGAGAATAACATACAAACCATTCTGGGTTTTGCAGTTTCAAAGCTTTGTTGTTACTACTGTCCAGCAATTCAGGGCGCAGGCAGCCCAGAGCTAAGCTGTGCTGCTGCAGCGTGGCTGCAGAGGAAGCAGGAAAAAGAAGGCAAAGACAGACCTTTGTTGGCTCCGGGACACCAACACAGAGGGAAACCATATCTGAACCATAGCTCAGATATTCTCCTGGTGAGCACAGAAGAGCAGACTTAGTATCCACAGCACACAAATGTCCAGAAGGTACTACTACTTATCCTGCACAGGAACACTGACTCCAAGTGATGCTCTGGAACTGCAGCACAGCTCAGCTTCCTAAAATGACACCAACAAGTGGCGTAACCTTGTGCAGCTCTGTCCATTCTCATCACCATTGCCATAAACGGTTCATCTTCTCTGCTTTCGATTTTCTGGCTGTGCACTTGATATGACTTAAGCAGCTTTCCTAAGTCTTTGTAATCAAACATCTTCTTCCCCTTTGACAAGACTAAGCAGATGGTTGGATTGGCAGCTCTTTATTGTGACATGAAATTGTGACTTTGTTCACACAAGTATGAGAACTCAGTGGGCAGTGAATAAAACAAGAGAACCAGTAGAGAAAACAGTCCTTGAACCCAGTTCCGCTCTGATTTCTACAGGGACAAGAATTCATTATTTGGTCTCAAAATTTAGACATTTTATGATAATTACTTAAAGTGGCATCTATGAAGAAAAGAGCTTGCGTTACAATTCTTAAACTGCAACTTTCTGTCTTTGTTCAAATTATAATATTTGCATTTTTCTTTTAAAAGGAAAAGCCCGCCTATTTGAAGTCCTAGATACTCTTTACCACGAGCTGACAGCCTGTGAACTCTTACAAAGCCAGCCTCTGGAGAAGGCGCAGAGTCGCCAGTCCTTGTCTAACCCACTGGTCATCTCGTGCTGAGCAGCAGCGCCAACTACAACCCACACGACCAGCCAAACAACAGCCCTCGATCATTCAAACACATCATGAAGGAATAAGATTTGTGCAATTCAACGGAGCTCAGTAATGGAGAAGAGCAATAGAATAATTCAGCCATGAAATCAAAGGTATGCTGGTTCTGGGAAGAGCACCAGTTCCTCAGCTCACGTCAAAGCCCTCCCTTATGTGAACGAGCATTCAGATGACGTGAGGATTACATAGCAATGTCTGTCTCTGATGGAAGCCTAACCATCCTTGTATGACGGCCCCGTAACTGTACTGGTTAACCAAATAAAAACTTTTCCAAATACCCTGACCTGACCTATTTAGATTTACAGCCCTGGTCGCACACTGGCTGGGCACAGTTTCTAGCTTTTGTGATCGCTCAGTTCCAAAGCAAAAGACAGCCTATGTTATCACTGGCAAGTAAACCGCTTCCTTAACATACCAGTGACAAACGGACTGTATTATAAACATACGCATGAGTGTATGCCAGTAGTGCGAGTTTTAAGGGCTCATGTATAAAATGTTTGTGTGTGTCTGTGATTCAATTATTCACCTTATTTAACTCTGAAGTTAGATTTGTTATTGCTCTCCTGATTTTTATATTTGCAATTACAGAGATGCCTTAGAAATCGGCAACAATCTTTGCCACGATAGTCTTAGATTTTACATAGAAAGTTACATTTAACTGCTTGAAAAAGGTACAAAGCAATCTTGTTCCCAGGCTCTCAGGGAAAGGAAGGACTGAAAAATTCACTTTACAGCAGCTGCCGTTGTCGCATTAGCAAACGATGCATGCAATACCCGACTTTGTTCTCTCATTTAATTTCCCTCAATGCAACTGCAGAGACATAAAGTTAGACCCCACTTGCAGACAAATTAATATAAAATGCTGGGCTTAATCATGGTGCCATGTAACATTTTAATCAGCAATAAAATAATTCCTGGGGGCAAAACTAAAACCAAATAGGTTGCTTCCAAGATGCTTTTGCTGTTTCATTCAACTATCAAACATAGAAACTACAGAAGCAGAGTTCTTAAATGATCCTGCTGAATTTATGTTATTAAAAAGATGCACTGTAGATCTTTTAAGAATGTGAAATGATTTGCCTGAGATAATGCCAGCAATGAAATAAGACCATTCAATTCAGAACTGTGCATATATGAATTTTTCCCATGAAAATGGTTTTCATACAAGAATAAAGTCCATATCACAATGCAATCTGAGGAATAAAAGATTTCTATTCCTTTCTATTCATAATACATTGTAGAACTTACACACACCTCCATCCAAAATTGTGATACATTATTTAGCACTTAGAGCCATGTTGGTATCAAAAATTTGCAACAGATATTTTCATTTTATTTTAGAGGAGAAAAAAAAAAGGTGTTTTGCAAGCAATGGAACAAGCTCAGTTCAATGGTGTTTTACCTGTTTGGGTTTGTTGGGCTTTTTTTTTCTGGTTTAACAGAGGAAGATTTTAAGATTAAGATTTTAAATTAGACAGGACGTATATAACTAGTGCAATATTCCTAAGAAAGAAAACTTTATACCAATACTAAATATAATACTAACATAATACTAAGCATAATATACTATTACTCAGTATATACTAAACTATATGCTAATATTAAATACTACAAAAACTATACATTAAATGTGCAACAGATAAAAATTAAAATAAGTAGAAGTTAGTTCCCTGTTTGGATTAATTTTCTTAAAAAAACAAGTATCAGCTTATGTTTTGTGCAGCTCAGTCTTTCCGAGGAATACTGTATATGTATAAAGAGGGAAAATGCCAGCAAATCATCACAGAAGCATGATCTGTGTGTATAGTTAGCAGAAGAGACCCTTCAGGAACAGAATTAGAATGCAAGTGCATACCTGATTATGGACACCCTCACGCACTCCAGGATTCTTTTATCATTCAAATTAATATCACTTACTGTATCCACTCTATATATACATGTGCATTTGTATTACTTACGTACTCATGTATACCTTAAGATTGCTATGCTAGTTGTATACTTTTAGTATCTTTTTCACCACTGCATTTCTACTTCACTTTCTAATATATTTCTAGAAATCTAGACTATTAAGTAAACTGATGTCCTAATGCCAAAACCACGCAGCTTATTCAAGCAGCAGTTGAACTCTAACTGGAAACTAGAAAATGTCACTGGAAACCTAAACTGGTGTTAAGGAAAATGCAAACAGCTGAGATAAAAGGAAGCTTTTGTGAACAACTAAATGGCATTTAACAGATATGAGAAGCAGAAAAATCCTGTATCTTGCTAAGTTAGCTTCCAATACTGTAACATTTTTATTTCTTTAAGAAATGCCTATATCAGAATAATTTCTGATATATCAGCATATGCTGATTAATCTTTCAATAATAAAAGCTGATTATTTTAACTCCAAAAAGTAAGTAATATGGAGCAAGTCAGACTTGCAGTATTTCCATAACAAGAATCTGTTCTTCAGGATGCACCAAGAAACAGTCCTCTGTCAAAGTCTTACTGAAAATCAGAGGCAAAGCAAAGCGCTGTACTTTCAAAGACCTTCTTTGGTGACCTTAAAATTGATTTTTTTCTAAATACTTTTACCTTAATGTTTTATACCAACCCTGTCAGCAGTGTTGCTGGGGCTGCTAAATATTTCATATGAACCTGTATAAATATGTGATTTTAAATCAATGTAATTGAGAAATTTCTAGCTCTGCCTCAAAAGCAGGTAGGCTTCCACAGTTTGATTTACTACGTGGAACGTGTTCAAAAGAGTCTGCACAGTAATCCTGGGAAACAAACCCAAATCTCTAGGTTTTCTTAAAGACCTAGCTTCTCAGGTCAAGTGATTACTGTGCAGATTTCAGCTACCTTTTCTTTTCCTTTTTTTAATTTCTTGCCTTTTTGAGTATTGGAATTGTTCCCAGATAAAGCCCAAACTGAAATATCTAATCAAGTCTCATTAATAGCTTCACCATATTTCAAACAATAACGTAGGAGCAGTTATTACCCACGCTGTTGACTGCATGACAAACTCCTCCTTCGAACAACTGGAGCAGTCCTCACAGTAACATACTCTGCAATTGCTCATCTAGCACATACAAGATGGTAGATTTGCACAAACTAGTACTTCATATTACAGGGAACATATATCAAGTTTAAACTGACTTTGTAAATAAAATTTCCCTATGTGACAAAACCTGAAAAGATAAAGAAAGCACACTCAAAAGCCTTCCATTTAAAAAGTACAACCGCCAACCCAGTGTCTCCAATCTCTGTGAACACTTTGTTTTGTTGTACGTTTACCAAATGGTGATAAATGGCCATTTGCTTGCGTGCTGACTTCTCAGTAAAGAAAACAATCATGGAGAGGGTGTATGCGCTATAAACGTAAGTGCAATTGTCCATCTCAGATTTTGCATAAGTAGACAAAGGCCAACAAGAGCGTGCCTTCCCAACATTTCTTTGTTGAGCAGGAAACCAGTCAGGAGGAGTACACATGGCATGTTACCAGGTGAGACCAGAGCCCTGCTGTGCAGTTTCCAACTGGTAAGGGTTACTTAGGTCTTGTCTGCAGAAGGGACCTGTACTACTTTGATTTTCGATCAGAAAGCCAATCTATAAAAGGGCTAAAGCAACCTAATTATGCTGGCTTTGAGGCACTCTGGTTGAACCCTGGCCTTAGATCATGCTTGAGGTTTTATTCCCTCCCCAGCATGCTCATTCCTCATTCTAGTAGGTTATTTTTTTCTCAAGAATAATTCCATTCTTACAGAAAGGACAGTTTGTTTCCTTGCAGTTGTATCTGCTGGGGACTCCCTAATGTAATTCACCCCAGCAAAAAAGTTATTCTTCATCACCTCTTCTATATGTCCTTTCCTCCTTCATTGCTAATTGCAGAGCAATAAATCCTCCAGGCTCCCAGATTTTGTACTTTAAGCCTGGTGTCCAGTCTTTCCTCGAGTGAGCTGCCTGGAGTGTTCTCAGCACTCCTAACCCTCACTCCTACAAGTCCCAAGGAACGTGCCCCTTCTCCTGCTCATGCCCCCTAAACCTGGCAGTTCAGCTCTCACAGACTTTGCTCATCTAATGTGTTTGCAATTCCTCAGCCTTAGCGGTTCAATCTCCACAAATTGTGATCAAGCTTGCTCTCTTAGCAGTCACCATCTTAATTTATTAATTTTCTGTTAAAACTGCAAATTGGACCTAACAAGGAAGCTGGGACATTTTCCCCACTAATGTCCACTGTGTTTCCATAAATCAAGCTTTCCGATTTGACTTCATTCTCAAACTACATTCTCCTCCCAATGCCCTCCTCACTTACCGTTTGGCATATTTCTTGCTGAGATAACCTGAAGGCCTGCACAAGTTACATTTTTCAAGCAGAGTTTCCTCCTCCCATTATTTTTTGCTTTATATGAGCTATTAATTATTAGTAAATTAAAGTCCACCTGACATATACAATTTTCCAATAATTGTCCAATTTATTTTCATTGAAGCTCTCTCTGAAGTATCTGGCAGTGACCACTCGTCACAGACGTTACACCAATTCACAAAACTTTTGCACCAAATCAGTCTGGCCATCTCCAGCCAGAGCTACTCTAAGAAGCTGATGGCATTTGTGCACATTTTTGGAAGAAAAAAAATCCTTGGCACCAGTATGTTTAAATTTGCTGAATTTGTTGGAATTAAGTCTCTTCCCTTTCATGATATTGTCCATTAATTTACTACACGGTACATTTAAATGATGAAAGGCCATTTAGATTTCATTCTTTGTTTCCATCTTACTGTTAAGAAGAAGGGAACACTTTCAAACAGTGCTGCATAAAATAGAATTGCTTGGTATGAGAGAATGACAATAAACATTCACAGCATGTGTGTGACACAGCGCATTACCAGCCAAAGGGTTTCTCTTAGATTTATAATTTCATGGAGTTTAAGACACGGAATCCTTTCATATTTACATTATCTTATTTGCTTAATAATTTTACGTATAATTCCACATAATACAAAAGCTATAGAATGTGTTTCTTAGTGTGAAATTCAATTGAAAACTGAATCATCCTTATTTCCTGAATTACACTGTACTTTCAACAGGCCAGGATTTTCAGAGTTCCGTTGGGTTTCTATTCTACTTTTCTGGCTCTCCTGTAATATTTCACCAGCAGAAACATCCTTGCCCATTTCCCATGGTACTGTATGTTACAGTACTTTGGTGGCCCTAAATTGCGGCTTTTGCAGGCAACTGCTCTGACTGACTGTGCATTTCTTTGGGGGTGCTACCAGACCTTCCTGAGCCCAGCTTCCTCCCTGAAAAGAAGGAAGATGGAATCGGCATTGCCCATCTTTACCTCAGCCCAGCAGCTGACACCACCAGAGCACTGCCCGTTTCCACCACACGTGTGTATGTCCTCAGCGGAGTGCCCATGGGCAGTAACTCACTGCTCTAGGCCAGTTTACTCAACAGCTGTGGAAATCCTGGGGAGATTTGGAGAGGCACTTTGCTGGCATTGCCTCAGCAAAACAGGTCAACTTAATTTTGTCCCCTTGACTTTTTTCAAATTAATATTTGTCCTTCAGGCTGAAAGTTTTGGAGACCGCACCTGGACTGATGTATCCAGGTTCTTAGAAGAGCTCCCCCTTAGCAAATTTCTTTGTTTAATGCAGCTCACTCACTTCTTCACTTAGGAGGGGTGTCTGCATTAGAGCAAACCTCCCAGAATTGAGACTCACATCTTAAATGCCATTATTTCCTAAAATGCTTATGTTTTTCTGAACTGTAACCATTTCAGACACTCTGGCTGAAGAACCATCTGCTCCTAGACTTAATCCCCTACCCATTTTCAGACCATATTAACAGCAGAATAAAAGAAAAGGATGAAAAGGCTCAGAGGAAATTCCAGAAATCCTAGCTGGCATTTTAGAACAAGTTGCCAGTTAGACATCAAATTTAATTCATGACCAGTTTTCCTCCTGCCAATATAACTATAATTTTTTCTAATGAAAGTCACAAAAGGATAGCAGAGTGTCAGAAGCAGTAGACAAAGGTCTCCTTAAACTTCTACATGTTTGCCAAAAGTTGGAGCACAGAATACAGATACACGGGAGTTTTTGAGTTAAATAATAGCCTAGGAAATAAAAAAGAAGTAACTCAGCATGATATCTATGCATGCTTCAGAGAATGCAGACTTTATACCTTTGCCATTCAAATTTGGGAAGGAAATAGCCCTTACTTAGTTTAGACTGCACTAGAAAGTTTTGGTAATGGCAGTTTAACTGCTTTAGCTGCCTGGTGCAGCAGCTGGGTAGCATGTCTTCCGTAGACGAAACAACGCTTGGTTTTCCTAAGGCCACCAATGTAAAGTTAGCATAGATGCACTCCAGCATCCATAGGGTCCCCCAACAGCGATGCACAGGTACCTTGTAGGTTAGCTGTCCTTGTGTTAGCTTTTCTGTGTTATACCAACTGAGTGCCGTGGATGCCATGAAATGGAAATCCATGGTCCTGCAAGTCCATTCTTTCCATCCACTGCTACTTGGAAAATGCCGCTGTTACCGGATCTGTCACAAACACAAGCTCACACCACAACACCATGCCTGCCGCAACAGGGAGGTGCCGATGCCTCTGTCTGTGTTGGGGCGGACGTATACAAGTCCCATTCTGTGGGGACTAAAGAAATAGAGGCATGTCTGAGGAAATAGCAGAAGGTAAGCAGCCCAGGGTATATAAGGAGGCTGAAAGCAGTACAGGGCTGGTCCTCCCAAAAGACAGTCTGTCAACTAGCCTAAAGTTGGCTACCATATTTTTCAGAACTCGCACCTTACTCTGTGAGCTCAGCATACATCAGGCTTATAAAATACTTAATTTAACACACCGTGTAGTAACACACCTTTACATACTAGTGAGACGAGGACTATGAGCACCTATGAGGGTGTATCTTCACTACAGACTTATTTCAGGTGGTCAGCAGCACGATCTCTGCATACCAGGCAGCTTTACCCAGGTGAGAGCGAGTAGGCTTCAAAACCCCACTGAGTCACTGGGTTCCCCGTGGTGTTTTGTATGAACAGTACTTTTGCGAGCACAACACAAATTACATTATAAATGACTGGTTTATGATTCTGCCTCAAAGAACTATGAGATAACTTATCTTTGTCAAGGAGTAAACAAGGACTGTAGGATGACATTGAAGAATTATCAGTATTCAAGAGTTTTCACTCACATCCTCACCGCAAAGCAAAAAGGTCATAAGAGCTGAGTGTGCTATTATACTTAGGGATAATTTTTGTACTTGAAGAAGGTTTTATTGTTTGATAGGTCTGGTTTTGCTGATTATTTCTCATTGATTTTTTCACAACTGCAAGTGGAAAAAAAGTTCTCTAATAAAAGCAAGGTCCAGTATTTTGTGAGCAATTTTCTACCTCTGAAAGTTGCCAAAATACGGAACAAAAAAATACATGGAGGGTGAGACAACGCGACCTAAACATACCATTTAGATAAGAAAATATAATTTTTAAATAAAGAATATGCAATACCTATGGGAGGGTCTTTTTTGGTTTTAATCTCATCTTGGAAGTGAAAGTCATTGCACATTCACAGTGCTCATCCAGCACATGCAGCAGTACTGCTTGCCTTCTTGTCAAGCACTGCAGCTCTTACCAGCAGAGATCAGCTCTGGGGACGACAGGAGAAGTCAGTATGGTTGCTAATTGCTTATGAACAAACATCTGTCATGCCCAGGGCTGAGATACACCGCTGACTCATCTACCAAAGGATTGATAGTCACCCAAAAATGTCACCAGGTTTTGAGAGTCATTTTAAAGTCGCTTCTCAAATGTGCTCACATTTTAAACCTAATAGCCTTCTGGGGCCTCTGCTGAGCCCTGCCATCAATAGCATGTAGCACATCCTACTGCCATGGAAACCATTTCTAGGTCACCTTTACATAACAGTGCAGAGAAAACGTCTTATCACCAACTCCACCATTAAAGGACACTCCTTTTCAATGAAGATTGCGGTAACCGACTTAGCATTTACTGTAATTACACATAATATGTTACAAATAAAAAGAAATACTCTCTCCAGCATAAAGATGGGAATGTATATACCATGCAGGAAGTCTTGGCTCAGACTCTGCTGTTCTGTTTCTGGTCTTCTAGCGAGGCAAGCAAAATGATTGCCTGATCCTATGCATCCATTTTGTAACTCAAGCTGTGTAACAGCTTGGGTTAAACTAATTCGGTAGAGAACGTCATTAACGCTGGAGACCCCCTACCAAGAGGGCAAATACAGCTGGAGCTGCTTTTACATACCTGGCTGGAGCTACATATAAATAAAACTGACAGAACCAATAATTCGAGTCACAAAATCAGATTCAAGGAGCCATTGAACTGAACAACAATATATTGAGTAGAGACAGAAAAGAGGCAGGGAGCATTTCAAATCCCGAAATAATTAAATAATTACATAGTAGATTCTTTTCTGTTCAGGGAACACCAAAGAGTTACCAATGCAGGAGGAAGAAACTGCATTTTTACAGCAACTGTTAGAGAACACTCTAACCTAATGAGATCTGAATCAAGATGTTCAGATCTGTAAAGGAAGTGTCTTTGCCAAGATAGAATTTGGGAAGGGAACCTAAGAAGAAAGATAAACAAAGTTTTCATATTACATTGATAAATCTGGAAAATTTACCTCTATGGTGATAATTTTAACAACGAGTTGCTCTCAAGAACTTAATTTGAACTTATGCTGCAGGACTTTCAGCTTATGTGCAGGGCACAGTCCTCCATTCCAATGGCCACAAGAAATCCTCAAGAAAGACATTAATATTTATAGCTATCATTTGTTTTCTTTTTTGCCACTGTTGGGTTTGTTCTTGGTTTTTTCCCCTAATGGGAAAGCAGAATTATCTAGCAATCACTATTTCATAAAAGGAAATTGTTGCAAGTCATGGTAGACTGACCTGAACTTATGCTATTATTTCATTGATAGTACAAGTCATTCCCAGACTCTTGAGAGTTAGAGCATGACAGAGATCACAAGCAATTAAAAAGTACAGGAAGAAAGGAAAAAAAATATGGCTGAGACTCTGAAATAAAACATATTTGACAATGCTGAAACTATGGAAAAGGAGATTTTGCTGACAAGAATTGTACAAGAAAAAGCTCTCTAGAATATGTAGAAGGAGAGGGTGAAATTTCCTGGAGTTTATTTTATCTCCTGTAGGGACAAGGATGTCAGCAAATGTGGAACTGAGACCATGTCGACAAGGTGGAACTGAGAAAAGCTGAAAGACAATTTTTCAAACAACTGAAAAGTCCAAGCTACTTCAATACTCCATACAAATGCAGCACTATATTATTATCACTATTATTTTAAAAGGCTAGAATATAATAGGTTAGGATAAAAACCTGCTTGCTCCTTTTCTGAGGAACATTTCTGAAGGTGCTTTACCAGAACTTGGATTAGTATTGGAAAAAGGTTGTGAAAATTCATTAAGGAGAATATACGTCAGTATAATTAAATATAAATATAGACTGCTGACTGATCGATTATATGAGGAATAACTAAAAAGCATGCTTTTTTGTGCTATAAAGCCATCCAGGGTTACAAGATCAACTATTTGAACAATCTGTTTAATTATAAATAATTAAATATTCAATAGGCCATTGAGAGACTGACTCATTGTCAGAGAAGAACATGGAGGAACACAAAGATAGAGGGTTTTGCACTCAAACTGCAGCCCTGTGATGAGAAGAGACCCACCTTCATGCAGTCGGTCTGAATAATCCAATGATCAGGGTACTCAGTGGGGAAAGGTGGAGCTGAAATTCAAGTTTGTGCTTTGAATCATGATCTCTTTCAACCCAGATAAAGGCCAATGGCATCCTGGGCTGCATCAGGCAGAGCATTTGTAGCAGGCTGAGAGAGTGATCCTTCCTCTCAGCTCCGCACTGGTGACACATCTGCTGCATCCAGTGCTGGGCTCCCAGTACAAGAGAGTCCTCTCAGAATTGCTGAAGCAAGTCCAGCATGGGGCCACAAAGATGTTTAAGGGACTGGAGCATCAGACATACAAGGGGTGGCTGAGAGAGCCGAAGTTGCTCAGCTTGGATGGAAAGGACTCAAGGGGGAACCTTATCAATGAGGGGAGTAATGAAAATGGAGCCAGACTCTTCTCAGATACCCATTGACATCCAAGAGGCAACAGGCACAAATTGAAGTACAAGAAATTCTGTTTAAACATAAGAAAACCTCTAGGTTGCCTAGAGGTTGTGGAGTCTCCAGCCTTGGAGACATTCAGAACACAACTGGACATGGGAGCAACCTGCTCCAGCTGACCCTGCTTTGAACATGGCAGTTGGACTAGATGATCTCCAGAGGTTCCCTCCAGCCTCAACTATTCTGTGATTCTCAGTCTCTTACATATATACACGAAGGTCCCTACAGTTTGTTTTCTTCATTAGTAACATTACGAACAAGAAGCGTATTACAGAAAATACAGAGAGAAAACAAAGTGAATGCAGAATAGCCCTTGACTATCCTAACATGGGAAATCTGTGTCCCTCACTTACCAGAAAGTCCACCCTTGACAAAACACCTCTTTATGTTCACTCAAACTGTTCCACTTCAACTGAATCTCATGTTGCGATGGGAAAAAAACCTATGTCATGAGGCATCCTAACCCATTTTAGAATTTAGAGGCCTTTAAAACTAAAAGATTTAACAATACAAAAACCTTGGGTTTCTTTATTCTTTTGCTCATGCAAGAAAACAGCAGCTCCAGGCTTACTACTCTGTTTACATTTTTTAAGGAAAAGGGAGCTTAGACCTAAAAAGTAGTAAGACTTTTTAAAGCCATTTAAAATCTTACAAGACATTTGACATTGCCTTATAAGCAAAAACAAACTTAATAACAAAAATCAGCATAAAGGCCCCTATACTACTGCTACTAAAACTGGAAAGAACTAACTCCAGCAATTTGTATGAAATCTTTGGAAGTTCCTTGTTACAGACTCCAGATTCACTTCATTCCTGCACAGATGAATAAACTCTGTAAATAATTTTAAAGCTGCATCTGCTGTTGAATGATAACATTATGGAGACCTGGTCGTAACTGCTGCTGAAAATAAACAGTTGGAGATCTTTGAAGGATAGTGGAATTGTAGTTTAGCCTGTGACTGGCTCATAAATCGTCACACAAGCAAACAGCAAACGTAAGTCACATTTTCCTTTCTTTCTTCCCTATCGCTCCTTGTCCAGCCAATACCACATAAAAATTTCCATACAAATTATAGCAGCTATGGACACAGGAATGCTGACAAGTCACTTAATGGCCCTACTACAACTATGTCATAGTGGAAGAGTGCTAAATAGACCCCAGAAAAGGTCTTTGGAAGCATATTACACAATTATGAGAAGAAAAACGAACCATAATAGACAAGTTATTCAGATTCAAGTTTAATTTTTCACGGTAATAAATGGCTAAGAATGATTGAGAAAACATCCTTTAGTGATTGGTATGCTGTGTTTACACACGCACTCCCACCATAATTAAACACAAGGTAATTTTGCTATTCAAACAATTTGAACATTGCATGTTCATATTTGTTCTGTTTAACCATCAATGCCAATGTAATGATAAACTCCTAGTCAGCTACATCTAGAGCACTTAGTCATTCACTTGACTGTACCCTTTCTCAGCTCCAGGTCCTCCAGTAATCACTATTTATTTCCTTTGACCTTAGCCTTTGCAGTGGGAGAATAAATGGTTCTCTGCCTGGCAGAAAGCAGATAAGGGATATTTCCCAATAAACAGTTTCTATATTGCCTGATCAAGGGCACCTACCTGTGTCAGTGCTTTACATTCCCTGCTTGGTTCTAATAACTCTCATTTATCTTTGTGCTGTAAAGTGCATATAGTATTTATTATGAACCAACCCATCTCCACAATCTGTTACATGGGAAATTGGCTCCTCAGGAGTGAAATCTCCCTGTCTAATTGTGTTTTACCAGCCCGTATTCACATATTTCTCTGACTGAAGTAAACATTGGATATGCAAGAAGAAGAGAACATTTCTTTTCATACCATATGCAGAAATAGTATTTGATAAGCATAACAGTGAAGATACTTGCATTTGAAAAGTCAATGCGAGATTTAAAAAAAGCAAGCACATGTCTTTTCTTGGTAAACTGGCAGCACTGGTACATACATTCAAAATTAGTAGAACTCTGTCATCAGGTCAGTCACATTATGCCGATTGCCTTGGAGTTTTAATACTGGTGAGAGGTACCAGGTGATCTAATGCTGTTCATAGCCTAAAAGCCTTGCTGAAATGAAGAACTATACTTCATGCTACTCATCCAGAGTGTGTTTTTACCACGCATAGATCAAAACTACTGATTTGGCCTCCTCTGAGCACTGCTGGACACACAGAAAAGTCCTATCCACGTTACAGGTGTGTACAGTACTAGTAAAAAATCCCTGGGAGGCTCCTGCAGGGAGTTTTTTAGGCCACAGTAATCCTCCATGGCTGAGGTGCTGGAGAGCTTATCCTTCTAAATATCTCAGGGGAAAATGGGCAAGAACTCCAGGATCATCAGTTCCCACCTGATCTAACTGGCATCCTTGGTGCACAGATGTCAGTCCCAACTACCTCAAAACAGCAGTGAGGATGTGAGTGTGTACATGGGGCAGGGGCTTTGGGGGCATCCAGCTTCAGGGGCAGCAGGAAGTTTGGACACCCTAAGAGATGTCTCAGCTTGGGTGAAAAGGATATCATTTGTTTGCAGTTTGAAAAAAATTTCTGGCTTGAAAAATAGGGAGGGGAGAATTTGATTTCTGTTCAGAAAGTTCCAACAGAACAAAAAGAGGAAAAAAAGCAAAGTTACCAGACAATAGAGGAGAAAATAATGTAGCCTTCTCAATAGACCTGACACTATAAAAAATCCAGTCTGGCAAGAGAGTGTGCCCTACCTAGAATGTGAAATTAGTCCTGCACACAGTAACGATTGCTAAGCACATCACTATGGAAATTGTGAGCTCACAGCAGGCATAGGGAGTCTTAGAAATGTGAAAAATCAATGCACTGTGTGCTGTGGTGAAGAACGATTCCAGCAGAGTGACCTTTAAACAACTTGATAGATTGTAAGCAAGCAGAAGAGAGGCACAAAGGGACAAGCTGAGCGCAGGAGCACATGGCCACGCTGCAGCCCCTTGGCCAGCAGCAGTGCTGCGGTTGCCCCAACAATTCAGCCTGGCAGTGGTTCTGTGGGACGGGATGAATAACAGTAAGGCTTATTTACCCACATTTAAGGTAAAATGGGTAGCTATTTAACAGTAATGCTGCATAGTGATTTGAGAGGAGAAACAGAAACTACCCACACCACAGATACTACATAGCGTATTAAGATAAGAAGAATACCACTGGTGAATTTGGTCAGGACATCTGTGTTAATGGCTCTTCCTTTCGGAGCACGACGAGGACCCAGTAAGTGAAGTCCTCAGGGTGGCAGAGAGAAGAGGAGATGATATACCATTCCCTTCACACAGTTGGAAGAAGGACAAACTTAGCAAGCAGAACAGACCAGGAATTTTCCAGTGAAATACTTTGGTCAGAAAAAGTGGACTTCATTAAATTGAATGTTATTTTGTTGATATTAATTATGTCAAGAGTTCTGCAGTACAACCAACAGTCCAGGGATATGGTACTCACTCAGGAGAGGGAAGGCTGAATATAATTGAGTAGGGACTTAACTTTGGTCTCCCATATCATCACGAATTCTCTAACCATTGCACTACTGACCTGCTGGGTTCTCTCTTAATCTTTCCTCTTGGAGCTGCTCCACTTTGCATAAATAATTGCACGTTATGCAGAGCAAGGAATTAAACCCAGTTCTCCCATATCCTAGATGAAAGCCCTGACCAATGGGGTATCCAGTTCAACTTTATGTACACCTCTTGGGTTAAACCAGTTTAAATCAGCTTTTTGAATAAGGTATGTTATCTAAATCAGATCAAACAACTCAAACAAATCTGAAATAAGCAATTTACACTGTCTTCCCTTCTCGTCCCCAGAATAAGAAAAACTATTCACACATCCTTTTGCATTGCTTTAATTACAGCAGTCTAAAATAAGACTTAAAGTAAGAACAATGCAAACTGCTAGCACAGAAATAACCTCATCTGAAATGAGTCGCTCCCCATCACAAACCCCACTGCTAGTCACTGTTGGTTCCCTGTGTCCGTTGTACCAGGCAGGCTGGGTATTGCAGGGTAAGAAGAGCACTACCCTTTCATCCTACAGCCCAGGGGCTCTTTCAGGGCAGAGCTGGGAAAGTTGAAGGGGAAGAATGGAAAAAGCTGCCTTGCGGAGGCCTGTACTTTATCTGCTTTGTGTATGCAGCTCCTTCATTAGCATTACATTTACTTTTAGAAAATCCAGCCATGTTAGTTCAGAAAAAGCCTGAGCATATTTGACCCATAGAACACTGGGGATGATATTTACTGGCATTCCTCAATTCTGAAGGATGTTTTATTTGTAATAAGCATTTTAATAACATACCAAAAAGGAATAATTCAAAATGTACGGAAAAGCTTTATATCTACCAACACCACATTGTGCAAGAGCGTCCATCACATTTTGCAGACTATAAAATGGCTCTTTAAATCTCTAAAAATTATTGTAGACCTCAAGCATATTTTCTGCAAAAAGATTTTTTTCTCCCATACATTTTTCAATTCTTTGATGATTCTTGTTTCAGATACTTAAAATTCCCATTACATTGTTTCAAATATTTTAAATACTTTTACCTGTCACTCCACTCAACACCAGTCTGGTTTATGTTTCCTCTTACCTATGGCTTACATGGTATGCTTCAGGGTTAAGCCACAGTAAGTACTAGCCATATAGAAATGCAATTTATTTAGGTAGTAGTTTCCTTCTCATCAAGAACCAACTACACATAGAAACACAATAAATGCTACAATCGTCAAAAAAAAGGCAGCTCTTTTTTTTTAGTATTTTCCTTTTGCAAATCATAGTAATTTAAATGCAGTCTCCCTGTAAGAACCTCATTTAATAAATGTAAAAATTCAGTACTTACGATCCAAGAAAGTTGTATATTTTCTTATGTGCCACTATTTAAAAAAAATGTAGCAGACAAGCTGTAATTTAAAATCAACTTAAGAAATTTTTCACTGGCTTAATAAAAGAGCTAAGATCTTTAGTTTGTCTTTCTAAGCAAAGGAAACACAATCAGTATTCTATAGTAATTTGTATTATGTACTTATTCAGAGAGAGCTTAGGAAGGCCTTGATTTCAAAGAGCGGTCAGTCAGCAGTTCCTGAAAATTAGGGCTGTTAGTAATTTCTCATTTTAGATATGAAACATGGTGACATGAAAGTAAAGATTTCCTTTTGAAAAACGTGTTCTGAATTATTTTTTGAGGTGGATGTCAGTCTGTTAAGGTTAACACAAGTGTGCATATGTGGAAGCATTTTACCAGTGATAACCTAGAACTCCAACAATAGCAGAAGAGAGTCAACGCTCCTTTCCTTTGCTACTGTACTGAAAATGGCCTTGAAAGCAGCCACGCTGTTTCAGAAGGTGTTGTTTGGGAATACAGTTCTTAAATACCGTAAGCAAAAAGTAACATTCAAAAGTAAATAAACTCAACCAGACAGAGTATGTAAGGCTTCAAGAAACAGTTAAGATAGTAAAAATCTTTGGTCACTAATGAAGCTAGGGGGAAAAGGAAAAAAAAAAAAGGTGTAGGGGGAAGAGCTTATAATTTTTTCACCCAAACAATCTGGTTTTGAATGAAAAACTTAATGTAGAAGTAAAGATCATTCAAAAGACCCCTGAGCTTTCATACTACAGTAGTAGGTATATACTTATATTTTACCTGCTAGCACAACCTGATCATAGTATTTCTTCTTTACATATTGTCTATGCTACATTGTTATTTTGTTACTGGTTTGACATTTATTCTCTTCCAGTCTGAACAACAAACAGGTTTTTTTAACTTTCTCCTGTTTTACCCCAGTAGCTGGAAAATATTTTTATCCTTATTTCCTTTTTTACCTAGCTCCTTATGCATAAAGAAAAATCACCTGTAGCCTGAAAACAATAGTATATCAAGAATTTAAAGAGTTGAAAGGACTTGTATGAGACTTGCAACACCAGCATCAATGATTTAAACCTGTAAAAGGGATTGAGCCCTTGTCACTGATTTGTGACTGAAGAGATGGGTAATATACCCACGTTGGGTCTTTCTCAGAGGTATTGCCAAAGTCAAGGGGTGGGGGTGAATTTATTTTGTTTGCTTTTCAGACAGATGATACTATTCTCGCTTATATTCTATGCACTTATTTCAGCAGTCTGAGACAGTCTGGTGGGTGAAATACCAAAAGCCAAAAGATTTATACCTATTTCAAAAGTGTAGTGCAAAACATATTCCTACTCAGAGATCTGTGGTACCTGGACTCAGTAGTTAATGCCAGTAACATCACTTAACAGACTACCTCAATAATTCCCTATTATCTGATTTTATTTTCCTATAAGAAGCAGTTAGGACATAGTCATTTCTTCATGGCATTACAGCTTTCATGGCATTCAGGCTGCAGTACTGGCTAAGCCAAGCAACCCTTTCCACATGCAGAGGGAAACTGCAGGCAGGCTTTAGAGTGCTACAGAGAAGGTCCTTCATTTCTGCCTTTTTTCCTTAAAGTAAATTGTAAGCTTTGGAATCATTACCATCAATATTATCATTATTAGCTAATCTGAAGATTAGCTCCCACATCTTCTTCAAAGTTGTCTCACTGAGCAACTTTGCCAGGAAGCGCCGACTTTTACTAAATAAATTTAGAGTACAGATTCCAGCAGATCCAGTACCTTGCCATCCATCCACACAGCTATCTTTTGGTCCCTGCCTTTCCCTTACCTTGCAAGGTGAACTGCCTCAGTTTAGGTTAGCTAAATTGGGCAAAAATAGGAAGATTTCAAAGATAGGTGTCAATCCTTGGCTTCTATTCAAAAAGTTCTCAAACACAAATACAGTTCATACTGTTGAAATTATATTAGAGAAAGCTCACTCAATGGAATGGAGGGGTTTGCCCACTTACCTGTAATGTGAAAATAACAGCAGATGGATTTTTTGGCTTACACTCTGACCAAGCAGAAGTTTTTGAGGAAAACTACCACCTACCAAATACCAAATCTCAAGCTGATATATTGGGGTTCATATATAGCAATAGGTCAAATGCGTCTTTGTTGACTATGAGTTACGACTATATGCTTTAGAATATACCCCCGGCAATGGGCTTTAACAGGGCTCTAAACCATGGCTGAGCTTTCTGGACAACTTTTATACACATACTCTCACAAAATGAACACTTAAAAGAATGAAACTACATAAAGACTGAACCAGGTTATTAATCAGACCAAATTATGCTTCCTCCCCCCAACAGGACAGCTCCTGCGGGATACATTTGCATATTGCCTATGTCTGCGTTGGAAATAATGGACTTGTACTAGGTGGAACAGATGGCAGGATGAAAGAGAAAAACTAAGCCGTGAAGAGCATACATCCCTCTCTTGTAGCACAGACATGGCAGCGGAGTGCTGAAAGGAGGACCTGGAGTAGCCAGAAAGAAAGGCTTTTAGAGAAAAACACTTTAGAGATATAAGCTGTTCAACTTTCCTTTTCTCCCCTATGAAGTAAAGATAATGTGCTCTGATTCGTAAGATGTAACTACTCCTGCATGTGGCTATTATTTTGGTATAAGATGCCTTTTTCTTCTTCAGCTTTGCTGAATGTTTTTGGCTTAACATACAGGAAACAGACACTTGGTGCAGCATGTGTCCACACAGGGAATTTGTCAGGAGTAGCTGCTTCTGAGCAGGTTCAAGTGCAAACAAGACCTGTGTATTATGTGTCCACTCTGGTTTTCTAAAGAAAATTATGTTTGCAATATACTTAAGGGTCTAAATGGAGTTTAAGTGATTCCTTGGCTTTTGGTGTGTGATGAACATCATGGCAAACTGTCTTTCAAAGCTGTGAAGAATGTGGCGTTAGCTATGCGTGGGGCCTCCTTTTCCACACTGCCGAAGATTACCACAAAAGCGTTTGCCACAGTCAGATCATGCCAGCGGTTTTACACACTCACCTGATTTTCTGCAGTGGCTGTGCAATGACATTGCTGTGATTTCTATATGGTATGAAGTAGCACCCAGACTTTTCATTGTATTTTAAGCATTCTGCCCTTGGGGATTTTCATGTAAATGAAAAATGCTGCTAGCAACTCTGTACTCATGAAAATTCACATCATACCAAACCCCAGTAAGACCTTTAAAACCTTTCAAAGATGAACCTCAAGAACATTTGCTCAGAGTCACAGATATGTTCACCCTCTTTAAGGCACTACTTTATGTGCTGATTCTGAACAAAAAAGACAGGTACTGAATTTCAGCTTACAGACTTCCTTAGAAACAATAATAGCCTAAAAATAAGGTGACATCTGCACTATTTATTAGTTGTATCCAATATCCTGAAGGCTGAGAAAATCTCAGTCTTCACTGAATTGAGAATTAGCGTCTGTGCTTCTTTCCTCAGATGTTCAATTTATATCCGCTAGGAACTTTGCCCTGAGTAAAAGTGCTGACTGCTCTGTATGTTCTTTTATTCCACTATTAATCTCAGTCAAAATAAGAAGCTTCTTGAACAAGTATTTTCAAAAACAAGTGTTTGATGGCCCTGCTTGACATGTCAAGAAAAAAAATTGATGTTGGAACTCTGGAAATTAATAGCTTCACATTTTTCTCAACCCGCAGGAAATGTACCATTTTTTCACCCGTTCCCTAAAAATAATATGCCTGTTTACTGATTATATATATGGAGGTGATTCAGCAAAGTCCTGGCCACTCAAGCCCTAGCAGTTAGTTTATGTTTCCTTTCCAGAAATACCTCTTTCAGCCAGGGGCTGGCACATGACATTAAGCTCAAGGAAGTGCTTAGGATGCAGAGTTGTCATGGGCACTGCTTCCTCTAACCAAACCTCGGGGTGTTAGTTCACTAACTGCAGTGGCTCTTTTTATTGTTTCTTTTTCCTTTTTTTTTTTTTAATAATCATACTTCTGGCTGTAGAAGGGTGGGATAACCTCCTCCCCACCTTTTCTTTCATATGGAATGTATAACTGTAATCTTAAATAGCACCTGCAAGTTCCACAGGTGAGGATCTGTCTCTGCCATATCTACCCAGTTAAGCCCTTCAGGCATAGCTTTATTCACAGAAATGAAACTCTCTTTCATGCTATTGACTTTCAGAGCAAGATTAAGAAAGAATTAATAGAATTTTGATACATTTTCCCCAAATGCCAGACATGCAAACTGAGTGAAAGCTAAGATTTGTAATAAAGCTCTGTTCAGCTGCAGCAATCTAGCAATAATTATTAAACTGGAAGTAGCATGTAGACATTTAACTTGCCACATACTCTGGAAAGGGGTCCTCACTGCTGTAAATTGTGTGTTATTCAGAGACATTTATCAGAAATGTCACAGAGTTTGGAGGAGAAGAAAAGGAAAAATAATTGGGTTTACTAGGAAATAAATGGAAACATCCAAAAGAATGTAGATGATGAGTAAAGGCAAAAAGCAAAGCACAGAAGCAAAATCTCAGGCAAAGCACTGTGATCTCACTAACACACTTCGATCATAATGAAAGTTTCCCCTAAACCAGCAAAAAGTATAAAATACTTCCAAAGGGAGCCAGTGACAAAGACTTATGGGAAGGGGAATCCCATGGATCTTTCTTTCTCCATCCTAATATTTCAGAATAGTTCACGTGAGGACTCCTCATTAAAAAAAAAAAAAAAGTAAAGTAGACAGATTTTCTGTAGTCATAAAAGCTGAACAATGCTCTTTAGCTTGTGTAAATAAAGGTGCTGCAGCTAGACCTGCAGAAAGCCAGCCAAGGTCTGAGGCAAATGCTGACTGATTTCAGACGTGTAAATGGGGCAAGCTGTTGACTAAAGAGGACAGAGAGCTTTTCTCTGTTCCAGGCTGGTTTTTCCTATTGGAGGCTGAGATACTGCGACTGTTCTGTGCCTGTCAGCGTGGAGAGAATGACACCATGAGCGTCGCTGCAGGACAACATCAAACCACCAAGATTTATCAAAACCAATGTGGAAATAAATTATAAATAACGTCCAACTAGCTCCATTAAATGTAGGAAGTTTCGCTGAAGTACAGCCATCAATACTGTGTTTGAGCTAGAGGGAGCAAATGAGGGCAAAGAAAGAATTAGATTATGCGGGAAGAGACTTGCAGCTTCTTTTAATGAATTTACAATCCTCCTCAGAGGAACACTGCTTATTTATTCCCTGATATATGTGACCATATGATTAATTCATCCGCCAGCTTGATAAAACCGACTCTCCAAACTGTTCGTATATTAGGATTCAGTGATAGGAAATAATAGGATTAGCACAGGAGCATTTTCAGCTTTTGTGATTTTATCACGGGTCACGCTACGTACAAGATTTCCTTCAGAACCTAACACTTGGAGACACGTGACTAGAGGTGAATCTCAGTTTTCACTAGTAATTTCTAGCCTTAATGACTATGAGCAGAACGTAGAAAATGTGAACTTTAATAGCTCAAAACACCAAGCTCACTAAAAAACTTTTTTAAAACTCCCAACATATATTGCTTTAAAATGCAATCATCATGGCTTTGGGGAGGCAATGCAAGAATTGGAAAATTGGGATTGGCCATAATGTTATCTCACATACTGAAGCAATTACTGTGTGGTAACACAGTTTTTGAGCACTGTTCCTGACCGTCCTCCCAACTGCATGAAAACTCTGCGGTTTTGTCATCTTCTAACCGGGTTAAATGGGTTAGTTGGGGCGTGTATTCCTGACAATCCATCTGCTTTGCAGTAGAAATTCAGCAGAACTGGATTAGATCTGTCTGCAGTGACTTTCTGTGGCTCTCCCTGTGTAATCAGAAGTCTGGGCAAAATCTTCTGCAGTGCACTGTGGCCAGAGAACATGACTGGGCACATCAGCAAGTTTTAGCAACACAAACAGTGTGTAAATACAGCATTAGTATGGAAGTAATGTGACTGTAGCTGCTCACATCTGGAAAAATTAATTCATCGTTAAAAATGTATCCAGAGTTAACTGTTTCATGTCAAAAACTATGAAGTCACAGCTTAAAGAAGGGCAATATAAAAACTAACCATCGTAAGTTAAATTCTACAATGAATTACCACAGTAAACTCATCACTTGGGCTTTTCCAATATAGTCTTTTACATCAGACACTAATTAATTTCTAATTGATCTTTCCAAGAACAACTGCTCAGTGTGACCGTAAAGTTCAATGCCCTGCCTTCAACATTTCCAACTCTTCATGCAGAAAATAGCAGGACTTTAGCTAATGGGGCTGAAGACTGATTTTGTTTGTTACCAAACTCTTTAAACAAGGACAACACCACAACACCGGAGTGCTGCTTAATCTCATGCATTTTACAATCCTACTACAGCTATTATGCATTAACCTGGTAAAGACGCTTAAATATCTTTAGCGGGCTTGACTGCATAGTTACCGGGGTGTTCAAACAAGGTTCATTTATGGACAGGTCTTTGGCTGTCACACTGGCAATGTCTGTATCGCCAAACAACGGTCCAAAGAGCTGGATCAAGGCAGTGAAACAATCTGGAACTGAGGACCCCACACCCAACCATATATACAAGGAGAGGAGGTGCTACTTTGGACTGTCTTTAGTCTGGTCCCAAGTATTGAACCTCCATTAGCGCCTGAACAAATCAGATGTATTTCCAGAGTGAATATTGCAGTTTAGTTTCATCTAAAAGGCACACATGGAAAATGGAGAAGATCGTGAGATTTGCTCTGAAAGCTCAATCCTGATACTAAATAAAACATTCACATAAATGCAGCAGTTGTAATTGTTTGACTAAAACACAGTATTGTATTTTGAATAACAGTGACCATGCATAAAGAGCTAGAAAACTAATTACTTTTCATTAGAGCAAAATATTTAATTGAGCAAAGCAAGCAAGGCAGAGGGGCATAGCTGATCCATTTTACCAAGTCCAGCACTTCCCATCAAGGTGCCAACATTGCATTCAGCTCATGAAAGCCAGGACAGGAAGAGTGTCTGCACCAACTGCTGTCAGGATGACTGGGTTCCTGGTGCACGGCCAGAGCTGATGAACTGAACCGGGAGTGCAAGGAACTGCCTAGGCACTGTCTTGTGGTGGGAAATACTGCCTTGAGGTGGTCTTTTGATGATGCTCTTAGAGATTCTCTCTCTAAAAGCTTCCTTATGTGCACTCTGTCATTGTTACAACTTAGCATAAATGCTATTAATATTTTCCTGAGGACAGTTTGAATCCAAATCATCTATGAATATTTATTTTCATAAACAGGCTCAAGACCCTAAGAGTTCCATAAAACACAAACATGTCATTAGCTATCTGATTTAGGCAGATCACATAATACGCCATTTTGTACATCTGTTACATTTTTATCTTGGAGGCTACAGAAAAGGTAATATCCTAAAAGAATATAATATTTCAGTCTTTCAGACAATTATTTTGAATTCATAAATTATATCTAAAGGTTTATTCGGACAGCGTGTGCTCAAAACCCGAACAACTTGGATGACACCTAGTGGAAAGATAAGCAATAGCTGACGATTGCACAGCAACTCTGTACAGGTTTGAGTAGTGAAAACAGCAAGGAGGGAGATTCTGCATGAGAATGGGTAAGAGGAGAAAGAATTATTGGATAAAATGGGTGGAGTACAATTTAGGAGAAGAATTTCCTAAATGACAAGAGTTTATCTGCCTGTGTAATGATCTTCAGAGGAAATGGGATATTTGATTTGACAGAGGCAAAATTAAATCAGGTAAAACCACAATAAATGTGCAGCAGGAAACAAGACAATAAGCAGAATATGGACAGGATGAAATTCAGAGTCCTCCTATGTATAAATACTAAAAAGGCTTTACCAGGCTAGTTCTCTAGAGTGCAGTAGATAATTGGAATATTTTGGTCCTGGGGTGCCAATAACTCCTGATGTGAGAGAAATCACAGGTTTTCTTTAATTCATTTCTGCAGGCAATATTCCTTGATGTGTGAATGAATTCCAATCAATCTTTTTTTTTCCTTCTTTTTACTTATTCACTTATTTGTATAATTCATTAATTACCAGTGACTCACATCCAGTTATAAAGAAATATTTTGGTTAGTCTGTTCTCACTGATCTATTTGAAAATATGAAAGAAAAGATTTAATCAAGGTGATAGAACTTAAATGAGCAGCACTTGTGCCGTCTATTGACAATGTGATGCGGCAAGATTTTTCAGCATTGGAAATGGAAATAGTGCTGAGAAAGACTTCTGTCTTTCTAGGTCAAGAAGAGGTCATTGACAGCAGTAAATGACTATAACTCCTTAAAACCATCTATAAAAAATAATGGTATATTCTGCCTGAATTTCCTCTTAGCAGGTCATGCATTTGATCTGCACATTTAACTTTTTAACTTACAGCTTTTATTCTTAACTGCAAGGAAACTAGTAATTCTCCTTTCAACTCTTTTTTCTCCCTATAAAGGCAATCAGAAGCAGCACCATGTAGCTGACTGGAAAAGTCAAGGCCTCAAAAGAACACTAATCCAGAGAAGTGTGCTTTCAGGCAGTGAGGTAGCAAGAGAGGTTTTGTTTGGGAAACAAGCGTGTTCAGAAATACCTCTCCGCTGAGGAGCCGGACAGAGCCTCTCTCAGTCACAGAAAGTGCAAATGGATTCACTCTGTGGAAAATGTATTTTCAGACTATAACAAGATTATAGCAGATTATAGCTTTTTTTTTCAAATTGGCTCTCTATAAATCCTCTTAAAATGAAGAATCCTCATTTGGCCTACAAAAAGCTATAGCCCTAAAATCATAAATGCAAATGACGTGTATTTTCAGCTTTACTTCTGCCAGACACTCCCTGCATACGTTCACTGCCACACAGAGCTGAACAAACTGGCCCATGGTCCTCATCACCAGTAACAGAGTCAGGCACTCGGCCTGACCAGCTACTTCTCCAACCATGTGTGACACAGCAGCCGGAGGAACGTAGGACCACCTTTGTTAGAATTACTCATAGCACAGAATTTGGGTATGGATTCCAGAGGATTCCAAATATTTTGCATCCATTTCAATGCAAAAAGATGCAGCATTTGATTTCACTGCATAACTTCATATAATTTCATCTTAGAGAAAAGATCAAAATTCAAATGGGGTTTGAAGTGTTTTTGCCTTCTCCCTCCAGCACTGTCTAAATTACCTTCTAAAATACTAAAGAGCAGAGATACACATTAAGTCATTTTCTCAAGGAAGATCCTAACAAACTTCAGGCTACTGTGAATTGATTAGACTTTATGAAGAAAAGTACTTTAAATATAAGTAAGAATTAATAAGAATTGCTGTCAGAATAATTTTAAATGTCCGAAATTTCCCTTCCCCCCAAGAAGAGAATGTTATAAAGAAACAACAGCTCAGAAGCAGGGCTCTGCTGCACATCTGCAACATCTGAAACTCACCTGGGTTTCATTTCCAAATGCAGAGCACAGCCGAAAGCCTGTCCCCAGAACAACACACTAAACAAGAACTGGCCTGAATTAAACATCAGATCCACAGCACACTAGGCTTCCAAATGTCAACTACTATCGTAATTCTAGAATGGTCATGTTTGGTAGCTACAGCAAAGGAAAACTTATTTCAATTCTATTCCAAAATTTCGTGTACAAAAAAAAAAAAAAGTGAAAACAAAATCCTGTTTTTTTTTCTTTTACACAAACATGGCATTCTTTATTTAGATGAACAGATACATGTATAATATAAACTGGTATCATCCTGATACTTTCCAGCCAAATATACACAGAGCATGTTATGTTCTAAGATGTCACACTGCTATTATTCCACATTTGATGTTCTTCAGCAACTTGAGCGTGAAGAAATTTGCAGGACCACAGTCCTCTTTGGAGCTATGCACAGCTGCCATGGCTGGGACGAAAAGCTATAGGAAAGGCCCAAGGCTGTCCTTGTCCTCTAGGCTGGGCTGATGAAGGGGAGCCATGCTAACCATGACAGTGAGCCTTTCCCAGTGCACCTTCCCTGACTATCCATTTATAAACTCCAAACCAAACTAGGACATTACAAAGAAATTATATTCCACAAAGTATCACAAGAACCAAAATAGGAATTGATCCATTGATCCATACACACGGACTCTTCTTCACATCCAAGGTCGTGTCAGGGGCACCTGCCCACCCGAGTCGTTGTGGCTCAGGTATTTCTGCACTGCTCCACATAGCAGGGTACAGGTCACTCTCAGCCTCTTTGCGTAAGATAGGTTCTCCAAATCCCTCATCATCACAGAAGCCTTCCTTTCACTCGTTGGTGTAATCTCTTTTGAACATGGGTGACCAGAATTAAATGTTGTATTTTGGGTGAATTTTCAGCACTATTTTAAGGTAATGGCAGTAATATTTCTCTATCCCTTAATGATCTTGTCTGACTAACATAAGATATTTCAATGCTATGGTGTTTTTTTACAAATTTTATTTAAACAGCGGAAAGGCAGATATCAAACACACCTGGCTTTGACTAAAATAGAACCCAATTTCATGGGCTAACTTGAGCTCCCTTGAATCTTGCTTGGGCTTGCATATGTCAGCAGCTGAAGCTCAAGCTAACTTTTATACCTGTAGCTTATCGCAGCTGAGGAAAAAAAATACTAGATTTCAGATGACTCATTTTAGGTTTTCAAGACATTGTCAGCTTTAATAGGAAAAATATATTAGCAATAAAAAAAAAATTTCAAAAGCATTTCCTCATCTGCAGAAAATGCCCCAAGCACTATATGTTGTGACACGACAACCATATATAGCACCTTCCAATGGGATTGGTTTCCCATTATACATAGAAAAAGCTCATCTTCTTTAACACATTTCCTTACTGACTCTTTAAAAAGTCAGCTCCAGTTGCTACATGTACTCCAACGCTTTACCAAGCAGAGGGAAAGGAATCAAGAGGGAGTAAATAAGGGTAAGTGTCTGTCAGGCAGCTCACCAACTCTTCCTTTCTGTGTTTTTGCCGCAGTTCTTATTTCTATTGGATTTGGAATTTCTTGCTGTTTATATATTAAATCAGAAGAAACCGTCTTTTCTATAGATATTGCCTAACTATTTTTTAGTCAGATGACACAGCCTGTCCTTTTAAGATGTCTACTTTGAAAAAACCAGCTCTAGTAGATTTCTGGAAAAATAACAGATGAGTATCTAGATTCAGACCAGAGATATTCAGACCAGAGATATAACAGAGACTTGCTAACAAAGACATAGGAGATTGTTAAGATTAATACTCCAGCTTCTCTGTGATGAAATTTATAATTTTATGTAGCATTAATCCAATTTAAAATATAGGAATGTAGTGTTTAGATCAGGAATCTAAAGCTGTCTAACTTTATTTTGAAAAGCTAATTACATAATCCTTGTAAGTAAATTGAAGCAAATTAATTTCAACCAAATTTAATCTGCTTTTCCTACAATTTTAGTCTTTATTAAATGAAACTTCCTAGAGAAAAAAAGTAGTTGCAGCTTATTTTAAGTTTTAAGAAGAATTTTTTTTTTCAGTTCTAAAATATCTCTACACTTGAAAAAATTATTTTGAAGATTTTTTTTTTCAAATTTCATTCTACATTCATATAATTTAAGCTCCTTATTGCCTTAGTATGTAAAAACCTCTTTTACTCTGTATTTGTTGTTGTTAATAGGTGTCTTCTACCTGCTTGCTATTTCTCAGGCTTTGTCCAGTCCAATTTTAAAATCATAGTCAATGTGCTTCTAATGTTTGCCTGCAAAGTTATACAACTGCTTTCACCTTCTTCAGTTAAAAAGGATTTTTCTTTAAGTGTATATAGTGTATAAAAACTCAACACTTTTTACAGTATCTGCCATTCTCCAAGTAGTATCCAAGGCAATATACAGTCAGATATTTTTTGCTTCACTACTTATTGTGAATTAATTGAAATTAAAAAAAAGAAAATACATTTTAATTATAGGATGTATTAATATCATAAATAAAGATGGTTTCAAGACTGGAAATTCCCCAACCTGTGCGAAGGAGTTTGTATTTCAAATTCCAATCCAGTCCCAAGGCTAACTATGTATTTTTAAATGCAGAGAAGTAGTAGGAAATACAGGAAGGGAAAAGCTTTATAGGTTTTAAACTGCCAAATAGAAGGGACTGAGATGGAAGTCTAATGGGAGCCACTCTATACAAGTGAGACTGACATAGCACAAGGATAATTACCTGCTAGCCCAAAGCATGGTTATTTAATGCCTAAAAGACAAGCAGTACCAGATATGCAAAATTTCCAATTCTCTATTCATCCAAATCTTAAACTGTATGTTCTCAGAGGTGCATGAAGCTACAAGGCAGCAAAAAGAACTTTTTGCCACATAAAAATATGTACTTCCTGGTTAGAATCTTCATACTCTCAGAAAGATGATTTTTAGACATTTACAATTATTCAATCTCTTAAGCTCAATTTTGAAAACTGACTTCAACACACAATTTTAACACTAGACCTATGAAGATGTAGAAACTGAATCAAAATCTTTGCCTAAAACTAACATAGTTTTTACCATCGTCTCCTGGTGACAATCTGTTCCAGAACTTTGAACAATAATATATTTCGTACAATGTGAAGGAAAAGCAATGAACTAGAGACAAAATGGAAGCACCGTGCTCACTGCCATTTATGCTACTTAATGTCAGGAAGAATGCCTCTGTGGGAAATACAGAAAACTAAAGATTTTCTTCTAAAAACCTAAACCTTATGAGTAATCCTGAGAAAGAAATAGCTGTGTTCTAGCTCTGCATTTAGAAACACGCTAATGAATCATACTTATCAGATTATTATTCTTATTCTCTGGGTAGTTGAAGCATGAACAAGGCAGTATTCATCACTGTTGCGGGATTTGCCATGTCATTGCTGTTCCACATGACCCAAACTGAAGTCTGTCCTCCCTCCTGCAATTGTAAGTCACCGGGAGAAATGACGGATTGGCATATAGACTGCAGTTCCAGGAAGCTGACGGAAGTGCCTGCCTTGCCCGTTAACACCAAGAGGCTTTATCTACAGAACAACAGCCTGACCTCAGTCCCTCCCGGTGTCCTGGACAGCTTGCGCAGCCTGGAGGAAGTGAAAATATTTGACAATCCTTGGAACTGTGACTGTCATATTCTGTATCTAAAACTCTGGTTAGAAGACTTCTCTCCACTCTCTCTTGAAGACATCAGATGTGCAACCCCAGCTCCCGTGAGGATGAAGCCCTTGAGTCAGCTGACTGGGAATGAACTGGGGATTTGTAAGACACTTCTCCCAATCAAGTGTCTTGAGTTCTTTTGGCGAGACCTCATTTTAATTGCTGGAGCAATAATTGCAATTATTTTAGTAGCATGGGCTCTGAAATTCTCAAAAAAGCTGGTCTGCCAAATAAACCTAAGCCAATATGACTCTACGGGCTCACTGTTGGGCAGGCAGACCTCCAAAAACCGCAAGATACAATGAGCTGTTCACTACCACTAGCTTGAACAGAAACCTCCAACTATTCTACCACAAAAAAGCACATGCACTGGCAACACCAATTTTAATGGTCAACATGCTACAAACAGATCCAAGGGCTCAAAGTCTTGGTCCTCAGATAGGCAAGTTTTGATTTAATTTCCTTTCAAAAATAAGCTTGGTGATGTATTGACTGGCAAGTTTCATTCTGCTGCCATCTACTCATGTGAAAAGCAGTTTCTAAATTTTTTAAAAACCATTTAACTTAGCATTTTTCCACTGAAATCTGAGTTTTTATAGCAAGAAGATTTATATTCCCAAATCCTACACTTTTGAATATATAGAGATGAACAACAATTGTACTATTTTAGCAATTCTTTTCTCACTCAGAAGCTGCATGAGTTTGTGTCCCCATGGGCTTGGTAGGACCATTCTTGCGTGCAAATTCAGCCGTCTCTTCCTTGGATTCAGGAGTTTCCTGCCAGCAAACCCACAATGATTATTTAGGCCAGCCACTGAATGTATCCCTTATTGAATACGTTTAAAGGTGAACTTGAATGAAAATATAATCAGTAAAAATAATTTTAAATACTGTTGTATTTCCTAGAGAGTGAACAATAAAAAAGCATTCTGTGTGAAATTGAAATAATGGATGTTTATTGAACATTCATACTCACCCAAGTCTGATCTCTTTCACAATTCTACAGATTTCTGATTAAAATCCTAAGAAATTTCCAGAGCTTGTCTTCCAGTTTTACTACTGACATTTGATATACTGGATTTTGTGCAACAGCTTTGAAGAGGATGTACTCTCTTCCCTCCTCTTCTTGTGCCCCCCATCCTCAGAGAAAAATTGTCGTGGTGACTCAAGCATATTGTCTTCTCCCTAACCTGATTATTCACAAGACTCCAAGAACAGCACTTCATGCTGTGACCCCATCTGGTCTGGCAAAGTTAGGCTGGTTAGATGGGAGATCTCTGAACGTCTTCTGTTGGCAGTTCAATTTCAGACACATTTTGCAAATGCTCCTCCTAGCCCCAGACCTGAGCTAGGTATTAGAGGTTATCTGCTGAAGGCACTAAAGACTGCTTGACTTTTTACCTAGCACCTTGTCATCTGAGTGGGGTTCCCTCTTAAAGCACATAATATCCCTAGCAAAGCTGGTGGTTAGCTTTCTTCTGATAGGTGGCTTTGCAATTACCATGTGCTGTCACTTCTGTAAGATGAGACTCATTCCTAGCCACAAACACCCAAATCAAAGACAGCAGAAGCTTACAGGGACATTTCTAAGTGTTTCTTGCCCCTGCCAAAGCACTTCAGCAATAAGACTCAAACTGTCAATGCTCACTGCTGGTGACATTCTCAGCTTCAGAAGAGACATGTTACTGTCTGTAACATATCTTCACTGTTGGTCCTTTCTCTCGTGCACAAGCAGGGAAATGCCAATCTGAGACATCACCACTTGTCAACCTAAATTGACATCAATTCAGGATGTGACTTGTTCCTCCACACACGGAATGGCCACTGAGTACGGTGGAACTGCTGAAAGAACCTCTGAAGCACAGATAGATTTGGGGAAAGGACATGCACCATGGGTAGAGGGTTACACAATTTAGTAACAAAGTGCAGCATGGGGCTTTAGACTGAGAAAAGGAAAGGAACAGAGATTTTTTCCCTGTGCTAGAAAATAATGACCTGGGATACAACATTCCCACTGCAATGTTAAAGTCAGCAAATGATACACAGTGGGGAACAAGAAGAGGGAAGTCATAAATGCAAAGAGCGGTGGGTTACTTGGAGAGCCAAGCAATCAAAAGCAAGATCACACATCTAGAAACAAAAGATGGGTTGAGGACTCAATTCAGAGAAGGCATATAATCCAGTAATAATGATCTCCCACATATGACATTGCAGCAAAGGGCTAATAGGATCTTTTCTTGTTAAAACAGGGCATATCATTTAGGCATAGAAGGATTTATTTTCTTCCATGTTTAGATAAGCTTCAATAATTCAGTATCAATATCACTATGTCTACAAATCAAGAAGAATCAACTGCAGAAAAATCAGAAAAACAACCGTAATGCAAATAAAGGATTGGAAAATGTATATTAAAAGGAGCTTAATCAATTTCATTTAATAAAGAGGAACTGAAGGAATGACAAGATCACAGCTTGTATGAATCTACATGAAGAGAAATTTGTTAACAAAGGGCTGGGAGTAGAAATTAGAACATCGGACTAGAAACAGGGCTCAAAACCTAACAGTAAAAATAATTAAGCGCTGAAATAGCTTGTCAAACATCATGGTGAATCCTACAGCTTAACCAACATTGGACATTTTTTTCAAATTGGTAAGCGCTAGCTGAAATGAGAACTATTTTAACCGAATTGTATATGACATCTAAAACATTACAGCTATTCTTACTGCTTTGGTCACCTGCAAAATTTATGGTGGGACAGGCCATGAAAAGAGAGACCGCAATGGCAGTGTATTACAGGGACATCCTTAGAGAGCACTGGCAACGCCCCTGAGGAACTTGGCCTGTGCCGGCTGAGCCACCCTCCCACACTCCACAGCAGCAGTAATATTCCACTCCACCTTCTCCAATTGTGTATCGCACTCTTCACTATGAGTACTCAAAGTGCAGCACAGAATTTGCTTTTTACAAAGTGTTGCATCCCTGCTGCAGGAAGTGAACCATATAACCTAGAAACAGCAGGGCTTACTAAGTCTGTATTACACTCCGGTGCAGACCAGAATGAAATTGTGTCTTCAGATTTAAGGGGATATTTTGATCAGGTGAACACAAACATTCAGAATTTCTCTGGCTTTTAAAAATGTTATTCTACATAAATAACCTCTGCAGGAAAGAATTTCAAAGAAACACATAGGAACATAGTGGTGTACGCACTTAGATATTTTTAGAATATTTTCTCTGCGCTGAGCTTTTCAAATTTTTAAAAGGCAACCACCATTTTGTATTAATGCAGAATACTACAGAAGAAATGCACTCTGCAATCTCTCATGGAGAGTTTCTAAATTATATTTCTCTTTTCCCCAAAATAAAATCAATCATTAACACTAAAAGCTTATGACCTTCTTTTGTGCCTATAAAACTACGCATGCATTTTCCATCCCACCATAAAGAACAGGCCATGCAACTCAACAAATTTGAATTGATATAGACCATAAGCTATACCAAAACAACATTCAAAATGCAGGTGAAGTGGATAAAGTTATAACTGTGCATTGGAACACGGTCATCTTGAAAGTTTGCTAGTGTAGATAAAATAGTAAACTGCTTTACTGTATAGCTTTAATTGTACAAACATAAAAAATAAGCAATTAGCAAACATTTCTGCTTATACCAACCAATACATTAAATAAGATGCACAGAATACAGGGGGGAAAAAAAGTATTTGAGAAAACATGTTTTCTGCCCTCATAAGAGGAAAGAAGAGGGAATGTCTTCCATGGCAGTATTTCACATTCCACTAAAAAAGCATCATATGTATCACTTCTGAACCATTTGGCTTTTATCTGAAAAAAAAAAACCAACCCCAAACAAACCCCAAAAACCTTCTGAAAAGGGGAAAGTTGGAACTGCTAACTAAAGGCTCCAGAGCAACATGTGACTGTTTATCTGGTAAGGACACTATGTTGTGCTTAAGCCACACACTCAAATTGCATAAATAATGCTGCAGTTGCTAACAACGTGCGAAGACAGGAAAATACGTCAGCTATCTAAATGAAACTTGCAAATAGCGTTCCCAAAGGAGTTTGTAAAGATGCCAGAAAGTGTTACTGTATCATGCCTGCAGAGTGCAAACTAGTGAATATATCTGTTTTCACATCCTTTGCTAACATAGGAATAACTGCTGGAATTAATGGCAACTAAAAAATTACAAGTTTTGGTTCAATATTTAGCAAGACAAGTAATCATATTTGGAATTATTGAGCAAGAAAAAAAATTATTTTTAAACAGTTCACTGTAATACGCTGAGTAGATTTGTGTAAACTGCAATTCTGTGTAAACTGCAATTCAATTAACATGGAAAATATTTGCAGGCTTCATTTATTAAGCAGAATGTTAGCTGAATCACCTTTTTTCTTGAAATGCTCAAGATTTTCTTAACATTGAAGCAAAAAGGTTTGTTCTACCTGAACAACTTCTGTTTGGCTTAATGCTGTCTTTCCATCTGGGATCTACAGGTAGAGTTTATTCCAGATCCATTGTTTGAGTTCATGCATCTGAGGAGTTTGCTGCTTTTTCCTTTTGCTTCCCCCCCCAGCCCCCCCACTTGACACTACTACACATACAGCATTGTTTAGAATGTTTATGTGAATGACCGTAAAGGGAGGCTTAGAAACTAGGCACTTTGTTCTGACCTTACAATTCCATCCCACACACAAACTACTTCAAATGCTACTGGAGCCAGTGGCAGGCTCTTCCTGGGTTTGGAATGTGTCATGCCCATTCACAGCCGAAACATGAAGGCATTTTATTTCAACAGCTCTTACCACATTTATCTTCCAAGTTTCCCAGTTCCCCTAAATTTGATGTCACAGCATCTTGCATCCATGACAAGCATTCTCATGGGTTTGTGCTTCACTTATTGGCAGTTGGTTTCTAATGTATTTGGAATTTTTTTTTTTCTTTTCCATTAATTCAATAAATCAACTGGGGAAAAAACCCTTTAGAACAATGGGATAATTCCCACTAAAGCAACTGCAATATACTTAAGTGACTAGTGCCTGAAATTTGACTGTAATAAACGGTGGCTACAAACATACAGGACCCTTATTAAAGGGCACATAACGTAGGATATCAGCATGAAACAGAGAGGTGAAAATCACCATTTTTGCTTTAAAAAAAAAAATTTTTAAAAAAATCTGTTCTCTATATACAGCAGGCTGCTCAGGTATCTTCACAAAGGCCTAAGTGTCTCACACAGCCCTCCTATGAAACGTGGGGGAAAAAAAAAAAAAAATATGCACATACAGGGTATATATCTGCCAGTTGAAGTAACATGAATATTGGGTTCTTGGAAAACTGGCATACTGGATTGCTGGAAACATGGTCTGATCACATGGCATATAACATTCAGTATTTGCTTATATTAACAGGTACACTTAAACCACTTCCCTGGGTAATGACTTACAGTCAGTTCTGAAGAAACCAACCTTTACACCCTCCAGTGCTGTCTAATGGTTAAAATTTTTCATACTCCCTTTTTGCCCTTAGCGTTGGTTATCACAAAGACCATCATCGAAACAATGAGTCACAAATACTCTTGGACAGAGTAGATTATTATTCTTCAGTGCCTGTTCCTACATCCACTCCAAAAAAGGAAAAACCTGTTTTCATTAGGTATATCATTAAGCTGTTTGCAGTTACTTTTGGTAAAGCTAGAAAAGAAAACCGCTGTGCATTGTAGCATTATTTTAAATTCCCTACTGTTTCAAAATTGGGGCGGGGGGAAAAGCATCTCAGTGGAAAACTAATGAATTTTAGAATACAATTTGGTGATTACATTGCATGAGTTTTGGCTGAAGATCCTTAATTCAGGGTCAATTATACAATATAAATACATTCTCATACTGGTTTTACGTGTAAATGCACTGTTTTGGGAATTATTAAAACAGATTTTGAGGCTTCACAAAACCGCTGGTTTTCTTGGACTCTTAAGATCCACACGTGTAATTATACCCAAATTACACGATTTTACTTTCGCCTGCCAACAGGTGAAATGACTACACTGAAAAATTAATAATTCCTATCTAATGATTTCTTTGATAATACTGTTTATCGTACTGCTTAGTAATGCTAAGTTTATCTTAGTAATGCTGTTTATCTTAATGCTTTTTCTCTTCAGAGCACTACACAAAACAATTTTCAAAAGTGCTTAGAGCCTGTTGCTAGAACCCATGTAAATATTTTGCTATTACATTGACTCCAATTAAATTTAGATTACACTCAATAATGGGTGTGTGACAACAAACTGCTTTAGTTGCATAATGGCCACATGGCTGCTATTTATACTGAACTCCTTCCCAGGGGCAATTTGCGCCCTGACGTACCCTCTCAGAATGCCTTCCCCAGCAGCATATTCTCAGTTTATCCAAACAATTGCCCGTGGGCAGCAGCACTGATGTCACTTCAGCAGGCACACAGCTACTGACTGACATGGCAAGTTCATTTTCAGCACAATAAATCTGAGGTACCTGACAGAAGTTCGTTCGGATTTCATTTAGCTTTACTTATGACTTTCTTGTTTGACCATCAAGCATCCAGTCCTTTAACAACCTATAGTTATTAAAGTTGAATGGCACTGCGTTATACAAGTACACTCTCTGGGAAAAGTGGATTGAAACCTTTTCCCTCTGAAGAGTATTAAGAAATAGGGCTAAGGAAATCCAGAGCATTCATCTCAGTCCAGGGGAAAAAAAATATCACACAAAGCCATTTCTTAAATAGCCTTGATCTCTAGGGAAGGAAGTGTCAGCAGCGATGGATTACAGGCTCCCTTTTCCTCCTTGAATAATTTTTTCTTGTCTTCTATTTAGGGGTCAGAAGGTTAGTGCCTCTGATATTAATAACTTTTGTTTCGGCTAGGATTCATATATTGCCTCTTACGACCAGGGAGAAGGACTACGGAACCTGACACATCTGTATAAAATCTACCTTTGCAACCCGTTCCTATCAGTACTAGTACAAAGTAGTGGAAGAACGTGGCAATCACCACATCATAAAAGGTTGCCTTCAAGACAGTAAAGCACTTAGAAGCAAGTGTATGTTTGGCTTTCCAGAGTTTGCAAGGCAACTGCAAAAATTGTAACTTAATTTTCAGATACATTTACCAAAAGCTGAATTATCAGAAGACTAAAACAAAATTAGCAGCAATTACAACCTGAAGGAAAAAGGCAACTGCAGTCCATAAAAGAACACGAATTGTGGATAACAGAACCTCAGAGCCCCTGAAGTTATTCCTTTAACTTTATTAACAGCTATATCAGACAGCTATGAAACTGGATCAACATTGTCACCTAGTGGCTGCCGAAAACTGCCAGTGAGAAAAATTCCTTGAAACTTGTCACCCTTTCATACCACGGCCTCAGTAACGGGATGTGATAGAGTGATTTTCCAAACAAGCTACCAATTAATGGTACCTCTTACTACAGTCTTAATACAGGTCTTCCGTCACGAAGTGTCAGATGTCACAAGATGTAAATTGTTTTCTGTTGACAGAAACCTAAAGTTACTATACTTTTGGATACTGGGCAATACAATCTCTATTTACTTTCTTCACTGTGATTAATCCTTTTCAGACCTGCCTTAAGTTTTCTGCTCCTACAGCTCCCAAAGACACAGCTCAATCTTTATATTAAAACTTGACATAGGTTTTCTTTCTTCTGTTCTCCTAATGTCGTGATGAACTTTAAATTAAAATTTGACTAACTACTTTGGTACTGTAGCTTCATCCTATCAAAGTGCAATAAAATAAAGAAGAAAAAAATTGTAAATTAAGTAACTAAAACAAAATAATGAAATCAAAGCAAACAGCACTTTGTGGGTTTTTTTCCCTACCATTCCTCCACTGTTCCTGAAAGTCTGAGACAGATCTTTCTGAGATAGTGTCAAAAAGGAATAAAATCTCAACAAAATCAATCCAAAAAGAAAACAAAATTTTAAAATCTGTGGCAATGTGTTAGCTATCTTCAATAAAGTAAGAAAAATGGTTTTAGATATATTTCAAAATCAGAAATTATGATCTGTTGTTCTATTTTGCATAAAAATACACAGTATGATTTTTCTGGAGCAGCTTTTTGGGGTAGAGATTTTCATATTTTTTTACTTAAGCAGTTAGCTAGCTTCAGGTCAGTGCACTTTCAAGAACCTTGTGAGGGAAAACAATACATTCATGTTACAGATAGCAATTTCACATTTACAGCAACTTTCAGCCAAGGAACTTAAAGTGTTACAGAAGTGCTGACTGAGTGCACACTGCTGCAGAAGCTGTGTCAAGACACACCAATGCTAAGGCCCCCAGTTTGCCTCCTGATCAACACAAATAAAAAAAAACAAACCCAAAAGCAAACATCCAGGAACCAATCTCTTTTTTTTTTTTTTTTTGAGCATTGGCTACTCCTCTTCATATCACAGTAAAGGACCAAGCACATCCCACATGTACTTTTTTTTTAATGCACATTTGAGATAGTCTACTGCTGTAGAGGTAATGTGAAGCTCCAGTATAGAATAAATAAAACAAATTACTATAAAACAATAAACAATTACTTAATTTATTCAGCAGAGGAGCAAGGTTTATGTTCTTTACATACTTTACACAAGAGCTGACAGTTTGCCAGTCTCATTAAATTTAACTGAACTGTGTGATGCAGCTATATTCACGTATACATCAATCTTTCCAAGTGTGACACTGTACCACATACGAATCTGAAACGGCAAAGGCAGCAATAAAGCCACGAAGCCTGAATTGCCACATCGGCATTGAAAACGATCTCTGCTACTAGTGACACTAAGAACTGCAACGTCAAAAGAATGAGAGGGCTGACAGAAGAACCAAACTTTCATATTAGCTGTATCTATCATGACACTGAATGTAACTGAGAACACATTTATTAACCTTAATTAATATGTATCTTTTTGTTCTCTTAATTTCGGGGAGACTTTCTTTATAATATAGCCTAAGTTTGGTAAATGAAGTACTTAAACTTCTATTTCCCAAGACAGAGATACCACATGTAAACAGTTAGAGGAAGTATGAGACATCTCCTTGCATCAGAGGCCATCAAATACCAGGTGGGAATTTGGTTTGTCAAAATTTGGCAAAATCTATAATACTATACTTAAATACCTTTGAAGTACAATAGTAATGTAGCAACACTGGTCAAATTCAGATTTAATAATGTATCCCATGGAAAGATACAAAAGGATTCACCAGCTTTTAGGGCCCAATTTAACGATGTATTTGACTACATCTGAACTTCAAACATACAAATTCATTCCATTGACTCTTTCCAGATCAAAACCTTTGAGAAGAATAGAAATAAATATCAGGAAATACAGCAACCAAGGGCAGCTGAGGAAAAGAAACATGCTATTTAAATCAGCAGAACACGGCCATTGGAGTTGGAAAGGCAGACATTTGTTTTAGTGTTGAGTTCTCATCAAAGAGTCAGAGAAAGCAGAAGATAAAGTAATGGAGGTCTGAAGGCAGGTCTCTGGCCTGTGTTCTCACAAGCTGCATGCTTCTTTTGATAGGTACACAGCTGTCCTTCAGTCCTGCCCTTTTCCAAGTACAATCAGGTATAAAACAATCCTCCACCTACCTGCACGCACCATGCAAACAACCATTCCAAGACCCTTGTTGGCATATGCACAAAGCAAACAAGAAGCCTTGCCATCACTTAAGGGGGAATTAAATTATGCCACTCTGATGGTGAGGATGAATTTTGATAAGATACTGAAAAAAATGATTGATTTTGGTAAGAATTTCAAAATGCTTCAATGAAAATAAAATGCAGAGGCTAGTATAATACACTTCTAGCAAACTAACCATTTTGATCATTCACGTTCTTGGCATGATAAGTAAGATAAAGCAGAGACTTACTGACCTGAGTGGGAAATGAGTTTCACTTCAGAAATTAAAACCTCCATCCAGTATTACTACCCGATGTTAGCCTTCTTTGAAGAACATGGCAGTATTGCCAAGTGCTCAGCAGATTCACAATATATTCCAAAACTAGAGATATCTTTTTCATACCAATCGTGTGTAGATCTGAACTGCATATGTACCTCTATTTCAAATAATTTATACAGATTGATGGTGTATCTGACCGTTAATGAGTTCACATTGCTATCAATCTCAATTGCATAATATAAAATTGTTCTTTATTCTTATACTTACTGTTCAGAGATTCAAAAATTATGTCAGATTTGCTCTCTATGAAATAAATACAAAAATACTATTCTACCCATAGAAAAAAAAAAAAAAAGAAGAAGAAGAAAAAATCATTTTCTTACCAGATTTTCTCCTTTTATGTATGCAAGATCTTCTTGTCTAAATCCTACAGAGGTAGCATAACTAAGGCAAAGATCTGGACTGTAGTCCATACTGGCAAAGTTATTTCACATGTTCTAATCCCCGCTGTACCTGTGCAGTTCAAAAGACAACAGTTGGCACAAATATTACTGCAGGTTGAATTTAGCCCCAGCTTTTCTATTACTGGTGATGTGGCAAAAGTAGTAATAAATCTGGCTTGCTCTCAGAACAAAAAAATGGGGCTACAAGTCAGAAGAGGAAAACATATTTTTCATTTAGGCTGAACACACATCGAGTCAATGACACCGTTTTTTCCTAACACCATTTTTACAGGCCATGCTTAGAATCAGTAGTTTTCTGAACCGAGCTTTATTAATCCAGCAACTAAATTACTATGCCACAGACTTACACAATTTTGCTTGAAGAGGACACAAGTTCCAGGGAAATTCAAAGCCGAAAACTCACAAGGCAGTAAACTGCAGGAGGGTTTGGGGAGTACTGACAGAATCGTGATACTGTGACAACTGCCACACTCATTACCTCCTCCAGTATAATGCAATAAAATTATGTCAAAAAGGATCTACTACCTGCAATTGTAAAAACTTGTGTTTGGAATTGTGAAGAACATTGTAAATGCTAGGTGTTGTTGTTATGACAGGATTTCATTAACTGCCAACTGCTCAGTTAGCGCACTCTAAAGACACACCAGAAAGTCACATTTTTCAGTCCACCTTTTAATAAAGATGTAATAGAACAGGCAAAAGTTAAAACACACACTATTATGATATTTGAAATATGTTGCTTGTAGGTTGTTTATATTACATGACATCATGTAACTGAAACTACAGATAAAGTACTAGAATTTAACAGAAAGATAATTTTGGTTGTACTTTTCCAAGATGTTATGTCAAAACTCTCACCTATATTTGGGAAAAATGGAATGTACACTTGAACTGAAGCTTTGCTGGCTGTGTTTCAGTTCCATCTTCTAGATAGAGCAAAAAATTGTTTGCAGGATGTATTCTAGATTTATTCAAGTCACAAGGCCAAAGCAACTGTTCTCAGGAAATAAAGCTATGATATGTAAGACTTAACTTGGAAAACCTCTACACAAACTCTTTAGAGCTGAAGTAATCCTTATGGTTCTAAAGGAAGAAAATGGAACATTTCATTTTTTGAATCTCATATGAGGACACTTCAGATTTCACATAGGACAAGCAGCATCAATTATAGCAGAAATACTGACAGAAAATATGTTGGAAAAGAGAGGAAGTATTCACAGCCACTACGTAACTTATTTACACAATTCAAAAGGTAACAGAGATCAGTATGTTTCAAATGAAGACACTAAACATGAGCTCATATTGAGAAAAAAATAAGCCTTTTAAAAACTGTAAGAAGAAAATTGGTCTTGAAAACCAAATACACAGTTGTAGAGAAATGATAAAGCAAACTTCTTTAATGAACAGAAACGCCAACAGATACAGAACCCTCAGAACAGAAGTACTGCCACGGGATGGGATGCATTAGCTGTAGGACTATATATGCAGGAATGAGCTGCAGTTTAACTCCCTGGCGCCTCTGTTTTTATCACAGGTAATTTTTACAGTATCAGCAACAGGCTTGCTACTTTTTGGTAGATTTATAATATTTTTTACTTTTACATTGTTTTTCAGGAAAAAAATATGTTCTCATAGATATATATTTAAGCATATATGTGTGCATATACATATGTAGAAGTATATATATACAGAAACATATATATATTCAAAATATATATTCAGATATCTTACATGGCCTTACTAAGTAAAGGTATCTAGGCTGATATCGTCAAGTATTTTACAATCTTTATTTCATACTATTACATCAACACTAAAACATCACTAAGCCAAAAGGAGAAACAATGAGATTGAGTTAACAAATGAAAAATAAATAAATAAATTACACTGCATAAAACTGATTCCTAAATTAAATGCATCAGCTCTGAAAAGACGACTTGGGCACCATGAAAATCTTTACCTAATTGATGTGCAGCATCATAATTTTAAAGTCTCAAATGTATTAGAATAACCTCAGCTCCCTCAGCAATCTGTATCAAGGAAAGGAAAAGCTACCATCAAGAAATGCAACTATTGTGACAAGTATCGGGGGATCTCAAACAGACAAGTGGAGACTGTGAAAACATGGATTTTAAGATGTCTGATAAATTTACAGGTACTACATTAATCTCACTCGGAAGACTAAAAAGTCAGCAAACTATCCAGTTTTCCAGGTGGTTCTTCACTGAGCCTTTAGCACTTTAAGCAGTATTTCATGAATGTGCAGTCAGATGCCAACTGGTAAATCCTCGGTCCATGCGCACACTGCTGCTCTGTGGGATTCTGGCTGCACTTGAAATGCCGGAGAGGAATACTAACGAGCATACACACTGTTCAAAGGTATTTCACACATTCCCCTTACCCTACATTCCTGAAGGCGCATCTACAATCTACAGCGGCAAGATGACGCAGGTCAACAAACAACTCAAAGAACCACACAGATACCCAAAACTAGGGGACTGGCCTGTGATGATTTGCCAAATAAACCTGACTGCAAAGAACTAAGGTTTTTAGTTTCATCAGCGACTCTTTGGTGTTTGAAACTGTGATTAACAGCTGTGTTTTAAGAAATCTGTTCTATTAATTGGCATGGTTTCTGAAGTGGCATGTCTCCTCTTACACTCTTTGAGATAAAACCCATGCAATGACTGGCTTTCATTCTCTGTAGAGTACAGACAAGGAAAACGGATGGGTGACTAAGATTGATAAAAGCCTTTAGAAATGAAGCAGAGGAGAATTTGCATTGCATTCATCCAGAAGACGATTAAGCTATGTATATGAATTGAGTATTTCAAATGACAATGAAGCCAGTATCCACAACTGAGTCATCTGAAAGGAACTGGAAATAGCTTATGGCTTCTAATATTCAAAATGCATAACTTGGAAAACTTCATTAACGCAAATTTTTTATTACTAGCTTGTTCTGAAACTTGGCTGATAACAAATTCAACACTCGCGTTGGGTAACAAATACGTCACACATGACAAAGTCATACACTTTGCCGAACAACTGTGTAATAGAAGTTATTTAATTGCTAGGAATCACCCATGAAGGAGACACTAAAAGATTTTCTCAGAGCAAGGCTAAGCTCTGCAAGCTTACAAGGAGAAGTACTCAATAAAAATCCTTGGTTGGAGAAGTTTCAGACCCCAAATTCATCCATTTGTTGGTCAGCAGCTTCCTTGTAACTTGACAGTTTCAATGCCACTTGCGCTAGTACAGTAAGAGACCACCAGGGCAGAAGCAAAACTTTGGCTAGAAGAGGTCACAAGCAATACAAGGTCTAAGTGGCATCATTTTTCCAGACTCCAGGAGTCTTCGAAGTGCTGCGACCGCTCAGCTTTAAGGGACAAATGTCTGACTCTGGAAAAAATGAGCATGTAATGCTCTCCAGGAAAAACCCATTGTAAAACTGTGGGGCTTCCCAAGTAATCATGATTCTCACCATTACCTGAAAAAGCATCTCTATCTATATGCTGCTCCCCAATTACTTCTCACACAGAATACAGACATATAGATATGGAAAAGAAAGGCTGACATGGTCAGCAAGAATATCTGTTGACTAGAGACACTCCTCAAAATGCCCATTCATTTGCCTTGGCCCTCTGCAAACAAGTTAAAAGGTCTATACCCCATCCACAGAGAGGACAAAACTTTGTCTTTCCTGTAAACACTAAACACTCAGGTAACTTTCCTAATTCTCTTTCTGCTCAAAAAGGCTTTAGAACATTAACAGATGAAAAGTAAACCTACTAACCTTTTACCTGGCAGCCATCAGCCACTGCTAAACTTTAAAGAGAAAGTCCTGGACACAAATATGCTTAAATCAGCATGTCCTTCATTTTAGACTGAATTACTAAATAGTATATTATTACAAAATTCTTCTGGTTAAAATTCAGAACAATCAATTTTGTAAAAGAACACAGCCCTTAATACCGCAGGCTGCATTGCTCAGCAGACCCAAACAGATAGCCTTACCTGTGGTAAACTGAAATCTAAGACTTCTTCAAGATAACCTCACATTGTCTGGAACTACAAAGCCAGAGCCCACATGATTACAAACATAGGTAAATTCTTAAAGAGTGAAAGTATTTAATCTCAAACAATACAAAAATATTAGAAGATGGGAAGAAGAGCAGTTTGCTCTCATAAACTCAAGAGCCAGAAAATATGTATGATTTAATATGCACAACCAAGAATTTATGTATCAAATACATGGGGCCATGTCAGGCAATGGTGAGTATGGGAACATGATTTTAAGACTTTAAAAAAAAATACACAACAAATAAGTAGTTCTTATTTTGTTTATATTATATTTATTATACAAAGTAAACATTTAACTACTTAGCAGATATCTCTTTTAAAAAAGAAAGTACAATATATTACTTTTGTGTCTAGAAGAAATCATTCCATTCAAGCTGACTCAGCTGTAAAATTAGCAGGTTATAAAGCCATTAAGAACTACAGATGCTTAAACATTCTTTTAACCAAAATCTAACCAAAGATAATTTGTACCACAAATTTGGAGTGTTAACACATCAAATAATATGCCTGCATTATAAATACAAGGAGGAAATGTTGAACTTTGCTGAAAAAATTATTTTGGAACACAGTATAAACAATGTACCAACAAAGCTGTAAGTCAAGTCATCTTGGTTCTCATGAACCATTTTGGCAATTGTTCTATATCCACACTGGAAGTTATTAAGAATTAATGCTTCCTACTGCATAGAATTACAGTAATCTATAAACTTATTGAGTCATTGCATAGTTACAAAATTTACTTTGAACGCCTGCCCTCTGCTCCATCAACTAGTGCTGCAGAAGACTGGGTAATGTATTTTAGGACTCCTCCTTGTGTTTTTTCAGTGTTTCATATGGGATATATTTATTTAGAAGGTCAAAACTTAATTAATTTGCTTTGTAACTCCAAATCTCAAACAGCTGCTTTGAAATATAATGCAGTCTCACCACCCAAATACCACTATCCCATGTGGAAATTGCAAGCAACCTTGCACCTGTAGCAAAGGCTTTCCAGCTCAATCCCTTTGTTACAGTTGAAATTTAGCTTCTCTTGTAGCACTGTGTTAGCCGAGTGAAAAGGAAACCGTGACTAAGGCCAGTATAGAGGGTCTTCTACCACGTTTTGGTACTGTTTTCTAGAGTAGTGCTAGTAGAGAGACTACCACTCCCTACTAGAGAGTGTTTTCTAGCACTCCCTACTCTACTCTTCTCTGATGAATGACTCTCAAATACAGCCAGATACAAACCGGAATTGACTCAAACCCATTTTGTTTTTCCTGATCTTTGCATGAAACAGGTGTTAACACCAATGGTGACTGGGGATCAAAGACAGACAAGCATTTTAACATTCAAACCACTATTTACAGCTTTCACAACTTGAGAGAACTAATGAGATCCCTCACACAAGCATAACATGACAATTCATGGGTTTTATTTGGGGAATTCTTGGTTTTAGAAGCAGTTAAAGGCTCATGATGACAAGCAGCAACAGTTTGAAAAAAAGTTTGTAATGATCTAAAGCAAGGACAATGGAATACCTGGTTTATAGCTATCTTCATGGAAGTGGTACCTTTATTTTTCCACTAAAATAAGATCTTATAATTAATTCTAAATATTAAAGACTGACATATCTAGCAATGTTTCTTCCTAAACAATCTAAATTCCCTGAAATGCTTTGCTCAGCCACCGAAAACATAAAAAGTGCTAATCAACACGAGAGCATATGCACAGTGGTGTCTTATTTCCTCTTAAACACTTTTTCTGTCCTGGTTGATCAATACCCTAGAATTCAGTGGCCTGCTTAATTCAGAGTTGCAGGCTACCAGGAACAGAAAGCTTTTTTTCCCAGCTTGACAGAGTGCTTGTATCTCTGCTCTTGCTGGAAGGTTACCATGGATTGCCAAAAATATATATGGAGACTTGAAAAGGAGTAAGCATGAAGCCGCCCAAAATTGCATTGATTTGGAGCAATTCAAGACAGGCTGGCCTGATTGGTCTATGCTGGCTCAGTCATAAATCAGGTTGTTCTCCTTCTGCAGAACTACTTATTGGAAAATTTAATTCTCACTCACTGCCATTAAACAGCTTCATTTCACAATTTTGTCATTTGAGACTACAAGGATGGAATTTAGCAAATCTGTCTTACAAAGAACAGACTAACAAAATGTGCTGTGTCAGAGTATTTTATTAGTAAAGCTGTTTTTTATTAGCATCTGGACTCACCATATAATCTAAAGGAGAGTACCTATTAAACAGCAGTTTGTTTTGTAGATAACCCAGGTAGCAGTTAAAACACAAATAATTCCAGACTGCTGATACACATATCTCAATACACATAACCAGTTTGTGATGCAATATATAATCACACATACACACATGCCTCTGTAATACACGTAGCATGATGTTAACAGTTTTAAAGACGTGTCTGAGCTGTGCAGCACCTTGCAAGGGTGAAAAACCATAGCCCTGAGCCTTGACTTGCAACTCTGGAAACAAACCACACCCCAGCTCAGACCTGAAAATGAAAAGCCAACAAGGCAAATCAGCTGCACTTCCTGGATGACTTAATGGTAATTGCACCTGTTTATTTCTATGTGCCAGTAACTGTAAAAGATATCAGAAGGAATAAATCACAAAAATATGTCACTCCAGCAAGAACATGGACAGATACTGGCATGTGCAAGTCCTCCAGGCAGGACTGGGGCACTGGTAGTGATTAAAGGCTCATCAGTGCCACTTAACGACAGCTGACTAACGCACTTGTTTGCCCACACACGATGGTTTATGTCGGACCGCAACCCGAGCAGGCCCCGCGGGCACCGGCCCACCGGAGGACCTGCCGGCAGCCCCACGGCCTACGGCGGTCGGCCGTAGCGAGCCGGGTGCACCCCCCAGCCCCTCCCGATCCGGGCCGCCAGCAAGGCAGGCGCGTTGCCCCAGGCGGTAGCCGAGCCTGCGCTCGACCCTGCCGCCAGCCCCACAGCCGCTACGGCCGCGGGCGGGGATGCACGGCCTGGCCGCCACGGCTGCGGGCGGAGAGAAGGAGGGGACGGGCAGGAGGCGGGCCCAGCGCTAGGCCTGGAGCGGCGGGGGGCGGCGGGCGCTGCGCAGAGCCCGGCTCCCCTCGGCGGCGGGCGGAAGGCCGGAGGGCAGCAGCGCCATGCCCGGCCCGGCGGCGCTGGGGGCGGCGGCGGGGCCTGACGCGGAGGAGAGCTATGACTTTCTCTTCAAGCTGGTGCTCATCGGGGATGCCAGCGTGGGCAAGACCTGCCTCGTACAGCGCTTCAAAACCGGGGCCTTCGCCGAACGCCAGGGCAGCACCATCGGCGTGGACTTCACCATGAAGAGCCTAGAGATCCAGGGCAAGCGGGTGAAGGTGAGCGGAGCGGCGGCCCGGGGCGGAGGGAGCGGCCCGGTACCCCGCCGCTCCGGTTCCGGGGCTGGCGGAGCGGGCGGGGAGCTGTAGCTCACCTCCCGGCCCGCCCCCGGTGCTCCGGGGCGCGGAGCTCCGGGCCGGCACGGCCGCCGAGGTGCCGGGGGGGGCCGTCCGGCCCTAGCCCGACTGCTGGAGGAGGAGGAGGTGGCGGCGGTGGCGAGACGGTGGCTGGCAGCTAGCTGTGCCGCCCGTCCGGGGTGCCCCGCCTCGGGGCAGTTCCTACTGCCCGTGCCCCCGTCCCGCTGCTGACTTGTCCGTGCGCTGCTGCTCTGCTTGGAGGAAGAGCTGCTCAGCCCCGGTGCCGCCTTCCTGAACAGCTCCCGCGGGCGGGGAGGGACCAAGCGCCTATATTAACTTGTTTTGCAGCGGTGGGATCAGCTGTGCAGCCGCAAGCCGGACTGGTTCCTCGTTAGCACCACGCCAACGCTGCTAAAAAGCCCCATTGCAAACCCGTGCTTCAGGACGCGCTCTGCCTGCGTTGTGCTCTGCCTGCAGCACCCCTCGTTCCAGGCAGGCTTCTGGCCATGGTTTATTTACAAGCGAGAAGGAACCTCATCTGGACTGTCATGTTTTCAGAAAGGGATGTAGTACTGGCAGATTGAGAGAAGCTGAGGGAGTGGTTGTTAAATGAGGCACACTTAAAAGTTATCTTAAGATGCTGTTTATAGCATGTCTCAGAAAGCACAACTTTTATAGTTCTTCTCAAGCCAGAACAAATCAGCCCTAAATTTGACTTCTGCTTTTCTTACGCTGGAGAAAATCAGCTAGTTATGAGCTAGAAAGAGACATTTACCCAGTGGAAATATCCTCAGACTCACAGTGGCACGTATTCCCTACAGCAGTCTGGCCTCTGAGCACAGAAGCATGATCAAACAGGAGGGAAAGCGGTGTAAGGCACCTGCGGTTTGTAGCAGGCTGCTGGGATAAAGCCCTTTGCCAGCCCCCTCCAGAATGGAGTCATACAACTATCCTTACCTATCCCCAGTGGGACTAAGAACTTAATGCAGTCACTGCTTGGGAAAGATTATGGAACCGTAGAGTTTTTGAGATGAAAGGTGACACAGAAATATGGTAATTGCACTTGAATTTTGGTCTGTGTTTACCAAAGTAGATGTCAAAGTCCTCTATTGTCTTTTTCTTACAAATTAACTTTGGTGAACAGAATATTAAGCAGAGTAAGTTACAGAAGATGGAAGAAATGAAGGCTCATATTTTAGGAAAGGAGGGGGATCAGAAGTTCCACACCTAGCCAAGGTGTTTAGTTCATTATACCTTTTCCTACCATGTATAGCTGGGTTTGCAGTTGAAAAGGAAGCTCACATTTTCTGACTGTGCTATTAGTACCTCTTCTGTGCTTTCCTTAGAAGTGGGGTTTCTCCTTTCAGATTGACCTGGCTCCATTTAAATGCCAGGCACACAGAAAGTGACAAATGTGTCTGGTCCTGGTGCCAGGGGTCTAAGCCACAGCTGTCAGGAGTAGGGGAGCACTAGCCCGGGAAATAACCCAAACTTCCTAGGTATGCTTTTCATATTGTCAGTACTTACACCTGAATACTCCAGTATTAGTAGTCAGTCTGTAACAAAACCTGTGAATTATTTCTAAGTATTTTACAAAAAAACAAGTAAGAAAATACAAGCTCTTGAGGCTTTCTTTTTCTTTGGATTGTTCTGTACTTCCACTAAGAAAAAAAATTAGGGATGCAGAGATTGAAGAAGAGTATTTTAAGCATTACTTCAGGCAAATTAATCTAGCATTGTTGCTGATTTACCTTACAGACATTTTTGTTAGCTGCTGACTCAGGGACACAGCTAGAATATGAAAACAACTGCGTGGAGTTTTTTTGTTTGGTCTGGTAAGGTGTGGGTTGTATGCGAAGTTTTAAATTCCAGTCAGGCTTTTCCAGCTGGATTGAGATTTCAGAGCAGTCCATCTGATCTAGCTGATCTAGTTCAGCATGTTATAGGAAATAGAAGGCAAGGAGGCATTTTATTATACTTTTGTGAGCTCCCTTACAGAGTAGGGAAATAAATTGTTTCTATCAGGTGTGTTTATCTTGCAGAGTTCACAAATTTGGTTTTGGTGGAGATTACAGTGGTTCTAGGAGGAGTATTTTAGCCATCTGAACAGAGCATATCCTAGCCCTTCAGTAAACAAGCCTGTACATGTGCTCTGCAAGAGATGCACTGTGTTTCTCATTGTTTGTGTCTCAGTCACATGAGACATACTGTGTTTTAAAAGAGTTTGAGATAAATTGTTGATTGGGATGCCTCAAATCAAGAGATGTTTAGGACAAGTTTGACCTTACAAAAGCATGCCAGGTGAGTCTCTGCACTGCTCCAATTTCATTATGGGTTTATGCTACCCAAGACAGTATCTTCATAAGGAATGCAAAGGCTTATTTTCTTCTTAGCAAATGGTGCAGGAATAAGAAAATTCCCATTTTTATAATGTTGTATAAGCTCATCTTTAGATGTTCCTTCAGAACAACAGTGTGTACAAAAAAAAAGTCCCACAGAGCTTTTGAATAGTACTCGCTCTGCATCCCCAGTAGCCTAAGCTTCACTTTTAGTCAGGCTGAGGGTAGTATTACAACACAACTGAGGGAGTATGAATCAGACACTTATTTTGAAATTGAAACAAACATTTTAAGGTTAATTGTGTTAGTGTCCCTTTCTGTTTAAAGCTTCAAATGTTGTCATTACAGTTATATAATGTTTCTGAAACATTTGGCACCCAAGGATTTTAAGTCTCACTTCCTGCATTTTTATTGGATAAGGGAAAAGAAGCATTTTGGGATACTAAAGGTTAAGGTTCTGCAAATAATTTTTTTTTTTTTAACTCAGGGCTTTCCTTGCATCTTAAAGCTGTATTCTTTCAAGTGTCTCAAATGATCCTTCGTACACTGCTGCTTCATCAGCTACTGAAGCTGACTAAACTTCATATATAAAGAGACGTTAGTGCTTGAGAAAGGACCTGTTCAGGGACAGTCCTGATTACTGTTTTATTTCTAAAGAGAAAGCTTCAATTAAGCGCTAGTATCATAAGCGTCCCCAATAAGTGCTAACCCTGACTTGCAGAGATTTACCACTTCTATAGAAGAAGATGTAAGCTTGTCTGTGCCGTCCAGTCTTCTGTTTCTCTTGTTCTTTCTTTAAGATCTCCAATTTCAGTTTGAGGTATTGTCCAGTGGTACTGTACAAGGCAGTTGCCTCTGGGACATGCTGTTGTGAGCCATGGGCTCTTGGAGATGTTGGAGCTAAAAGGCAGGCCGCATGGCATGAAGCCAGGCAGGGATTTGGCAGATCTAGCACACTGAGTTCTAATGGAACTTCAAAGTCACAGCTACCTGTGATGACCACCTAGATTTTTATCGCAAAGGCAAATTCTGACTAGCGTATATCCAGAATTTTTCCCCCTCAGCTTTATGAAATGTCTGCAGTCTGTCTTCATTTTAAAAAAATAATGCTGTAGTATATGCTGTTTAACAGGTTGAAATTGTGGCATATTATTCTCTATGAAATACATCCTTCTTAGCTGGCTAAATCCCAGAGTACAGGCTGTAGTTCCCAAAAGTTGTGGTTGCTGACTCAACGTATAGTGATTGAAGTCCTGTTGATAAAATAATTACTTGTTCTTTGAATGATAGAAAGAATCTGGCAAACAGAACAAAAATGTTTTATAACTGTTATATCAGAAAAGATATTTATAAAACGGTGGAACTAAGATTTTACATAACGATAGGCAAGGACATTCCTAAGACCAAGTCTACAAATTGTGATTAGTAACAACAAAATTCCTTTTCTTTTGATGAATTTCCTCCTGTGACCTGCTAAATTAATTGGGTATCTTTACTGTCTACTTTATGCTGTCATTTCATAGTGTTTTACACGTACTGAATATTTTTTTCCTTTATGCCATAGTTTTTCTGTCTCTTACTGTATCAGAAAGCAGCAGGAGAGAAGAACATTTGAAAACAAACACATTCCTTTTGTAACAAATACTTCTTTATGTATCATTGCACTTTTCAATTTACAAGCTTTTTCAGCCCATATGATATCAAGATTCTTGGCTTTTATTCAGGCCTCATGACTGTAACTATATTCCTTTCGGAATGGTTCAAAATGTAAGGTGTCATTATCTGGCCAAATTGCAAGTAATTATGACTTGTTAACTGTCTTGTCTCCTGACTGATGTATTTAATAACATTACTAAACAAATACAAATGAAGCTATTGATTATTTCATGGAGGCAAGATTCTTTGCTATCCAGAGGAAAGCATAGCTCTCTTCTCTGTCAGCTACTTTGACGCTCATAACACCAGAGCAAACAGGAATGCTGCATTCCCAGTAAACAGGGATTCCTCATTCCCTGAAAATTTTGTAGGGAAACAACTGAGTGGAGCAGTTTATCTTAACTGTTCTGTGTATGAATGTTAAATTGAAATAGATTGTCATACAGATGTTAGTTTTGTTGGTTTTGGCAAAAACTGTATAGATTAAGTTGCAAGATTGTTTCAGTAAGACTTTTTAGGAGCAAGTGTTGTGATTTGCCAGTGTACAGAAATGTATTGTTTCCCATTTGAGATGACAGGATTTAGACACAGTCAGTTGGTTAAGAATCATTTAGCACAGTCTTTGGATCCACCATTTCAGCACCAGAAAGTTTTATGGAAGTTGCTATATTTTGAAGAATTCACAGCACAAAAGTGACATTTCTATCTTAAAGGAAGGTATCAGCTATAGGATGTACTTAGTTATTATTAATGCTGCTTCACAGGCAAAAGTAAACCTGAACTCCCATGATACTTTAGAAGAATTGGGAAAGTACTTAATAAATTATGTAGAAAGTAAGGGAGGGAAAAATTATTTAACATGTCCTGAGGCCATTTGTTAAGCATTAACCTTTGATAAACAATATGTTTATCAATGCAAGCACAATCCACATCAAACCATTTGCTATTACTGGTTTACTATGCTCTTTGGTCAACCTGTCACTCGCCATTTTCAATACTGTGTCTGTTTCTATATTTGAAACTGCTTTCTTTAAGTCTAATCACACATCCCTGAATGATCTTCCAGACACCCACCATAAATTTTACCACATTCTGTTTTCCTGCTTGCATCATGTTGAAACATCCCTTATTTCAGTTTTTCTCTGATGTCTCTCATTTTCCCATCATGTGCCACTGTGAAAAGCCTGGCTCGGTCTTCCTGATAGGTACTGGACAGCAGCTAATAGGTCATCTCAAATCCCTCTCCCATGCCAAACAAGCCTGCTTCCCTCAGACTCTTCTCACAGGGCATGTACCCTGATTACCTGACCATCTTGATGGCCCTCCACTGAATGTGCTCTTCTTTCTTGTACGGGGGGCCCAAAACTGGACACTGTATTTTAGTTGGAATATAGTAAGTGCCGAATAATGGGCAATAATCACCTCCCTCGATCTACTGGCTTCACTCCTGTCAATGCAGCTCAGGATGCTGCCAGGACACGCTGCTGGCTCCTGTTCAGCTCCCTGTCTGCAAAGACCCCCAGGGCCTTTTCAGCACAGCTGCTCCCCAGCCAGTCAGACCCCAGCTTGCATCCTTGTGGGGGGTGACTGACATACTCCTTCCCAACAGGAAAAGATGGATAAGCAAATATGAAAAGATGTTTAAAACTTTGTCTAATGTATTTATGGAAAGCTCCAATTCTATGGTGATTATATGGAGTCATGAAAAAATCTTACAGGAGTTAATAGTTGGTTTAGCACTTTGCTATTCAGTACCAGCCAGTACTAAGGGCTCTGCTGTCCAAAAAATTCAAAGCTAAAAGCAGATCAAAATAACCAGCTTTTGTAAGTAAATGGGCATTCAACAGTGAAACAATTAGCACAAGAAAGGTGGCTCCTTGTCTTTGTTCACTTAGGGTAGTCTGTCATATTCCTTCTGAACAATGGGTATTTATTCTCTGTTCTTTATCCTGTCCTCATTTGTTACTAGAGATGGTCCCCCTGAAGGCCTGCTGCCAAGCTCTTATTTCATAGGTGTTTTTGCTGAGTATCCTCAGATGAGTTTAACACAATTCTCCAGCAATCCCAACTTCTCTCTATCTTTCTTAAACAAAAATTGTTTTTAAAGTAATTACAAAATCAGGAATTGCTTAAAAAGGTTACTAGGTGACAGGCATGGCTTCCATCACATTATTTACAAAGCTGAAGTGCTTAAATCAAAGAAACAAATAATTAAGAACTCTGTGTCATATACAGCATGTGTGATACATTTATACAATGCAAAAGAATAAATGATTGTATCTTTTTTTTATAACCTGTGGCTAGTAGAGTTCATTTGGTATTTTGATTTTAACATCTACCTTATATTGAGGGCCTTTTACATGAGAAATACTAAGAGTAAATTTTTTTCCAAAGAATTTGCAATTGTGATTTCTTGTCAAGAGTCACATACTTGTAAATATAGTTTAACAGAGAGACTAAATAAAATTTTTACTATAAAATGGTGGGTTTAATTTATGGTTGTAAATGGTATTGTTGTCATGTTTCCTTTTCAATAGAATTGTCTGAAATGCATCTCTGTACACGTACTGGTGAAAATAGTGTTTACCAGGATCAGAACTGGTATCTTGAATTATTTTTTTTTTTAAATCATATATCAGACTGATTCATGCTATACAGAAATATTTTTCTTAGAGTTTTCTAAAGATGCTGTCAAGCTGTCTTTAGCTATATTTTGCCTTTAGGAATACATCTTCCTTTAACGTAGGTAATCTGGTTTGAAATACTTGCATACTCTGTGTTTGTAGTGTGTGTTCTTAACGATTTAAAGACAGACAGTTATTGCTGTCATGACTGATTCAAGACAACTCTGCCATTGCTCTAAAGGATTGTCTCACCTTCCTCCCTATGCAGTCTGCATGCTTTCAATACCATGTGGCTGCATAGTTAGTGTTAACCCTTCAAATAAAAGGAACCCCCTTATTTTTCAGTTACATCAGTGAATTAAGCTATATGGTGAATCGGATTAACAGGTGCTAGTTTCAATGCAGGGTGAAGGCAAGGATATGCAGCTGGGATGGCAAGTCTTTGATGACAGTATGGTCTTAGTTTGGCTTAAGCCATTAAACCATGCCTGTATTTGACTGACTTTCCCTGAAACAAGTGAGCAGTCACCTGGCTCCTCCTGCCAGCAGGGAACAGTCACAAACAGGTGTGTTGGTATATATGTTTGCAAAGAAGGTATCTGCTTATGGGTCTAATACATACTGTAGTGTCGGCAATGAAAGCAAAACCACAACAAACTGAAGATCGTGTGCTAAGTGATTCAGAGTCCTTACACAAAAGAGGAGTGACAAGTAGGAGAGCACAGGGCCTACCTGGAGGAGGTGAGCTGGGAGGAAGACTGCTGTTTAAGCTCCAGAGAAGGTCAAGCCTGTGGTCTGTGCTGTTCCTGGCAGGACACTCGGGGCTTCAACAACTTTGTACATTCAGTCCTGTGAACACAGACAAAGTAAAAATTTGAGTAAAAAAAATGTGTAGAGGTGCTGTGAGGTCTTGCTGGTGACATTCTGAGGTTGCTCTAGCACTATTGAAAGGCTGTGGAAACTGGGGAGGATGAGAGAAAGGCAAACATTATACTCAACTTCAGAAAGGGCTGGAAGTCCGGGAACTACAAGCTGGTCAGACTCATTTTGGTCCCTGGGAAAATCATGGAGCAGATATTCCTGGGAGAATTAAGTTTTGACCCCACTTTGAGCAGGCAGTTGGCTTTGTCACCTCCCAAAATCTGTCCCAACCGTAATGATTCTATGGAATGTACTTATGCAGAGGTTTTCAAAGTCCAGTATATAGCACCAGGCCCAAGACTGGCTTGCTCAGTCACTCTGCAGGTAAATCACTTTTATTTATACTATGTGAAAAGCGTAAGCTAAAACAAATATTTTTTTTTATTTAAAAAGTTTATAATTCTTCTGTAAGCACAGAATCTCTCAGCCCTCTCCCAAGAGCTGGGTAATCATCATTGCCTTGTTTTGCACTTGACCTAATCACGTATTGAGGTTTAAAGCTACGTAACAGACATAAAGGTCTAATGGGAGACTTGAGTACAGAGAACATCATACATAAACCTGACATGAACTTCCTTGTCTCTAGTAATTGTCTGTTGACTGCTCTAAATCATTATCTGCTCCATTAATAATAATTGCTTTGTGTTTTTCTGAGTCCATTATAGTCCCTTCCCCTTCTCTGAGAAAATTCTTACCATGACTGAGAAGTACTTTTTCATTGGATTGATTCCTTTTAAGCTGTACATATATCATGTAGGATCTAAATGCTTGGTTAGCACAGGAAAGTGATCTGATCAGTACAGCCATTTCCAAAGTGAAAGTTTCTGCTCAAACATGCAGCAGAATCAGAAGGTACAAACAAAATACTAATGTGTAAAAGAAATAAATGGAAAAATTATTCCATATTATTTGGTATAGAACATCACTGGTGCATTGTGTTAAGTTGTTGTCAGCTCTTTACAAGAACAAGGTTCAGAGAGAGGGGAACTAATAAATAACAGGTCCACAATATGGGAAGATTAAAAACTCCAGGAGTATTTGCCTATGTCCTGTCTCAGTTAAGAGGAGATGTAGAATATAAGGAATGGCACAAAAAGACAAGCAGCGGTCTCTCATTTATCATTTGGGGATAGAGGAGTGAAAGTGCAACAGAAGGACAGAAAATACAACATTTATAAAAGGAAATTATTTGTTTTCATTGCTACTATATATTGAAGCCAAGAGCTTTGAAAGATTCAAAAAGAATTAGAGATTTATATGGAGAATGAGAACATCCATAGTTACTTTAGTTAAAAGCTCCTGGAAGATAAGCCATCATGTTCCAGGACGTTAGACAACCTATAAAACAAGAAGATTTAAAAAGATGTTTTCCGTATGAGCAGGATATTGTGTTCGTCCGATCTGAGTTATTTGGCTTCTTCCTCTGGAACATCTAGTACTGAGAACTCAAACCCTGATACTAAACTCATAGTTCCTATGCTGCTGGATTTAGGCAAAAGTATGTAAGCTAAGCATTTCTTCTTCCTGCCCAGATGTAACGTCTGCTCTACCACCTAAAAAAGGACAGGTGACTAGACTGACTAGGTCTTTGACTGACTTTATTGAAACCTAGAATTGCTGCCATTTCTTTTACACATTCTTTTGTACATTATATGTATTCTATATACATGCTTTCAATTGTCACGTATTTCCTCATAAAACAGCATCAGTGCTCTCAGCTGATACTGCCACATCCCACTCCAGTTGTTACTGCCCCTGTGGCAGAACTGACAAAGCCATGTCAGTACCTCAGACAATATGCTAGCGAAAACCCACCTGTAGTTTCAGTGATGCACCAGGTGATGAACTGGAGTGGCTTGGCCGTGGGCTAACATCTTGTTTTGCAAATTCTGCTAGAGAGGCGACAAAGGCGTAGGGCTGGACCCACAAAAGCGATAATTTCATAATCTGCTACAGAAGGATGCATCAGAGCTCACCTGCAGGAACCCAGAGTGTCTCAACTGATGCAGATATAAACTTTGAGCAGCCAAGTGTGAAAAGGTTCTCCAGTGTATATTATTATCCTTAAATCATGAACAAAGGTCTAGAAAAACATGATGCCAGAACATATTATGCGTAAGGGAGATTTATAACAAGGCTATTAAATCAAGTCCTATCTTTTGATTCAGGTTGCTAGCCAGTGTCTCATTGTATGCTTTGTTTTATTTAGTTGCAGATCTGGGACACGGCTGGCCAGGAGAGATTCCGAACTATCACACAGAGTTATTACCGCAGCGCCAATGGAGCAATCTTAGCCTATGATATCAGCAAGAGAGGCTCTTTCCTGTCCATTCCTCGCTGGATCGAGGATGTGAGAAAGTATGCTGGTTCGAACATAGTACAGTTACTGATTGGTGAGTTAAAAACATTAATACCAAGCACTACAGGTTACTGTACAATGTAATTAGTTGCAATACTTAAGATGGCTTATAGATTTATTTTTGGTTGAAGTTAAGATTTATGTAATAGATACGATTGGAAATTTCCCCCCCTTTTTTTTTTTAAGTGCTGATTCATCGAAACAGAAATGTTTTGCTTTGGTTAACTTCTGTTAAGAAGTAGCCAGCTTTGTATCAGAAGCCAGCTTTGAATCCTTTGCCTCTCACTTAACGGAGAACTGCGTACACAAGATTTCCAGGTTCTGAGGTACCACTGCTCTGGAGCTGTTCTCATGATAAGGACCATAAGCTTTCCAGTGCCCAAAGAAGATCCATCATATCAAGCTGACGTGTTTTGGCAAACCAAAACACCCACATACTTCAGCAGATGAGGGATTTCAGAAGGACTTGGGGGCAATCAGGGTTTGTCAGTTCTCTGCTAGAAGTTCTGCTTCCCAGCCCCAATGTTTCTGACTCAAACACAGCTCTTGGGGCCTGTAGACCTGCTAATACAATATTAGTACTATTCTAGATTTCCCTAGGAACCAGCAGACTGCTGGTTTTTTTCACGAAATGGTTTTAGCTTTCATTTCTAGCCCATTTCTCTTCTGTTAAGGTCTACAGCCACCACTATTCAGTTACTGACTTTTTCTGTTCTCTGTATGAGTCATGCAGAAATACAGGTTGGAAGGGGCTTAGGAGGCTATCTAGTCCAACCTCCTGCTCAAAGTAAAGCTAATGTCAGGTTGGTCAGGGCCTCTTCAGTCAGATTTTGAAAATCTCCAAGAATGGAAATTCTGCAGCTTCTCATGGACAACCTGAGAACTTCCTGCTAAATACTTAATCTGACATAAATAGTCATTATAAATTACTTTTTTGTTTCTTTTTCTTCCAGGAAACAAGTCTGACCTAAGTGACCTTCGAGAGGTTCAGCTGGAAGAAGCTCAGAGTCTGGCTGAACACTATGATAATATCATCTGTGCCATAGAGACCTCTGCAAAAGACTCCAGCAACGTGGAGGAGGCTTTTGTGAAGATGGCTACAGAGCTCATGATGAGGCATGGAGGCCCTATGTTCAGTGAGAAGAATACTGACAGCATCAAGCTTGACAGCAAAGACATTGTAGAAGGCTGGGGTTGTGGTTGCTGATATGAGCTAGGTGATATCCCTAACTTTACTGGAATTTAGATGGTGCTTCACCCTAATGCTGAGTAGCACGGTAGCCATATTCTCCTCCTCCTGTGAAACCAGCAATTTTGTAGAAGTTAGACACAATCCTGTTTGCTTTGGTGTCTTATTTTTAAAAAGGGACTCTTGAGAGGTAGTCCTAAAAGTCAAGCCCTCTGAAAAACTTACTCAACACTTGTCCCCACCATTTTCTTTTCTGTAACCTTCATACAAGTTACAAAAGTGGAGGTAACAGCTTTGAACTGGTGATGTGGGGTGGGGAGACAGACGGTTGGGGAAGAGACTGATGCACACCCAAAGTTCTGCAGCATTTAGCATGGGACTGTTGGCAAAGGAGGTCACTTTTGGAATAGGCAATCTTGACAGTGTCTCTTTAAAACCTCAGCACTCCACCAATGACCAGAAAGCGACAGTGTCTTTGATAAAGGTATTTCAAGAGTCAGAATACCCAACATTTTGATTACAGGACCAAATAGCAGTCGCCTGTCCTAGGGCATATGGATTGCTAGTTAGTATTGGAAGGGGCTCAGGTGGGGAAGCCTTCTCTCAGGTTTCATAATATTTTTTTAAGTTATCATTTTAACAAAAAGTGAAATCAGCCTGAGCAATATCATGTGACTTGCTGTCAAGCAGGATTGGACCAGTATAGTTAGTTTAAATACAGCCTTGAGGAGAGAGGGTAGATGCATTTCATTTATTATTGTTTGCACAGTGATAGCTCCCTTTTCCAAGTGGGTATCATTGAGTTTTTGCCCTCAGGTCTCTTAATTTCATTCCATAACTCAAGACTTGCAGCACTGGAAACGGGAACTGGAGAAACCTTGAAATGACTGGTAGCCATGATCTCTTGCCATGTGCCTAGTGGTCATATGCAGGGTTAATTCTGGTCGTACCTTTCACATTACGTTACCAGAGCATTTATTGCATAAGTGGCATAAATGGATTTGGGGTTTGTTTTGCTTTTTTTAAACCATCTCTTTAAATACAATCTGGGCATATACTGGGAAAGAAGACCTCAGAATAGCTGAAAACTGCATGCGTTGCACTTCTTGGTTGTAAGAAACCAGTGTCTTTTTGAGTGATTCCTGCCCAACTTTGTACTCAACTGCTTCCATCTCCCTATCACAAGTTACCAATTGCTTTTCATTTCTCGAAAATACTCAGCTGTTGATCAAAAGTCTATATTGCTAAGTAAAATAGATTTCATAATTCAGCCACATATAGTTGTCTTTCAGATTCAGGTCTGTATTGTATGTTGTAGATGCAGTGGAAGTACTGATGGCAGCAGTCCTCTCTGGATTTACACTCTCAGGCACCTTACAAAAATGAATTTGCAAAGGGAACAGACGCAGGATTATTTTTAACTCCACAGTTAAAGCAAAGGTGTTCAGAGGTAACAAGTGATTTTTGCAACTTGATGCTTTGAGGAAGCTCATTTTCAGAAAGCACCCACTTACTTAAAGTGAAGTCACTTGTCCCTCTTGAAAATCTTGATCAAAAAGGACCTAGATTAGTTTGCTACTAGGGCTACACCAGTTTTTAGCCATTTGACATATCCAGTATCATAAAAATCAGGAAGATTTAAGAAAGGGCTAATGGATCCTCATTTCAATACTATTCATCTTCCTGCAGAAAATATTAAATCATTCTCTGGTTTGGGGTTTTTTTTTAAACTATAAGGTAGATAATTGAGGAGTTACATATGCTTTGTAGCCTGTTTGTTTCTAATCTAAGGCATTAGTTTTCAAGTTTTATAGTTTTAAGAGTGAAAGGGCCTTAAATTTTTCAATTAGTATAGTTTTCACAATTCTAATATTTTATATGGAAGGGCAGGTTGAGCTGCAGTGCTCAGTAGTATTTTTGGATAATTTTCCAGGACATTCCCAGCTCTCCTACATCCAAAGATAACAGGCAGTAAGTGTCCAGCAGTAGCTAGACACTGAAAAAGAGGACTGTCCAAACTCTAGATTTGTTAGTGATTAGCAAACCCTGTATTCTACTCTCAGGAGAAACTGTGAAGACAGTCCAAGCTAAAACTCAGTCCTGATGACTGTTTTTCCTCCTGGTTAGATGGTCCTTAAGATACAGAATACTAGCAAGCATTTGATTTTGTCATGACATGTTATAGTTTACATCTGTAGGTTACAGTCCTACAGTTCTGCATGCTTGAACATGGACCCTCAGATAAGCTCAGCCTCCCACTGTTTGCAGGATTAGTGCCAAATTATTTAAGCCACGCTAATAAAAATTCATACACGTTTAAGAACAGTATTGCTACTACTCAGATTGAAATCAGTAGTTTACATAGTAACTCATCTTAAAACTGGAACAAGATGTGAAATGAACACAAATTCTGCTTCCAATGCAGTCAGTGAATGATTGTGTTTTTACAGTAGGTGAAGCAATAAGGAATTATTGATCCATTTCTTTAGTTTTGAGGTCCGTTTAGTAAACAAGTAGAATGAGGCCAAGCACTATATTTTTCCTTACGATTTGCCCCCCATATATCTCTTAAGCTAATCTTGAAGGTTGAGACTCTGTCTGCAGGTTAGTGTGTTTCAGTCAGAAAACATGAAATACAGTGTCAGTGATTTGTCCACTGTGTTTTCAAGTGAAGGCACCAATTCGGATTAGTTTTCATTGTGCTGTAGAAAACTAAGATTATGGCTTTAACTCAGCTTTGTCTTCTAACTCTTGGCTCTTCTGTGTTGTAGCAAGTGTCATACAAGTTTGCATGCCCTACCTAACTGAACAAAAGGGAACAAAGAGACTGAGGACCTGCTTTATTTTTTCAGGTTAGTAGCAGGTATGAATGACAGTGCTTGGGCTGTCAGTAGTAAAAGTCTATTTCAATTACCAAACCCTTTCTTTGTCTATTAGTAATAGCACAATACTCATTAGACTGATAGCTTCTTGACCAGAAATAAATTAAACAGTAAATTTAACTTAGAGCTTTTCACTCCCTTTCTGAAGACTTTTATTAAATCCGTAATTTGAGTATTAGGAAGACAGTCCTGTTGGTTTAATTCTGGTAATCCTATTGAAACCAAAAGGATACTTGGGTGAAGAGAGTGAGTAGTAATAAACCTGAGATTTATGGGTAAAAACCTCAGTTTCAAATCTTAGGTTACAAATGTGCACTGATGTACATCAAGTGAATAATTCAGTAGTGCATGATCAGAGTTCACAACATAAACATTTGCCAAGAAACCTGTTTACTGGCAGTTGAACATTAACAAGACTATGGTGCAGTAATTGATTTTAAACAGACCTCCTTGGCTGACCACACATTTGCATTAGCATTTACCATTTATATTTGGCAGTACCCAAAGTGTGCAAAATATTACAAAAACACAGAAGGGGACATTGCTCTCTGCCTTGTAACGCTTAGGAGTGGAATGCAGAAGCAAATACTGAAATGAAATCATCAGCAGAACGTAGTTCCCAGGAGCGTGGGCATTGTTAGCCTTTGTATTGATTTTGATTTAAGCTAATTTTATCTCCAGTTACTCATCCAGTCCATCATCATGGATGGAACTTTTACAAATATTTATAATTATGTAAATATAATACCAAAGAAATGTCAGCCCAGAAACCTGATAACATTTGCTTTGCAAAACAAAATTTTTTAAACATGAAAACACTTAACAGAGGAAAACTCCTAGTGATTTTATCACTCTCACTGTACTGGAAAGCAGGTCACTTTTTTGGGGGGGGAACTGCAAAACTAAATGAAGCTCAGCTAATATTGCACAGATTTCTAAGAACTTCATGAAAAGTGGAGCTCCTGCTCAGGTTTTTTTTGCCTTTAAAGAAGATCATATTTATTTGAAGAATAGAGCTGACCGTCACGTGCAATACACATGCATTACTGCAGTAGTACATTACATTATGTATACACTCGCACAGTAACACCCTTAAATAACATACATTGAAGTCTTTCCTTGAGTTGCCCCAGTATATATTGTCCCAATAAGATTTACATCTCCGTTATTTAATCTCATAGTCCCAGCTGGTTGACCTTTTGAATATCTTTTGCCATCTCACGCCAATCCTGAGGAAACTGGGAGGTAAATAACATTATTCATTTCTCTTAATGGGATTATTTTACTCAATGTTATAATGATAGCCTTTTAAAATCAAGATGAATTTATATGTTATTTCATTAATAGAAATTGTTTATCTTTACCTATCCTGCTTCCAAAACATTTCTATATTTACAGATCACTGAAGTGTACCCTGTTGCATTATTTTGTGTAAACAGTGTGCTGGAGGAAAATGAAGTGAGAACAATACCTGCTTTGTGAAACTGAAAAATAAAGTTACTCTCCTTTTGGTATCTTCCAACCTTGGAGAGCGCTCAGTTTAACCCCTGTCAGTCATTCTGTGTGGAGACATCACAGAAACAAACCAGGTTACGGGCAGAGCGTGCAACCAGTAAGCAGGGAAAATCCAAGGAAATGGGAGCGAATGTCTACTTTTTTGTGAAGAGGTAGTTCTCGCATGACTTGCTTTGCCCCAGTACCTGATGATGACCATGTAGCTTGTATTCCCATCCTTGTGGTACAAGAAGTGAGGAAATTAAAGAGCAAGGAAAGGAATCCCAAAGTCTAGGCTAATTACCCTAACCACTTCACTATCCTTTCTCAAGTGACCCTCAGTTGTTTCATCAACTAAAAGGCATTTTACATTTACAAATTTGGCAATAAAAGATGCCACATTATTAACCCATGTAGATAAATAGTTACATTTTATTACAGTTGTATGAAGTATAGTGACTTCAGAGTCACAGAGCAGAGTCCTTTATAATTGGGCTGTTCTCAGATTTGAAAGTTCTTTTCCACACTATAAGAAAAGATCCACAGATTTGGGAAATACTGTCTCAGTTTTATTTTTGTAGTGTCTTTTGGTGCTGATCATCCCACTGAGATTTCAGTTAGAGAACCAGCCTCCTGAGTATCTTAGTTTTTACTGGCCAGGTAACGTTAGATTTCTTTTAACTCTATTGAATTGGGATATAGAGCTATGGAAGCGGCAAAAAAATACCAGATGGAAGCATTTAGTTGCAATCCCCACTGCGTACTTTAGGAAAAAACCCCCAAACTATTCCACAACTAGATGTTCTGATTTCCAGCACAGGTTTAGCCATCTGCATCTTTTTTTATCATTTCATTTTAGTTTACGTGGAAAAGAGCAAGGTTACAAAATCAAAACAAACAAACCAACACAAATGTATGTTTGCTGTGCATGGAATTGTTGCCAGAGGTTAGATAAAAATAGCCAGCATACTCTCCTATCTTGATCTTAGATAGCACTTTTTAATACAACTAAAAAAATGTTAAAGTGCACTTTAAAAATAATTCTTTGAGGCACAAAAGGGTTATGATTTTATTTTACTGTGTCTTTTTTTAACAAGAGTTTCTATTACTTGAATACTGATAAAGGCAGTTACCTGTATTACATTCATAACTTTAGGTGTCACTGAAGACAGACCATGTCAACAATTGTCTTGTTTTTCCATATAAGTCAGCGGCCAGTGGAAAACAAGTGAACAGAGTAACTTCATAAGAAAAAGTGAAGCCTAGAGTAACAGTCAGGGCAGATTTTCTATTTGGTCTGATTAAATGTGTTAGGTTTAATCGATCGTTACTCAGTCCAGAGAAAATACTCTCCTTCCCAAAGGTAAAATAATACACAACACAAATAGTAATAGGTTTTCCTGTTTGCGTTTTGTACAACAGAAGTTTGACTGCTGTCAGTGGACTGCTAAACTAGTTAAGTGCATGGTAACAGAATAGTTTAACATTTGGAGAGCTGTTAAATTGGCTTAAAGCTGTATTTAGAACCTATTCCTTCCATTGTGAGGGGCCAAGTATGTCTCTCTCCCCCAGGACACAATTTGAAAACCTTCAGAAGATCCAAGATTGATAAAAATTTACTGAGGCTCTCTTTACCATTAAAAAAGTCACTTTCCATGTTTCTTTTGCAAGACATTTTTAGACTTTGAGTTACTTCCAATTTGATTATCCAACTGAAGTGCTGACAGAGATTTCTACTTTCTTTCAGCCTCAAACTTAACAGAAAACAGAGGATTAATCTTCCTATCACAAACCACTGAAGGGCCACCAGATAGACTATAACTAGCAGGTTTTTGCACATGTGTAACTATCAATCTCCTGCTCCTGTGACAGTTACTTAATGTCTGTAATATGTGTATATAATACACTGTACTCTGAAATCAATCAAGTCCAGCTTTGCGATCATTAATGCGAGTAGGTAGAGTAGGTCAGGGTGTGGTATTAGGGAGGTACAGCAGCTTCACAAAGCTACTTCTGTTTTAGCTACTTCTGTCTAAGGCTTACCTAGCCCATTCAAAATTTGCTATCACAGCTAAATTACTACAAGTGAATTATTTTCATTTAGCCATAAACATAACATTAAAAAAATTTCCTACATTTATATCTTTTAATTTTAAAGCCTATACTAGGATACTAAGAACAGTAGTCACCTATTTTAAGCTTTCATAAGAACATAAACCTTATCATTGACTACTCTGTAGGAGTTTAAACCTTAATTCCCCCATAAACTCACTCAGACATCTTAAAGTACACGCTATTCAAATGGAACAGCTACCTAAAAGGATCCAAGGTTCTGTAAGTTTTAGCTTAGGGAAAGTACCTTACATATGACCGAAACTGTGACAAGCTAGCAGTTAGACTAGACTTCTAATTGTTCAATCAATACAAAAAAACCTTACAGCACAAAGATTATCTTCTCCAGATAAAAGCAGAGGAAAACATTAAATGAAAGACTGTATTTCCTTAGAAATTGTCTTGTTAAGGCACCTGACCAACATAACCCGTATACTTCCAAAAGCCAGTGTCTTTTCAGTTACCGCTAAGTAGCAGCCTGTTACACTGCACTGTAATATGATGATGAACACCCATTTTTCCTGCAGTAAATTCTATGAGCAATATAGACTCATATGAAGATGTGAGAGAGTGATTTTGGACATCTAAAGGATTGTATGTGAAAACAAGATGAAAGTTTTTGTGTATGAAAGATTGTCCTTTGAACACGGCATGCAAACTTGTCTTGAAAATTTGAAGGTACTTTAAAAGAATGAGTTAAGAGCTGAATTTTCTGAGACATTAAAGCTGCAGACAGATGCCTACCGATGTCTTCAAAAGCATCTAGCTAGCACTGCAAAAAAGCACAAAAGTTGTATGGAACTGGTTTGCACTAAAGGGAAATAGTTGTCAGGAGAAAAAAAATACAGTCATGTGAAAGGCAGAGCATCCTGATTATTACGTATTTCTCATGTTCATTCCCTATTCCAATGCTGTGCGTAAGTAAACATTTTTCCCCTTTATAAATGGTATTAAAGTAGATTCTAAGTGTGAAAAGTAGTTTGATACTTATGAAAATGTATAGAGCATTTTATTTTGTCAAGAGAGTGATAATGTTGATGAGAATAACTTTGCTAATACAGTTTGGTGATGTAATAGAAGAGATTCACCAGATGGAGTTAAGTGTTGGAATGGTGCTACATACACATAGCATTTCAAAACCAGGGGAAGCCAATGGATGAGATGAGACACTGTCCTGCTTGCCAGACATAAAGTACACACAGACATATACTAGCAGAATGTGAATTTAGTTATTTGTAATGCTTTTTAAAGATTTCTATTTTATAAGTCTGCAAGGAGAAATGCTACGATTTTTGACAGTCAGATACGCGCAGTGCTGTCAACCAGCTTTTCCCTCTTTTGTGCCTCACTCACTGATATCTGACTGATACAGAACCCACAACTCCATAGACTAGACAGCATTCAAGTGAGTCTGGCTCACACACCTGTTGGGGAGAAAATAAAAATCTGTAATTCACATTGAATTCATTCATTGCATTCCAAAATTATTTGAGGGGTTTGGATGATAACAGTGTTAAAATTGTTCTGCATTTTCTAAGACAAATCTGTTGCTGTTTTCAAGGTTTCTTCAAGAGATGCAGGCTGTACATTTCTAATCATCAGTAACTACTTTGCTTTTAAACTTTCTTATCACAATACTGACTAGATCATTTGGAATTTGAGGAGACAAGGGAGCAAGCTTGCATACTACAGTAATTTTTTATACTTTACCTTCATCTATTTATGAATTTATTATGAAAAATATTTTTAAACATATGAAACCTGCTTTTTGTTGTGAATTTTAGCAAATTAGTGGATACATTGTACTGTGTATCATTAAAAAGGTTTAATTAAAGTAAACATTTGGCAATTAATGCCTTTTGTTGTTATTTTATGCATGTACCTTGCTATGGTTTATTATCAGAAACAAACCCAAGATTTTAAGAAATTATGTATCTGTTCTCTAGTGCTGTATGGTCTTCAACTTTTACACAAGATACAATCTAATGTACTCTTTATTAAACAAACAGTGCTTGACTCTCTTCCTCTTATCCCTACAATTGCCCATCACTTACATAAATGCATGCACATTAAGTTGTTTCAAATTAGTAAACTCTCCAGCATAACTGGCTGGAAGATGAAGAATGAAAACCAAAGTCCTCAATGTTGGACAAGTGCAAATAACTTTTTTTCAGTGCTTACAATTAAGTGTAAAGAGTATAGTTACAACTGTACCTTCCCGAGGGAACATTTAGATCCTGGATTTTATTTAATTGCTGTAAATTAAACAAAGCAACACCCTTTCTTTTTGCTTGGCTCTTTAATTCTAACATCAGTTAATGAGCTAAGCAGGTTTTTAAAACCTGCCTTTTTGATCAGCAGGAGCCTAATAGTGAGTTACTTGATCCTGTATTCAGTCTGCTACTTCAATAAGATCCTCAGATACCAAAACAGCAATCAGTAGTTTTCCACTAAATGGTCTCGCTCTAAAGCTGGTTCCTTAGGGTGCTGGGTATAGCTCAATACATTAGTTAATCCTCTTATTCTTTACTACTGAAACATTCTGGATGCAACTATAGATGTCACTGGTGTGCACAGTGCTGTAGAGAATCCATCTAAGACATAAATAATGCAAGTGTCATGCTTAACACATACCTACTCTTTGTAGGTATCAACCTTTAGTTTTTGATGTACTTTACATGTGTTCTGCACATCTATAGTACAGTTTCTAAATCTGTCTGGGGAAAAAAACTTAACCAGAAAATACAAAAGGAAAAGCAAGTTGTGAACTCCAAGGCTATGACAGAATACAAAATGTAAGAGTTGATACAAAACTGGGTTTCCTTTAGGTAAGTAAACCCTGTAAAATACATGGCCTTCAAAAGCAAACCAGTGCTTTCACAGCATACCCCAATGATGAGCTAGTCATAAGACACCTTGAATGAACCTTGGAACCTGCCTGTCTTGCTGCTAATAAGGTCTCGCAATATTTCCAGAGCAGAAAGGCCACACACCTGCGTTGATATAACTAACTAGTTTCATAGCTGCTTCCCAGGTCATCTTCCAAAGCACTCTATGACAAGCAGAACACACAACCCTGACTGACGAGGGAGCGAGGTGGGTGGCCAGAATCTCCCCAGACACCCTTGAAAATGTGAACAGGCTAAACCAGTCATAAAATGTTACGCGAACGCAAAAAAACCCCACACATTGAAAAAAACCCAAAACTCTGCTCTGATCTCTGCTGCCTGATCATTTGTGTGTGTGGCAAATTAAAATACGTATCAATAACAGATCTCTTTTGGTAACTTAAATTTTGAATTTAATTTTGGAAAACAATCATGACAACTGTTTAGTTGGCTTATTGTAAGTGCATATGGCAAACAGTTTAAAGGGACCTCTTAGTTGCACTGCTAGGAACCCTTACTTGAATTCTCTAGGAATGTGGAATAGTTTGGATACAGGAGATCTACACACATCAAAACCATTTTTCTTCTCTTGTCAGTGAGATAAACTGAAAAAAATACTCTTTTTTTTTAATAGCCTAATTTCACTGATTATTTTTTCTCCCCATCTATGATCAAGAACTTAGCTATTAAACTAGCAGAAAGCATATTCACAGATACGCTTCCATAAAACAAGCCATGAGAGCCAAGTCCTATTTTAAAATCCATTTCTTATTCTTACCTATACAACAAGTGCTGCTTCTGCTTCAGAAAAAGGTCAATAGGTAAATTTGCAGTAAACCTAGCTAGGTGTTAAACTGAAAGATGTGTTTAGCATGATCTTAGATTCTGATACTGGCTTCTGAGCTTGGCATACAAGAGCAACAAAATGCAAGGAGGAGAACTTTTAATTAAGACAGCTGAGTCTCAGGTGGTATTAATTACACAAAGTAAACCTCTCTTGTCTTTACACAAAGTGAATCTGTACTGATTTATTTTATTTACAGAAGTGACCACAGAATCACTCTTTTCTGAAACTTTGAACGTGCAGGCTGTTTGAGTCAATGTTGAAAACAGGATGTCTTTCATCACCCAAGAGCTCATCCTTTTATAGACAAAAGATTTTAATACAGACTGTGTAAGATATGCAGTGATGCCATACAATAAAGACTGTTAGTACCCATTTCTGTTCAAGCTACAGAACATACAAGCACACCACTGAGTTTTAAAGAAACTCCTGTAATCCTGGCTTCTTGCCCATGACACTGAAGGAAAGAGATTTCTACCTCTTTCAGCAACTACCTTCTGTGTGTTGTGATATTCAGGTCACTTCTTCCATCTTCCTTTAATCCCTGGTGAGACTAGGTGGGGGGATGAAACAGCTACAGTGCACTTGACATAACCCAGCATTCTTGCTTTTAACCACCACAAAGAAGACAGGGTATGTGGAAAGCTAACAGAACCAAAGGTCTGGGCTGGTTCACATACTTTCACTGCCTGTGCAATTAAGTGTAATTTAAAGCCATGCATACCTGTACATGAATTTCAAATGTATTTGCACTTCATAGAAAACTGTATTCAATCATTGCAAAGGTAGATGTCTTGGTGCCACCTCACACAGATACTGTGCTTGGAGCTGCACTCTGAACAATTAATTGACTCAATTGAGATTCAATCCTAGCTGTTGGGAACAAAAATAAGTTACACTGAAAAAGTCAAAGTTTAGCACAATGTTTCTGTGAATCATTTTGTTAGTATTCCTCCCTTCCGTCACCTAGAAACATTTTTTCGAACGAGAAAAAGCTGGCAAAGAGCTGACATTGAAGTTCTGCAAATCCAGAGCTGAGAAAGCACGGCATGATACCCTGCGAGCCCGTCCATCCACTGATGGAACAAAACCCAAACGCTCCAGGGACTTTGAACTGTGCATCCTTTCCACGTTTTACAGAAACAACCTGCACTGTGTCACTTCCATGCCACAGTTGCTTATTTTCTTGCTGAAGAAAGCTCAAACAATTGTCTGTTTTATAAAGCACTGAATAACCCTGAATATAAAACATAACTCTTACTAAAACTGCATAATTCTGATTAATTTGAAACCATTTACAGCAAAACTGCAAGGTAAACATATCTTTCCAAGCACCTGAAAGAGGTTTCAAGAGCACCAAACTCTGAGCTCATCTCTCAGACTCCTGAGGCACAATTTCTCAGTTGCTGACAGGAAAAACTTACCAAGTGCTTTGCAATTGTTTGAAAACAAGAAAGGGTGTGAAGAGAGGAAGCTAAAGTTATGAATGAACACTGTCACCTGCTATTTTTTAAGCATGTTGGCTTTTTGAGGGTCTGCCAAGCCCCTATTACCACTTACCAAGCTGGAGTTCATTCCACGGAGTTGGAGAACTCGAAATACCCTGAGCCTTGGAGAAGTGCGTGGGGACAATCGTTTTGCATTTTACTACTTCTGTGATATGGGGGGTAAGGTAAAAAAAAGAAAATAAAGAACAAAACGGAGGCAGGAGAGGGTCCTTTCCCTCCCCCGCCCAGCTCCACACCTCAGCCTTGAGCGCCGCCGCCGGCAGCCGGGCTGAGGTAAAGCCAAGATGGCGGAGAGCGCCCCCCGCCGCGGGCGCTGAGGGAAATCCGCCAGCCCTCACCTACACCTGGGGAATCCCGTAGCAAACACCGTGGCAGTCTCCATCAGGGGAGGTATCTATCCCTTCGCTTCCCAGATAAATCCAGTTCTTACTGAGACACCCCATACTTGTGTGTTCAAAACAAGGGAGCGTCCACTCTCACACCTACAGAGTTCCTGAGGTGACGGCAGGGGGTAATTCCCTAGGGGTGAAACAAGCTCCCACCTGGACATGGATTGCAGCAGGACTTTGCTGAAATAAATACCTTCGAGAAATGCTTATGACTTCTGTTGAGGCTATTGAAAGCCACGTGCAGCTTTAAAGAACAGTTTATTTGTGTGAAAATCAAAGGAAATTACCTATTAATATCTCCTCACGTTCATGGGAGATGGACCTGGACAACTACATTTTTGAAGCTTTTCAGGACATAAGCCATTGATATCTTCTCAGAGAATGAGACATTAATTTGGAGATAAATTAGAACTACTTTCTACTTTAAGTATTGCACTGTTTTCTGCCCAAAAACCAGGTTAATTCACCGAAGCAGCAAATAATCCCCTTCAAAACCTGCCGATGGTAGTGGAGAAGCGAAGCTGGGCCACGTGTCATGGCAGACACCTTTGCACCCCCAACAGCCCAGCCCAAACCCACACACCTTCTCCTGTATCCTTCCAGAATTGAACAGATTTAAATACCTCAAACTCTACCAAAGCATGTGGTCCTCTATGGGTATGTCTGCACTACTGCTTCAGTGGGATTGAGGTGTCTCCTATTACTGCTGAAATATTTTTAAGCTTAATTTTTCTAGGTATGATTCGATTATGCCATATCACAGCATATCATCACACTTGTGTTGCTGAAGAACGTAAGACATAGCCCTCCTTATGCTGCTGTCCCAGACAAAAAAATTATTGAGCAGTTTACAGAAAGAAGTAAACTACTACAAAACACTGCAACATTATTGTGAATTACTCACATCTTGATATGATCTTTTACTAAAAAAATCTGCAATTTGAAAAGATTATTCCATAACAAGGAGTATCAATAGGAGTGGGAGACTGATTTCATAAATATAAGATCTACTACAAAATAATTATTCCTTTCATTACATTTAAGAGTATTCAAATTTTGATGTGATTAATCTTAAATGCAAGTATTTTTTTTATATTGAAGAGGAGATATCTGTAAATTTGTTTTTCTTAAAATAGAAGTCTCATACATTCCTCTAACTGAAAAATCCTCCTGAAGAAAAACATGTGATACTGAAGACAATACATGACTGGAGTTTAAAATACTGTTAATTTTGTATTAGTAAAACTAAGTACAGGATATATTTTTGAAAGGTTGAGGTGGGTTCTTTTAATAGAACAAAAGGCATCAAGAATAAAAACACTACTATGCAAACAAAGGGCAAGTTCTACTGAGAAGAAACTTCAGCAAGATCCTCAGAAGTAATTTTTTTAAACTGATTTCAGTGACGTTTCTGCACATCCTGGTCGCTGTTTAACAGTATATTTTAAATGTGAATGAAGTATTTTAAAATCCAATAGCTTACCTATGTTGTGACTGAAATACACTGAACATACCAGGTGGGAAACACTGTTGATTTCAAAGAGATAAATGCCAAAGCTGAAAACATATTAAAGTAGTAAGTGAAAATCCAGGTAAGAGGACATTCAAGGAAAGGAGAGCAAAACTTAGGACAGAGTCTTACTCTTTTTCTTACCTAATATAGCATTCATTCATCTCACTCTTAGCTGAATAATTAGAAAGAACATTTTCTTGAACTCAACTTTCCTTAAGAACTCTGAAAAAAACACCTTTCCAGTACTAGAGATTGAGATTTCTTCTAAGGATTTCCACATCTTAGCTCATTACTAACAATCACTAAATTTCACTTTAAAGTACCATAGCAGGAAATGTTAGAAATTACAGTGCTAACTCTGATGCAATGTTTTATGACACTTCTTTGCAAAAAAAATTCTCATCTGTACCACTTCCTGAGTGAATAGAAGGCACAAAATTCAAAGACATAGAAGTCTGTCAGTGTAGCATCTTAATTTGCAAGAGATTAAATAATAATATAATGAACGATGTGTGCTTGTTGAGGGGTCACATTAATAAACAGATAAAGATGACAAGTCTTTTGCTGGAATTCAGTATGAATTCAGTAAAGCAGGAGGAACAGAAGGTTCACCCAAGTCACATAGTGGCATCTTGGCACAAGTATTTTCACCAGAAATTTAAGTAAAAGCATAAACTGGATTGGGACTCCCTGAGGGAGGAACACACATGCTTTTGTACCCATTTTGCAAAGTCTAGGCACCTCTGGCAAGGAGTTTGCTATACCCCTAACACCAGCAATATTTCAAAATTCTAAGTGCGGTGTAAGCACTTGGTGCACATCAACATTGGAACATGTCGCTGAGGAAGCAGCTTGCTTTCAGGCTCTAGAGCTAGATCAATGCTGCGTGGTTGCAGTACTAATTAGGGAACCCACAATCTCGTTCCAATGCCCCTAGCTCAGTGCTGTGGTGAAGTTGTGGGAACATCTAGCAAGTGGCTGCTGTGAGGTCCTTCACCTTTAGCAGGAGCTCCAGGTAAATATCAACAGTAACTATTCTCCTTCAAATCCTTCCTAAAACATTTATTTTTCATGATACATCAACAAAATATTTGCCTAGCTCACCGCTATACCACAAGCGTCCACTACACTAACATTTCTCTTTTGTGTTGTATACTAATACCCATATATATTAATCATCTTTGTCCACCATCTGTGGCAACAACTGCCTATTTTTTTTGTGCTTAAACAGCTACAAATCTAGCGGCCTCCCAGTCCGCTACTGGGACGCAGTCATGCATTCATATGAAGAATCAAATTAATGATAGCTCAAGCAGACTCACCAGGCAACATTCACACCCCTGCAATGCAGACATAGCCTAAATGGACTAAGATACAGACTGAAAACCTATCTTCCTCTCGGTTAAACAACAATAGCAGCCTGATTAGCAGCCAAACAGTATTTTTTTCTACATATGCATTATAAATTAATGTTTCCATGAGGGATGAAGTTTAAAAAAGTATTATACACAGTTCCTTCATGAGCCTTTTCAAGTGTTCATGCATATTCTAGGTGGAAAAAAGAAGAAACAAATTGAACATTTTCTGTTCTTTACCAACTTTTACATTTTTATTCCTTGCTTCACCAACAGCCTGAAACCGCTTTCCGGTAACAGTTGAAGAGCTCTGCAACGTGCTTCAGTATTGAAACAACACAACTTCAGTCACCCCGACGTTTTACAAAACTACAACCTTTACTTAGAAATATTCGGCATACTTTGCAAATAATCGCCATATTACAGAAAAGTGCTAAAGAAACAGGTATATATCTGTTTATTGTATCAATTAAAAAAGGCAAGAATGTGCTGCTGTAATACTTTCCCAGTGAAGAAACAGGAAATACACTGTTTAGAACAGTCCTTAAACTGGATCCAGCAAGATATGTTGAAAGCTAGTTATGAAACATTATGAGGGAATGAATCAACAATCCTGATAGTAGAGAGGGGGATTACAGTGGTTTGCAAATGGAGAAAACACAACATAAAGACATCTGGCTTCAGAGCAGAAACATTCTCTTTGGGATGTGAGTTTTCAGATTTTGGTTTCAGGATAATAAGCAGTGAAGAAGCTGACCAGGAAATCATTTCACTTCATGCCACCACCTATCAATGCTTTTAAGCTAGCATTCTGCTAGTTCTGCAAGGAGTTGGGAAAACTGGAGACCCACAAGTTTTTGTTTGAACAATTTATAATTAAAAAAAAAAAGAACCCCAACAAAACCCCAACCATAAAAACCTGACTAGCCCCTGGAGTGATATTAAGTGATATTTGTAAGTTGACTTTGTTTTTAAACACACTTAATTGGTTTACGTTTTCCAAGCTTATGTCACAAGTACACCATATACTATAACAAATTAACACAAAATTATTTTCAAAGACATATTTTGGATGAAAAAGTTTAAACATATTTTACAAAAATAACCAAATAAATTACTTTTTTTTATAAATGAACAGCTATAAAATCCATGAGCCAAACAACATACAACATTGACACAAGATGACATATATTACACTGAAGGCAGGTTAATTACCACAGTGGTATGAAGCTTCAAGTAAATTACTAGGCACTTTTTGCCCAAACAGTAGTCATTCAGTGGAAGAGTCCAACCAACAGAAATGCCTGAAACATAATTGCTAAAGCTTTCTAAAATTCTAAATTCCTCAAAACAGTGCAGATAAAAAGGCAGAGACAAAAAGGCCAGGTATTATGCCACACAGGACACCCAATATTAGCCGCTTTCCTTACTTCAGTGAGTTCAGCTTAGTTGGAGTTCCAAAATCAGTGTTAACCGTCAGCCTTCTCCATCCTACATGGGCATTTCTATTAAGGCTTTACATGTCAGAGTAGACAGAAGCCATAGCAGGTCCAGACACATGGGAAAATAGACCAAAAAAAAGGCTGCAGGGTTACGTGTCAGCAAGCACGACATAGCAGAACACACTTCAACTTTGCTCTAATTTGAAAGAGCACTCATTACTCGCTGTAATACGTGTTGTGCTCTGTACTGGCCAATTTGTAATTGTGTGAATGACCCAAGCACCACAGTCTGATATCCTCAAGATCCCCAATGCCTAGAAGCTAAATCTTCCAGCTACCAAAAGGAGGTACTGTCATGTGGGAATTTAAGTACCAGTAATGTGCATAACCTACTATGAAAAATTGCTATTAAAATACCTAACATAATGAATAGGAGGACAATAAAGGGCAACTAAAGCAAGAATTTACATATTTCAAAGCATTTTAAAAAGCATTATTGATATTTAATATACTTATATTAAGTATATTATATACCTACATATACTCATAATAAGTATATTTAATATAAGATGGTATTAATTTAAAAGTTAAAAATTTTAGAAAGCAGCAGTTTGTGGCATAATTTTAAAGCACAGTTTATTTCTTGGGAAGAAAAGCATAGCACTGAGTAGTCCTTAAGAAATCATGTCATCTCAATCGGGTGCAAAGTTCTCCAGCTGGAAGACCAGGTCTACAGCAGCATTAACATCTGGTACAATATGATCCGGTTCTACTAAACCAGGATCAAATCTAAAATCTCTGTGGCCATGGAACACCGTTTCAGTTATGCTCTCCCTGGTATCCAAGGGAACCTCTGTGTGAGGGTTGTAAACCCCAGTACAAACAAGAACAGACCTACAGTGGACAGCAGCTGCAGATGCCAATTCATTCTCCCAACTGTTATCTATTTCATCATCCTGAGAGAGAGTGGCAGATCCTCTGCCACCTGCAACTTTGGCCTGAATCCGGGATTTTGAACCTTTTCTGGAGTTCTCTTCAAGATAGCGGTTGTAAAGGTTAGCACCATAGACGTCAGTCATGAGATTATCTCTGGAAAAATAAGAAAGTTTAGTTGGCAGTGCAATCTTAGTTGTCAAATTTCAATGTATGAAAAACATTTTTAAGGTTTTGATTTAACAGTTTATTTTATACTTGACAAAACTTTATGCAGATAGGAAGAAATCCAATCCTATAGCTATTTTATTACCCTGTTTTCATTAAGCATGACATATGATAAAAGCGAGTAACTCTACATATTGAAATCGCCTATCGGAGCAGGGAAGGGGAAATCAAGGACAGGTATTAGCAGTCTGTGAATGAGCTTGTATTTCCAAACATCTTGGAGATTCTGGAACAGTCTTTAATACAATACAGCTTTATCTCTTTCTATGAAAAGGATTCTATGATGTGACAGCACACACAGTAGCATATGACCAAGCTTAACGACCTCACAAATAAATTCCAGCTCTACATTCTCTAGCAACTGTTATTTACTCAAAGCTTGTTGGCGTTATACCAGCAAACCTAATAAAACAAACACCCAGGCAAATCCTTTTTGTTAGATTTACACAGCCTATAACAGAAATAAAAAAAAATAATTAAAAAAAATCAGGAGAAATCTTAGTTGCATATAAACCACTTTTTGTGCTTCTAAAGAAATTACACATAGAGCACATAGAGTATTATTAATTTACAAGATTATAAACAGTGAGGCTCGAAAACTTTATAAAAAGTACACCACAGCACCAAGAATGTCAGGTGGTCCCAACAGCATGAGAAACAAACTAGTAAGAGTTGTGTATTTTTGTTGTGAATAATTTCCTGCTGCACTTGTTAGAGTCACAATATCTTACCCAACAGCATAAAGAGTTTGAATGGGTTGCTTCCACTGCCTTTCTGCAGCCTGAGCCCTGATGAGGTATTCTGCATACTGGTAGGTCAGTTTACTAGGTTTGCCCATTAAAGCCTCATATTTCAGATCTTTGCCAGTGATCTTCTTGTAAATGTTTTCCAAACAAACCATGAATGTTCCATGCCCAAACCTATACAGATACAAATCCAATTATAGTAAGTGCAGATAAAAAACAAACAAAAATGGCTTTATTTCGGATCTTTTAGGAATAAATCATATCCTGTAACTATCAAATTTCCCTCAGTTTGCACGCAACGTTTCCACAACTGTTTCACTGAAAACTAAGGGCTGATTAGCTGAACAATAAACATCACAATAAAAACACATTACTGGGACAGCACAACAGATTTGTCTACTTTGAAAAAGTAGCAATCATTTGTGTTAGTGTTACTTGCATTTAAGTAGATACCCTAGATACAAAAGTGATGCTTCTTGAAATAATGCCTAACCTGTGATGTACTCTCTGCAGTAACCTAACAGAATCAGCTGAATTAACAAAGAGGAGAAACAGAAAAGGAAAGTTAGGATCAGAAGGAAAATCTCTCTCTCCTTAAACACAAGAGTATACCAAAACCTACTTGTAATACGGAAACAAAAAAACTTCCTGGGTTTCTCGGAAAAAAAAAATAGATGCAAAGGAGAATCAAGGAACAAACTCTAATTTGCATGCTCTTGATAGCTCAGTCAGTTATTTTGATCAAGGTGGAAACAGTGATGATGGGTCATCAACCAAACCAGTAAATCAGCAATTTTGAAGATGTAATCTCATGATGAAAAAAGCAGTTTTACTTCATTACTGAAGTCAGGGTGTGATATTAGGGATGAACTAATATGCATCACTTAAGAAATACCCAATTACCAAGAACACCGTAAGAAGAATAAAAGGTTGCTATACAACAATTCTATATACAATAAATAAGATCGTTCTTAAGACGACCTGCTAGTTAACTTCTAATGCACATAGATTAATATAGCTGCTCAAACCAGGTATCTACAGCCCAAAAAAACCCCAAAACACCATATAATGAACATCAGAAGCCAGCAGAGATATATGAGGTGCACTAATAAAGAAATTACATCTGCAATAGCCTAGAAATCAAAATAGTCTTTTAAAGAAAAAAAAAGCTACAAATATGGAAGCAGCTGTAGCACTTTTAAACGTGGTACGGAATTAGTTTTTCTGAATTAACCCTTCATTCCCTCTCTCTACCCTGTTTATTGCTTTGCATTATGAAATACCAGTAAGCATAAACTTATTTCCAGTAATTATTAGCAACAGCTTAAAACAACTTAGTCGTGGCATTAATTCCAATAATGAACGTAACAGCACTGACAGATGCAAATTTGTCACACTATCAAAGTCAAAGGAAAAAAATGAACCTCACACTGGATCTTTCCCAAAGGACACAATTGAAACTACATATCTTATTCACTGTAGATATGGTGGTTGCGTTACTCTAGCCTGAAACTATCACACACATGTATTTTGCCAACGTGCTAATTAGAAGTGGTCTTTGCATCCAGGTAAGGATATCTGACAAGATCTTTGATCCAACATCAAGCCAGCAATCCAGTCACAACAACAACAATTTCTGTTTCAGCGTATGTTCAAATTTTAAACTGGGAGGAAGGGAGGGGAAACAAAACTATTGAAGAACTACCTTCTATTGAAAACAAAATCAAAGAAAACCACTATCAGAAATCATGCCACCTTGTTCTGTGCATTCTACTTGTTTTTTCTTACGTTCTTTAAAATGCTCTCACTATATTGTCCTCAGCTCAAAACCAGTCACTGCTTTCAACTAGCAGGGTCAATTCTTTACCAGAAACTGTAGGGTGGAAGAGAAATACCAAAGGAGAACTTAATGAAAGGAAACAATGGCTTTGATAATTTTTTCCCCTTCCCCCCCTCCTTTGAACTGAGGCTCTGAGGCCCTCAGGCAAAATCCTCTTCTGGGAGTGGAGAAAAAAAAAACAGTTTAGGGCTTAAAAGCAGTTTTTATCTTGAGTAACTGATTTCCTGAATGCGATGATGTAGACAGTAATAAAGCAGTATTTGCTTAAAGTGCATTGCTTTAGAGATGTCTTCAAAGCCGAGAGCTACTGTGAAGCTATAACAAGCATTTTATACAAAAGTATTGAATTTCACTGAAGAAATGAGGAAACCCCAAATATATCACGATATACACACGTGTTCAAATTGCACTTACCTTGGAGACTGTGCTTCAGCTACCCACATCAGATCCATATTACAAGCAAGAACAGGAATATGAGGGTAATTTTCATGGTGATACGGGTTTCCAGGATAGCCACTCGTCAGCAGAACATCTATGATCAACTGGAGATTGGTTTCCCATCTGACTGGCTCCCCAAACAAAACCACAGCTGGGAGAACAAGAATTACAAAATAGAGTTATGGAATTAGTTAACAGGGCACCAAATCTCTGACGCTAAAACTTGGTCTAAAGAGACTGAACAAGTAATTTGATTGAACCGTGAACTGATGACATAGTCACCTTGACTTTAACTTAGACTTTTAGTGTATTACATACCCATTCATTCACAGAAAATGTCAGAAGTAGCAAGGCCCCACTGCAAAATCTACAAGTTTAAGAATTTTACTTTATTTTTATTTGGCTAAGTTTCTCCATAGCACCACAAAATATTAACTTCTAAATTGTATTTCTAAGTCTTCCATACTGTGTGAAGTCTATGTTTATATAGAGTATTTAAATAATCCAGAGGTGTTATTTTGTTCATCTTAAAATCTGAGTGTTGTTTTTAGACATTTTGCTGGTCTACAGCAATAATCTGACATGGATTTTTCTAAATCCTAAAGTCCAGTTTCTACTTTCCTGTACTTCAGATGAGATGAGAGTGAATACAGCATGCTGAAACAAGATGCTTCTCATACTACAACTCTGAAGTGACCGTCCTGACTACTGTAAGAATAAGACCGATTATTTCTGAACACCAGTCAATTCATTCTTCATTTTTGAGAGGCAGGCAACAACAAAGAGGAAAGCAGACCTCACCTACCTTCTGAAACTTCACTCACACGGCTGAAAACTGCACACATTAAAAAAAGAGCTTTATCTCACATGCTACAGTCCAAATTAACAACAGATGCCATTAACAAGGGAATTTTAGAATCATCTCAGCCAACTTTCGTGCCCAGCAATCTAAAAATAAACTCTGATTATAAAGTACAATAAAGATATTTCATCTATTAATGGATAGTTGCAAGTTAAATAAAGATAACTGACCCTCAATCTTGGGAAGCTCCACAGCAGGGGGGTACTGCAATAAGAAAAAAGTGAAAGTTTTCTACAAGATTAAACATCTACTACTACTTTTAACAGACTAAATTCAAGTATAGCTCCCACAGTTGCCTTCTGCAACACTGACAGGAAAGGCACTTTCTATTTTGGTATACATTCGACAGCAGTTTACTAAGAAACTTGTACTTCAATTCTGAAGTGAGATCTCGTGGCAAACGGACAGCAGACAATAATTTGTGTGTTCTCCATTCGCTAGCCTCCTACATCTATTTAACTTTCTCTGGCAAGCTATAAAGCTTCAGTTGTTTAATTTACTTGTGTATGAAAGTATGGGTGTTTATATTTCCACAAGAGTAAGAGGCCTCTAGTATTAACGAGACATTTGAAAAAAGTTTTTGAAATGTCTTTCTTTAACACTGCTAAGAAAGAAAAATACATTGTATAACACATATTTGCTAAACAAATAAAGAGTTTGCACTTCATGATTTACTCCCTATGGTGACAAATACATTAGGAGTTTCGTGACCTTCTACTGGTTGAGAAGCAAGGCAAAAGGTGATGTAACAGTTATGGATTCTATGAATCACAAAGAATTTCTTGACATCACATGGGAAAAATCCACTCTATAGACTGACCCTGAATACGTACAATAAACACATGTATTCCCTGTGTATGTATTCCCTTTGTTTTGAAATTCTGCACAATTCAGCTGAAACCATAGTGTTTATTAATATTTAAATAATGGTACAAACAAGAAAGGGAGTCCTTTGGAGGAAAATTAGTTATCTGCAAAGCATTAATTTACAATCAAAGTAACCTCACAGCCTAGAAGCAATACCAAGACAACCCTATATGGAAGGAAAAAGCTTTTTTAATCTTCCACACATCTGAGGAAGCTAATAAGCTTTCCAAGACAGAATTTAGTACAGATACCTAATTCAAACTCTAAGTCTTCCCACAACAGCAAGTTACAGAATTGAAGATTATATTAAAGAATTATGACCAATAGGAAAAAAAGTCAATACAGTTGTTCTTGAAAATGCTGTAATAAAACAAACAAGCAGAAAAATGAAGTTAAAATACAATGAAAGAACAGCAGCAGAAGCTCAGAGGTTTAAATATTGAGCCCTATTATAGAATGTCATCTAATGAGCAAACAAAGAATTTTAAAACAAAAATACTCACTCACCGGAATGTTAGGTCTTCTCTCATGGTCAACTACATCTAGCAAAGGGTGCTTCTCCCGCAATGTTTCAATGGTAATAGGTTGACAGAAACCAAGGCTGGCGAAATACTCGTTAAGGATACAGAACAGCTCATATGAAAAGACTTTAAAAAAATCAGTAATTCCATTTTAACAATTTTAACATATGCAGTTTATCTGGTAAAGCAAATTATTTAGGAATGAAAGCAACATATCAAAGACTGACTCTTTCTTATGTGAGATAAAAAGATGATCATTCCATTATTTATGAACGGACCTGTGTAGTCTGAATTTCAGACCTGTGTGTCTGAAATCTTAAGATAGAAGTTATATATAAATCTTGATCGAAATATGAGATGAAAAGCAAGAAGCCACTCTACACCTGCAATACTCCAAGATCATCTTTACATAAGCATAAAAAGAAGTTTATCTGGCAGCAAGACAACATCTTGTGTGATTATTATAGGAAAGAAACACAAGCTAGTTGAGGGAAAAATACTGTCTGTGTTTTCCTTAGACCATCAGAGCTGCAAACGTACTGCGAGATAGACAAACATTGTAAAGCTTGGTCTCACAAAATGGTGGACTGACCACTCAGGTATAATTATGCTCTACAGGTAGTTAAGGTAAATACCCAAACACATCAAAAAAGAAAAAGAGCGAAAGGGGAAAAAAAACCCTCCTGATCGGCACACTAGTGCTTTTATATGCTGATATATCCTGTTAACTTAAGCTTAGTTAACAAGAGGTAATCAAACTAAACCTGCTCATTTATGTAAAAAGCAGTTGTGATGCTACTACCAATACTAAGACGACTTCTTACAATGCAAATGTAAATAAGAGCTATTTAAATATATCAGTTATACATACTAAGCCATCTGATTTTGTATTGGAATTAACACCACAGTTGTTTTAAGATAAGGTTATCCCGTATGAAAATGCTATCTAACAGAAATATATATCTTGTATTCAGTCTTGTAATATACTTTTCTTTTACCCAGTTAATTGCCAAAATTCATTAGATGTGGAATGTTCCTTCAGTAACAACTTCTCATCTTTGTATTTGAAATAAAGGTCATACTTAAGAGTTGTATACACTTTTCGTATAACTTATGATTTACATCAACTTTAATTAAAATCCCAATAGAGGAAGCAGTGCAGAAGGAAGTTACTGGAAGCATGAGCGAAGATTATGCAAAAGTTGAGGTCATTAAATTACAGTTTGAAGCTTTGATACCACCGTTGTATCAACATAATTCAAGATCTTTCTGGTAGTTAGTACAGAAGTGGCAAAATATTTTCAAGTATAGTTCTACTCTAGAAATCGGTTACAAAACCATCGGGACCTGGCCTGGCCGCATGCCTACGAGCACATCTTGAGTCACTAAGCTAAAAGTCAGATGTGATAAATTACAGATAGAACGCCGTGCTCTCATCCTCAAGAGACCACAAACCCTTTGTGCTAAACTGTCATTTACATACAAGTCAAAAAAAGAATTCTCTTTCTTTTTTCCTTCCCCATGAAGCAAATATCAATGCAGCAACCATTTTCAAAACATAAACTTGACATCATGGCCAGAAGTACCATTGCTTATTACTACATTTGCAGTGTTGAAATATTTGGTCTTCATTTGATCCACAGGATCCCTTGAACTTGAATAAGGAAAAAACTTAAACAGATGGTTGTTTGTTTTGTTGGTTTTTTTTTTTTTTAAAAGATACTCTTGAGCAATATCAAGAAGTGGTCCTTGTCCAGATACAAGAACACATTTTTCATGATAACGTTTGAACATCCGCAGAGGGCTGTGTGACATCATCACTTGATCTTGTGAAACCTGTTTGGGATTTAAAATCAAAAGGAGTCTGTTGTTTGTCAGGTAAGTTATTTATACATAGATTTAATTCACAGGTGTGACAAGTTCTGTGAATTACAAAACAATCACACATATGTACATAAAACCCTACTGTATTGTTTTCTTCTGTTTCTTAGAAGATGTGTTGATAACATGCCAGGAAAAAAATACATTGCTGAAACAGTCTCACACATCCCTTTCAGCTTCCAGAATTACTCTATTCAACATGAACACAAGGTTTTCTCTCCTACTTTTACAGAATCACCGAATTAATTTAGAAAACAGGGAAGAAGAATCAGAACCACCCTAGTTCCAATTATGGTCCCATTGCTAGACTGCAGCATTGATTTAATTGTATCAGAAGACCTTCATCTTTTAGTTTACATATCCCCATTCCTTCAATAGGTATAAACCCAGTAAAATTATTATCCTGGAAGGATGCTATTATGAATCACTACTTATCACCTTGACTGATCTAAAAAAAATTAAATAAAAAAAGCAAACACAAAAGTAATTGAGATGTCATTTTACCCATGACAAACAGGATTTTATCGATACAGATATGCCCATGGCTGCTGGCCCTTAGTGAAACAAAAGGCACTGCAGAATTAACTTTACGGCTTTAGCTTAGTAATGCTCAAACACGGTCTCCAGCAACAGAGAATCCTACTGCCAGCAGCGCACGCAAATCAGGGGGCAATAAAGTTTTACCACTTGAATCAAAAAGAGGCAGGAAACTCCCACCTTGCACATTATCACAGAAGACATTCAGCTTGCTGGAGGAGAGTTTCATGTCACTGGCAGACACTTTTTTTTTTATTCAGAAGGAGAAGGCAACATTTATTCCCACAATAATAATGTTGCAAAGAAATACCATTACCATTAGCTTTACCATTGGAAAAATCAGTCCCCTTACCAACGTAAAACTTTGGACAGTATCTTTTACTTTTATAATACCTCCAGCAAAGCACTTCAGAGGGCTTAAGGGAAAAACAGAACTGATTAACTGAGCAGCATAAGTAAATAACTAAGTAAATAAGATTTAAGCTACTCACTGGAACTCCCAGCAGATGAGACAACTGATCAGCTTTTTTCTGGCGAAGGCAATTCCCTGCATTGGTTACAAACACTACAGGCACCAAGAATTGTCCCTGAGAATTAACTAGCTTTTGAAAGGCTGTTTTTGCAGCAGGAATTGGAGTCTTTCCTCGTACCAGTACACCATCGATGTCAAAAAGAAAACCAAAGGATGGCAGTACGTTGAGCTGTAAGAAGGAATTGAAAGGGAAGAGTACATTAGTTATGCCCTTACTTAGCCCATTTGATAAAGCTTACAACAGCTAAAGTCCAATGAAAACAGAGGCCTCCACAGAGAAGGAACAGATCTTTAACTTTGCGCATTTAAATGTGCCTTATAGACATGTTCATAAGCTAAAATACCTACAAAAAAAAAAAAAAAAAGGAGCACTACAACTCCCTTTTCCATCTGCATACAGCCTCACGAATTCTATCTTGCCTTATGAGTAGTTGAGAACTTTTCAGAAGATTGGGACAAATTGAGTTAAACTGATAAAGAGAGGTACAAAATACATGCTGCTGTGCCAGCGAGTCACACATTTGATTGATTTAACCCCACTCTATTTCACAGGTATTTTCAATGTACAGAGTACTAACAAAATAAACTCCTAACAAAAGAAACAAAATCTTTTTTCAGCAGCAGGTAGGTCTTGAATGCAACTGTTGTACTTGGCTCCTCCCTCACAAGATGTTTAGATACTAAAACTGTCCCTGCTGTCACTTGTACTTCTCCTTTCCACAACAGGTTTGACTACAGCTAGAGATGTGTTGGGCTCCTGATACATTGCTTCAGTTTATACAGGGCATACTAATGCCTATTGGTAAAGTTAGCACCTCCTCCAGCAAAGATACTGTTTGAGTTACTAAAATTTATCTCATTGCCTGCCTTTGAAGAAGGGAAGAGCTGGACTTCATGAGCCTGGAAAAGGAAAGCGAGGCTAACTGGGGTAAGAGAGATGAGCTGGGCGATGAGCTTACAGAGTGGAGACAGAGAGAGGAGCATTGAGCAATGAAACCGTTACTGAATCAGGCTGGAAAAGGATGGACCAAAAAGGGTCTATAAGCTGAATTTCATTTCTCTCCCAAGCCTAAAATGGAATCCAGGACTCTTGGGATTTATGATTCTCTCTTTCAGCATTTGATGAAAAAGAAGTGAGAGTCTAAGCGCCCAGACTGAGCGCGATGGGGAGAACAGGCGCAGAAACGACTCCAGCCAGCGGAGATGGGACAGCCTTTGCTATTCAAGCTGTCTCAGGGCACTAGCTGACAGCAACCCAGCCCACTGCTTTTCCCGCACAGGGAGAAGGGCATTTTGCCTATTTAAGCACCACTTTGTTCCTCATCAATTATTCATCAGCTACATTTTTCCTGCAGCTGGGTACAGCAGAGACGGACACTGCCACCGCTACATGAAGGGTGACGTAGCCACCGGCACACTCGCCACACTGGCTCTCACTGCTGCCTTTCCTAAAACCATGACACACAAACGACATCTGAAAACCCAACGTTCCCCAACAGAGTCCAATTTAATAAAGTCAGCACTTCAAACCTATTGTAATATCACGGATTTCAATTAGGCAGTTGGGTTTTGTTCAGTTTTACATGCAAGTACTCCCCCTGAAGCCCTCTTCTTTCTCACCTATATAATCATCAGCCCTCTATCTAAAAACAAAAACCTCTGCAGCAACCCTTGTCCCCAAGCTGTCTGCAACAGTTTCACCAGGACTACATCAGAAATAACCCAACTGCCACACAAATAAGGTTGCAGGCTTGCTGGGAAACGTATAGTAGTTATCTCAGGCTTTGTAAACTGGTATGTGAAATCACTGAAACCATATTGTAATAGTTTTGTAGTAAACACAGTTCTTCACGTTAGTTTTGCTATCTGTAAATAACGGAGATTACAAATGTGAATTTTACAGTGAACAATGCTGTAGGAAAAAAAAAAAAGCCTTTTGCTAAGCATACAGAGGAAAAAAATTCACTGAAACGGGAATTCAGCGTACATCCAACAGGGAAATAACGAAATTAACTATTTTTTTCCTTTTGCCCATAAAGGAATATTTTCCTAGCGACAAGAGAGACCTGCGGCAACAACAAAGGGACGGGACGAAGCCCGGGCGCGCTCCTGCCCACTCGCCGTTGTTCCTCGGTGAAGCACCACAGAGCAAAAGCAGGGGCCGGCGAGGAAACACCCCGGTAACGGCCTCCCGGGTCCCGCGGGGGGGCAGGGACCCCCGCCGGGAGCGGCCGCCTCGCCCGGGCCGCCCCTCAGAGCCCCACCACACCCTCGGGCGCCGGGAGGCCGCGCCCCGCCCAGGCCGGGTTTGCAGCCGCCACCCGAGGCCGTTTCGCTTTCGCTCCGCACGCCTCGAAGCGACCGGCACGGCCCACCCGGTCCCACCCGCTCCCGGCACACAACCCCCTCACCCCGGGCCGGGCCCCTCGCTTACCGTGCTGCTGCCGCCGCTGCCCTCGGCCGCCGGCGCTGGGATGCCGGGAGGCGCGCCGCAGAGCCCGCTGAGCGCCGGGAGCCGGGGCGGCCGTCCCGCCGCGCCGCCCCTGAGGAGAGCGCGGAGCGGCGGCAGCGCCCGCCGCATAACGGCCACGGGGCGAGGGGGAGCGGCGGCAGCGCCCAGCGACCGGCCTTCCCCGCCGCTGCCCCGGCTTCAAACCGCCGCCCCGCCCACGGCCCCGGCGTACCACAGCCGCAGGCCCCGCCCCCGCCGCGCTAGGCCAGGTGCTGTTCGGTCATCAAGCAACGTCAAAGGCCAAGTCACGGGTCGTATCGGCAGAAACAAACATCCCCGCCCTCGCAAAGCTAGCATCCGCCGCAGAGCAAGCAGGCTTGCAGCACAAAACCTGGAGCACGTTCTACTGACACGGGTGCACCCGGGATTTGTGCCACCATTTTACACCGTGGCACCCGGCAAACGTCTGTGGAGCAGCCGAGAGACCGGCTCTGGGCAGTGCTGCGGGAGAGGGAGGTGGCTGAGGACGGGCTGCAAGCCCAAAGAGACGCCCGGGGAGCTCGGCTGCATGACCCTCCTCAAACTCATCAGGAGGTGGTACCACCTTAGCAGCAAAGGAAAAGGGAGTAGTATGTTTCTACCAAGGAAATAACCATTTTTTCTTTAATTAACAAACCAGACATTCTTTCTGGTTTGTCAGTAATCAATGGTTTTCAGAAAAAAAGCACATCATGCATATACGCAAACACCGGGGCATCTTAGATGTGGGATCTGTATTGCAAAGGCATTTCCCAGCGACTAGACTTGAGAGTGAGAAAACAAGCACAAAATATCATTAGTTAATGGATCCTCTGCAAAGCTGTCTCTGTTCATCTTGCTCATCTGCTCATTCAGATTAGGTAAATCCACTTATTTCCTAGAACTCCCAACAAATACTCCGCACCACCCTCTCTCAGACTCCAGGAGAAACCGATGTTCCAGTGATTACACTGCACTCACCGACACAAAGATTAAGGCAGGTGTCTTTCAATCTGCACCACTTACATGGCTGGCATTAAATCACACAGCACCAAATGCATTTCTAAAACACAAAAGCAAGCCAAAGCTGATGCAGAGAACAGAACAGGGAGGTTATCCCCTCAAGCCAGGACCACGCACAGCACAGAACTCTAAGGCAGACGAGATAACAAGCTATATGTTAGCATGTATAAAGTTATGTTTATTTTATAACCTAGATGTGTTCAAGGCTGAGGCATTACACAGATTATAAGCCCAACACACACACATCTAAGCTGCGCACTCAAAGTGTGAGTTAATGTGGAGCCTGTGCGCCGTTTCATTCTCCAGGACAAGCTACATCACCAGATCCCTGGCTGTGGCTACCGAACCTTCCTAGCCCCAGCTCCACCAGCAATTTAAGAGCCTGTGCAGCAAGCAGAACAGAGGCACTTTGCTATAGGCTGCTGCTGGCAAACAATCACTCCGCAATTTGTTGGCTCAGATGCAGCCAAAAAGAGCATCCAGCTTAAAAATGCTTAGTGCTCAGAGTTACAGAGCGAGTATTGAGTACAAGCGGGTTCAAGCAACAACCACAGTTTGCATTGCACAGCTCCATACTGCGTTTTTGTCCATTTTTTCCATTTCTGTGCTGGTCAGCAGAGATCAACACTGCCTTAAAGACTTCTCTATTGACCTCGTTACATTGGTCTTGCTCAGGGCTGGTAGCTGCTCCTTTGAACACGAATGCAGTAACTATCCTGTCTCGATTTTCTCTCATTCTTTCTGTTTATTCTTTTTTGATGCCTTCTGTAACTATCACTCTGCCCCCATCTGTCTTTACCCTTCTGTTTTCTGTCTTCTACGTTATGGAGTCATATAGTGACAGAAGGGATCAACCATCGCTATTGTGAAACTCCCAGACTGTACCAGGCCATAAAAACTAGGTGGGTTCCCCCCCGCCAAATCTAGCATGGTCATCTCCAGCACATAGTTTAGCAAATCTACAGCAAGACTGGCATTCTTCTTCCGAGCACTGCTCTTCCATAGAAGTTTGTTTTGTTGAGCAAACAAAAAGCATACAGTCTAGCAGACACACAGTTGGCAAGAGGCTGTTGACAACAGAGCTTTAACTCTAAACATCTTTTTGGCAAGCCCATTTGGCTGCTCTAGGTTTTTTTGTTGGTGCCACATCCCACCATGCCCTGGTCATGCTATGGTTTGGTCACCAACACTCCTGAAGCAGGATAAGGACTTGCATGCCAATTTATTAAGCTCCAGGAACTCAGTTAGTGGCTTAGAACCAGGCAAGAAGGCCTTTATCCTTCACATATTAATCTTTTGCATAGGTGAAGTGCACTAGTCTGATGCAGTACTGCTAGACCACAAACCTGTGAGCACATCCAACATGGAATGAGGCCATTTTTTTCATTCTCTGGCCAGGGGTTTCAGGGAAGGAACTCTGGGAAACAGTGTTGTCTTTTACAGCAATACAAACAGCGTGTGGATAAAAGCACATCACCTTCCCCAAATCCAAAACCAGAAAACACTCAAGGGGCAGCAGCAAAAACTAAAACCAACTTTGGACAGGTGCTTGCAAGGCAGAGCACACAAATTATTATGAGTCAAACATACTCGTTTGCTGCTCTATTAGAAAGCAGAGAAAGCCATGCTGCTAACAGGAAGACAGAAGAACGTGTTTGTAATGTTAGTTGTCTGCTTGCTATCAATACTTGAGTTTTTGATTTATTTTCATTTTAGGATTTGAATTTCACAGCTATGCTTCCCACTTTTTCAAGGCGTTTTTTGCTTAATCATTTACATCAAGTAAGACAAAGCATGCCTCTCTAATTTAGAGCTTTGTATTCTGGATTGGATTATTTACAATCGACACAGCTGAATACTAAGAGCATCCAGAAACTCTAACCAGCCCCAGACATGGTTACTTGGTTGTTTCCTTAGACAACACTACTCCACGGCTGCAGACGTCTAGTTTGAGATTTCATTCATTCACACCTGTGTAACAGTGTTAGTCACCTGTAAGACTCTGAACAGGCTCTGCTGTAATCCGCCTCTTGTCACAGGATGCACAAGCTAAGAGCAGCAGGGGATGCACAGCTTCAAACCCCTACGCGGATGGCTGTTTACGTTCCCATTCTTGGGCTACGATCAGGGAAACAACACAATCCTTTGAGCTAGAATGAAACAAGACATCAAGTTGTAAATAAGTTTTATTAAAAATATTTGAACAAGGTATCGCAAAGTTGAAAGTATTTACAATAGTTGCTGAAATATCCAGCATTTAAGCAATTCACCCAGGCACGGTTACAAACCACAAAAAGGGTAACAGTTTTTAGATGTATTTCACGTGTTATACAAAGAACCAAATCAACTTCCAAGTCACTCCTGAGATCTGCCATCAAGGTACCCTGAAACAGGATCTAGGCTGTTCTGGTAAACTAACCAGGCATAAGAGACTAAGTCACTCCTGGACTCAGGTCAGCAAAGATCAACGTGAGGAAGATGTGTACACTTACAGTCAGGATACAGCAGGCAGAATGGCAGTACTTCCATCAGTCAGCATTCCTTCAGGATTTAAGGAGTCCCTGGGTTTGCAGTTCTATCTGTAAGAGGCACCACTGCACAAACTGTTTTACAAAATGAAAGGATTGAAGACAGGTGCCAAAGATGTAGAGACAAGTTAACACAGGTTTGATCTTTTTCAGCACTGAAGTGCAAGCCACCTCAGTGGATAAACCAAAACGATGGTTTTCCTTCTACAGAATACCCTGTAACTTCATCAGTCTACTCTTAACACCCAGAGGGACTTTCAGAGCTAAAAGTGACTGCTACCAGAATTTATGAACCTGTTGTTTTAAGATGGATCATATGAAAACCAGGACATACTGGGGCAATGTTACAATCCTAAAAGTGTTTTTGCTTCTTCACTCTGTGCCATGAGGGTTTCGCTGGCATACTTCTGAAGAAGCTCCATCTTCTTTCTCCGTACAAGAGCTTCCTCAATCTGCAAATATAAAAATAGGATGACATTCAACTTGAGATGCCAAAACCTGGCATGCTGAGCTATTCAGACAGGAGGAGGAAAACCGCTGGAAACAGACTGTGAAAGTTAGAGGCATGTACTAGTGTAAAAGTAGTTGAATTAAGATGAGTCAGGAGTATCTTTCTAATACTCAACTGAAGCTCATGGAATTCAAAAGAAGCAGTAAAATAGACACCTCCATTTCAGATCTACACTCCTACCTTTTTTAATTAGGACGTTAGCTGCAATTTTATTTCACTCTCAGTACACTTGCTGGAATTCTGTTTCAAACAGCTGTCTCTGATACAGCTTTAACAAATGAAGAGCACGCAGAGTTGTGCCACACTAGTCCACACTCTTGAAATAACAGTTTAGCGAGTGTGCCTTTCACATTAGGAACGGCTACGAACCTCTTATCTCAACTTTGTCGAGAAGCGCCAGCAATACAGGATTCTTTAACAAGCATGTACTTTAAAGATCTATTCATAGCAACCTGCAACACTTGCTTTAATCTCAGTAATGATTTTATATACTTGTCCGAATTGCACACAGTATCTCTGAAAAATAAAAGTTCTGAACCGTAGCTTTTTGTAATTTAGAATATAGAAGGCGTAATCCCATAGGCATAAGGTATGGAGTGATTTCCCACTAAAAAAGAGAAAAGATTACACTGACTACTGCCTAATTAGAAGAGATTTCTATGTAAATCAGTGGTTATGTATTAGGAAGCCAGTTTTGACTCTCAGTTATGTTCCCTTCCTTAAGAGAATACCATTGGCCAGAGAGCAATGTTTTTAATCCTTACTTCTCTTCTGCAGTTTTGACAAGCCATTACATGTATATTTTGTTAAATGTGCAGGATGATGACTTCACAGCAGAATACATCATTTGTCCGACAAGATGACAGCAGGGAACAAACCGCCACATGCTATCTGTGTGATGTAAAGGCATCCCTACCAAAAGATACAGGGCTCCAGAACCTTCTTGCCTGAGTTATATTTCAACAACCTGTCAATGTTAAGGTAATATATTCCCTAGAGCAGTTTCTAAGTATAATGGTCAACTTGGTCATGCCACCAAAATAGTTTTAGAAAACCTATGAGAGCAAACCCTGCAATTCAGAAATCATCCATTAAATTAAAAAAAAAAAAAAAACAAACAAGTTAGACTGTCAGCAGAAAAGTACAGTAAAGATATAGTAGGCAATCATGGTTATGTTGATCATAACACCACAACACTTTCCAATTTACGTAATACTTAGGAAAGTTTTTGAAACTCTCAGATGAAAAGGGTTATAGCAATAGTACCATAATTCTGGCCAGTTCCACAGCATTTGCAAGGGGATTAAACAGCTGTGGAGTCACAGAAATAACAAATCAAGGACATTTTTACTGCTGACCAGCCACAAGTTAAGATCTCTATCTTGAAACAGCCAGAGTGCATCTCTGCAACTTAGTTTTATGTCTTACCTCTTGTTGAGATGGCACCGGAACGTGTGCAATAAATTTCTGTTGGCCTTCTTCACCTTCTTTTTCCCTGCCGCCTTCCTCATCAGACTGAAAAAAAAAATTAAGCCACATCTTACTTTCTGAAGGGGTCATCAGAAAGACCTTTTTTACTTGCTTTGCCAAAAAGAACCAGATTGTAGCGGTGATCATGCTCCAAGACAAAAAGTAGGTGAATAGGACCAAACAACAAAGGAATATGACAAGCATCACATTCACATCCTGCTCCTCAACGTTTTCAGAATTATTTTCATTCTTTGTATGGCTTTTCCTCTGCTGTGACATGGGCGTGAATGTAAAGCTATACTGCCTCCTCTTCCTATCTCTCTGGCTTCCACAGCAAAGCTATAAACAAAAGAGGAGCCAGCTAACCAAGAAGAAAGCAAGTGCTTTAAAAAAAAAAAAAAAAATCTATGTACCACTTCCCTGTATATCTCTGTACTCCTTTGTACTCACACCTGAGAGCTGGGCTTATGAATCATGTGATAATATATACAAATAAAACAGGGTACTGAAGGAACCACCAGTTTTACCTTATAGACTACCTCCTTTTTATTCTTGTGATTAACCCATGTAGGTATGGACTGCAAAATAAGAGCTAGTTTCCAGTGCGCCTTTTACAGATCTTGGAGAGCGGCAGCAACGTCCCTCACTGCTCTCACTGGTGTTGGGAGCAGGGAGAATAGAGAAACAAGAGCCATGTCACAACAGTGACTGCAGCATCAGCAAAGCCCTGCTGTATCAGGATTCAGCTAAACAAGACCCTGGTATGCATCAGCAGCGTGAAATTCTACCGTACACAAAACTACTTGTGCTGTTACTGATGTAGATTGTGCTTAGAAGCAAGACTAACCAGTGCTCAGTTAACAGCACACTGCCTTACAAATACCAGCATTCCAGGCAGCGACAGCTGAATTGTGACAAGGTCTCAGCTGTTAGACGTTTCTCACCTAAGTAAAAAGTTTTCCCTAGCCGCCAGCTTTCACCGTGCTCTAGCTTGGACCAAGTACTCATCTACTACTGATTTTTACTCAACAGGGACAATTGTATAGTTAGTTAGGCAGAGAGAAGGGCAGAACACAGCAGCAGACAGGTTCTTGGCAGTGTAGAAGACACATGAAATGTTACATCACCTTAGCCATCATCACATACCTCATCATCGTTGACAGCATAGATATTTACTTCCTCCTCCTCTTCCTCCTCACCTCTTGCAAGTCGCGCTTCTCTCTCCATTTTCCATTTTTCTACTGCTTCTGCTATAACTGGTTAGCAAAGGAAAACGGCAAGTGTATCTGAGTGCAAGTTAAAGCAGCTTGGTCCTATTTCCAAAGCTTTTCCAACAGACTTAAACTTCTTACTTAAATCCCCTATGTTGGTAACGCACTTACTGTAGAACCTTGCTGTAGTATCTAATAAGACATATCAACATAGTCTCAGCGAAACCCACTGCTAGCACTGTGAAAGCATGGTACTTGCTAATGCCCTAATTTGTGTACATTTTAGACTCGTCATGGATAAATATCAACCTACTTTCTGAACGGAGCAACAGGGGCTCACATGACCAAGCTAAGTGGCTCTTACAGCTCTGTAGCACGTCAACAGCTATAGGAATGTTGATCACCATGAGGTTAATTAAGCACGATTACGCTCCTTACAGTGACCACCCACATAAGTCTCTTTCTTTTCATCTCGTAGTGTATTTCTCTTATTTTGTAGCATGATTCCAATTCTGTAACTCGCTGCTAGCAGAGTGCTAGTAAGAGCGCTAAAACAAGTTTTAAGAAGCTTAATCAGTGACAGCGCAAGTGTATAAAAATCCTAGGGAGGTGCAAGTTTAATGCAACTAGGCGGCACGAAATGCCGACCACAACAGAAGTCAGCAGTCATTCCCCTAGCTCTCAAGGATTAAACATTCAAACACTCTCCCTGAGAAAGCGAGATCTAACCAACCAGTGGTACACAGCTGCGTTTTTGTGTAATAGAAGAGGTACCCCAAATTAAAAAGTTTTATCCATACTTTATTTCACAAAAATGTAACTCTTCTGATAAGGTAAAAACCACAAGAGCCCAGACGACGAAGTGACCTTAAGAGAATCTTATGTATTGTGCATTAATAGTACATTAATTGTAAATTAATAGTACACCTATTGGTTCTGTCAGCACCTCTAGCCTTGTTATTTCAAGTGGCACAATCACCAAAGACAGCTTTCTTCAACAGCCACAGGAACACAGACAAGCTACCTCTCCTGGCTGCAAATAGCAAGATGTGCCAGATGAGGACTGAGCGGGAGCTGTTCGGGAGCGCTTGCACCACACAACTTCCCTTCGTACGCTATCGATCAACTGTCTGCCAGCCAGCTACTGGGCACTTGGTGTGAGGCTGTAGGCTACGCTGCAGGATGCAGATAAGTGAAATATTTCCTTTATTCCGCTCTTCCTCCCTGTCACATCTAACCAACAAAACATCTCTAACACACAATACTATGAAGATCTCACACATGGAGAAGGGATAAACAGAACATGCGGATGACCACACCAAGAGATACTAAGTATCGATAACAGTTACAAGCTCAACAACTTGTAATCATTTAAACAAGTCACTTCCTGCATGTGTGATGAATATTTTTCTCTCTAATTCCAAAGAGATAATTATATACAAAAAGCAGCAGCATTCAAGCAAAATACGACTGTTTCATCTGCTGTGTTCTGTGGAGGAGCCTGCCTGGGGTTTCAATACCAGGACCTTTTCCTACGGAGCGCTAAGGGTCAGCTTGTTGTTGAAGCTTCAGAAGAGATCAGAAAACAAACATACAGTGCAAACAGCAACGAATTGCCAGGGTCAGACAATGCTCGCCAGAAGCACCAAGAGAACTAAGTTCTTAAAGGTGGTGTGCGGCCTCTTGCTTAAAGCTACACAAATACCAGAAGAATGCACACAGTGCTGAATTTTAAAGAGGGTTTCAGGAATTAGACTCGTAATCCTGATATCTTTACCAGGCAAGTCAGTGGAAACAAAGTTAGAGAATTACATGAGCAGACACACACATAAATATTATCTATCGAGAAAGCATGGGTTTCAAAGGAAAAACCATTCACAAGGGTGTTGAAGTTCTGAGACAGAACATAGATTAACATAAGCCACCTAGGCTTCAGGGTTTCCAGAAGACCCTCTCTAATCTCCAAGAAAACTAAACAGCTATGTTTATGGATAAATAATTAGGTGAGACAGGAAACAGATGGTACAGTCAGGAGGGAAATAACCACTTGGGTTCCATAGATCTCCCTGCTGCAACCCACTCTTTTACATTCTTGAGCATGAAAAGGTGAGGGGGGAAAAAAAGGAGATTTTGCTTCAATAGCAAATCACTTGCTGACAATATTAAATCATTAACAGTTGTAAAGAGGAAAGCCAACTCTAAAGCACACCCCTTCAGCCCTGAAATGCCTCACCCAATAGTGATTTGGATACCTATGTGACAGATGAAATCTGACAGTTAAGCACAAGACAAGATCTTTTCTTCCCTGTAGGTGTTAACTTCAGGGTCCATCACCACCTCTTCTTGGACCGATCCATGCAGGGTTTGAATCTCACATACCTTTCCTTTCATGTTCTTGTTCCAGCGGCTCCAGAATACCATCATCTTCATCCCTGTAGCCATAGTATTCTGCATCAATGGCTTTCATAAGCTCAGCTCGAGTTTTCCGAGGCGGTGGGAGGGCTGAAAGAACACACGACTGTCACTCATCCACGTCCATCTCAATGGCTTTGCTGCGCGTTCCCGGTTCCCATCAACCCCATAGCAACTACAACTACCAACGGGTGATCTGAACAGCTGCCAGCATCAGAAGTACTGGTATTTTAATCTGGCCTGCCCAAAACTGTTTGAATGCACGACCCGATGCTTCATATTGCACCGTTCCCACCCCGTGGCAGTTCTACACACTGTCATGCACGTGGTTGTTTCCCCCCCCCCCATACTGGAGTCTCAGTAATGAGTAAGAAACAAAAGAAACTAAAAAACTGTCCCAAGCTCCCGTAGATCACATAGTACTTTCCACAATTTCTCTTTGCAGGTGGTAAATAAGAAAGCTGATTCAAGTAGGCCTGCCTCACCTTCAGGTCCAAGTAATTCCCACTCATTCTATGATAAATCAATATATAAAGTTTTATCCACGTGCATCTAGTTTTTCCTATGATGAAACCCAATTCCTGCTTCTAAAACTATGTTCAAACCAACTTCCTTTTTTTTTTTTTTTTAAATTCTGAACTCAGAGTACTATTTTGAACTTATCAATAAGTTAACCTGTTACGCTGGAAGGTTTCTACAGAACATCAGTCCTCAATACTGTGAACTCCCAACAGAAAACAGAGTTTACTCTTTTCTACATTTCTTTAAATTGCAAACAGCCAAAGGTGGTCTTTTTCCAAAGAAATGGCATTTAATTAACTTCTTGTGTTGAGCGTTTCATCTAGCTGATCTAAGGCATGGGCCAGGACATGTTGTTACTAGCTTTCCCCACATACTACAGCAGGCGTTTTACTCCAGGTTGTAGATTCACGTCTGGGAACAGCTGCTATTTACTTACGCTCCTTTTCAAAAAGTTCTCTAACTCCTGGTAAATCCTTTGCAGCTCCAAAATACTTGTAACCTCTATTTCCTGGAACTTCTTTCCCTTCGTGATCTAACATTTTTGGTCCAATCCGCTGAAAAATAAACAGAGTTAATTGTTTTAAATTTTATTCCTCTTTCATCTTGCATTTCCTGGGCATCTTAACAGATTAAAGGATTGAGAAAGGAGATATGCCATACCAGTTTAAACCACCCCACAAGTAAAATGCCCCCAGAGCTCATTTTTATACACCTTCTCTACTTTTAACTACAAAAATCACAGTTAAAATGACTGTACGAACCACAGAGCGCCCATACCTGATTCATCTCGACAAAATATCCAAACCTGTCTTATTCTCCTTACTAGCACATTCAGGTATCCGGTAAACAAGCACTATTAAAATCTGACAATAAGCACACATTTGATGTTTTGGTGAGAGCTAGTCTCATTATTTCATTTTCAGCATTAACCAGGTGAAAACCCTTCTACAGACTGATACAATATGGAAAAAACCACCTACTGATGGGTAAAATCAGACCATTGCTGCAAACTCTCAACCTCAAGACCCCTTGAAGCGGTGTTCCAAATGAAAAGCCTGATTTGCTCATCATGGAAACAAGTATTTCTTTTAACACAACCTAGTGTTTTCAGGGGATGAATAAAAATCCTCTCTAATAAACGTTGGCAAAGTAATACGTAGTTAACTAAATGTTACACAGATTTTTCTCACTAGTCACTTTACTTGTAAGCAGAACAACCATGTAGTACAAAATCTACACTTACAGCATAATCAGGACCTCCTAGCTCCTTAATTCTGAATTCCCAGTGTCCTTTCTCCCTCAGAAGTTTGTTTATTTCATCATTCAGGTCCCGAATTCTGAATTCACCTAATCCAGCTGTTAGGGGGGGGTAAAAAGGCAATAAGTTAAGCAGCTTACTAGAAGCACCAGAGTAATTTCAGAACTGACACAATGGAAGCAGTATAGTTCACATGAAATGTGATTTTTATGGTAACAGCTTAAGAGTGGAGATTCAAAGAAATAAAACATAATTAGAAAAATCTTACCATTTTGAATCTGTGCCACTTTCTTGGAAATTTCCCCAATGATCTAGTTAAATAAGAACACAGAAGTTAATTTCTAAAAAAGCAAAACAAACAAAACCAAAAATCCCCAAAACACCCACAAAACCCCCCTCATCCTCTAGAAAGATCCAACTTCTAAGTTGGTTTTCTGATCTAGGAAATGGACCTGAGCCTATCAAATATCAACATAGATTTTATTCAGACACAAATATAGCACCTCAGAAGCTTAAAACCCAAGGAAATATTTTTCCAGCTGTACATGTGATGAGTGCAGGAGCACACGAGGGACAGAGAACGGCTGAGAAAGAACTGTTTGATCTGCCTTACGAGAAGACAAGAAGGGAATAACCCATTGCCTGGAGTGTATAGAGAAGACAGAGCCAGCCTGTTTGAGAGGTGCATGGCAATAGGACAAGTAGGAACAAACACAAGTTGGAAGGGGGAAAATCCTGATTAAATTCAAGGGAGTGGGGTGGGGGGGGAAATCATTAAGGTAATCAAACACTGGAATAGGGGCCCCAAAAAGTTGTGGAATCCAAATCCCTGCAGATATTCAAAACTGTTGGACATGGCCCTGGGCAACCTAATGTGGTAGAACCTACTTTGAACACCATGGTGAACTGTATGATCTTCCAATCTAAATTTTTCTGTGATTTAACTGTCAGCATACTGAATAAGTCTGAAAAAAATTGTAAGCAGGCTGTCTAAATAGGAAGTGCTAAAGTTCTACCTACTATAGAATTGGAAAAATCTGTATCTTGACATTACCTGTCGCCTCCATTTCTCAGCTTTAGGCAACTCATTACACTCCGACGCAAGGAAAGGTCTTCGCTCCTGTTTGACAGAAAGCCACACACCGTGAAGTTTTAACCTAGCATCAATTTATTCATGGCACTTCACACAAAGTTTATTGCTTGATTAATCCCAAACTATGCTAACAGGCTCCAGTGCCTTCTGCTCCCACCAATTTTTAAGTGGAAAACAATGATGATTTACTGCCCTGCCAAATTAAACTATCATAAAATACAACGATCTACTTAAATCCACTTTATTCAAAACAAAATCTGTCACCCGTTCTTTTCAAATCACTTTTATATATTAAAAAGCCTTCCTTCACTTAATATACCAGAAACTCTATTCCATCTTATTCTCTGGCCGTTGTTCACAGCATCTTTTCCACTACAGTTTCCCCAAACTGTCATTTTCCACTTTAGTGTTTGATATTGCTCACACTTGTGTGTAAAACATCATTTCTCAAGGTGCAAACATAGGACACCTCAGTTAGTTTCCAGAATTCCTTTGTCAGTTACCCAAAATTAAATACTATAAACCTGTCCAAAAAAAGTAATTGAGAACACTCTGACTCCCGTATCAGTATTCTTGCAATTGGAGCTACGATTCAGTGAAAAATGTACAGCAATATCTAGAGATAGTTGAGAAGCAATCTCAGGTTCTGCGTGGCTTCAGGGGTGCCATTTCACTTTTTAAATTACAAAGCTGCCGAGTCCATTTTTTTGTCAATCTTACACCAATCAAAAAAAAAAAGTTGCGTGACAGTGAAGACAATCATGAGCAGATGCACAGCTATCGCATGTTGGGTTACTAACATGCCGATGTCTTGTACAAGCCTCGAGTTCACAATGACCCTGTCAGCCCTCTGTTTCGTCAGAATATTACCAATGAATAAGATTATGAGAAGGATTTCTCTATCTCTTCTGGGAAGAAATCCAAACAAACCTTGTGATTAGTGTCAGTAAAAATAAATGTATGTGCATCAATTTGCATAAGTAATTGCAGGAGGAGATAACTTCAGTCTCAAACACAATTGTCATTTTCTGCCCAGCACACTGCCTCTCTTTATAGCGTTACTGTAGTTTGGGTTTTTTTAAACTACTACATATTCTACCTACATTACATAAAAATTTAAGCGATGTTCAATTTTCACTTTCTTCTCAGCAGTGAAGCCAACGTACCTCTGAAACATACATATACGGACATTTTTAAACAGGTTATTTAGCTAAGAAAATTCTATTCGCCATTTCTGGTTTGTGTCACTGTGAAATACAGTCCCTGCTTCAACTGCTCTCCAGATGTCGTGCTCCTATAGGATACCTGTGTCTGACATGACCTTGCTGAAAGCTCCAGGCAGGTCTGTGCATGGCTGGTATCCCACTCTTGATGAGAGCTAACAAAGCTTTAGGCTTTTTTACATCATACCTTAACTTTTCCTTCCTCAAGCTGAGCTTGACGAAATCTCGCCAAGGCCGTCCTAAAGAAAAGAAAGGAAACAGATCTACTTTTACAAATCTACGTTCCAACAGGAACAAGTTTTCCTCTCGATGTTTATTATGGACTTAATTACAGTCTGTAGAAAACAAAGGCTTGAATGTATTTACTGACTAACTCTTCTGGCTAGTGACTTCTTCAACACTAGAAAACTTCAGTGGTTAATTTCTTAGATACATATAAATCCTGGTAAGCAGCTAAATATTTTTTCTGTTTAGCATATGCCAATGCATTAGATACCAGCAGTAAAAGGACATCAACAAGTTATAAGCACAAGCATAAAGTTTACATAGCTTAGCAGAGGATACATCAAAAAGCAAACTAAGACTCAATGGGGGGGGAAAAAAGCTTCAGCAAGGAAAGCTGCAGTTAGTAATCACGTTTATTAACCTTACTAAAATATTCTGAGTCTCTCATAACTGAGCAGAGACTACACACGCTGTTTAACACACCGTTTTATTTATTTACTAGACACTTAATAGTTATGTCAAAAAGCACGAAACAATTGAGAGCATTTAACACCTTTTACCAGCATACCTATACCCTGCGTCTAAGCCAACTATCTAGGCTCCACCTGCTGTTAAGAGGAATTCCAGAATGAAAAAATGACAGCATGCAATCCAGCGCCCCAGACGCACAGGAAGGGATCACCGCGAGAGAGCGCCTGGCAAGGTGTTAGGCAGCTGTAGTCTCCTCTCCGGGCTGCTAACACAAGCTCAGAAAGTGTTTTAGGGAAAAGAACAAAGATTAGAGGCTTGTCAATACATCTGTCTCATCTTGTGGCTCTAAATAGGTGGTCTGCAACCTTTCTGAGAAGTGCTCAAGAAAGTGAATACAAAAATAAGTACGTTAAAAGTCACTGGTTTAGCCACTCCCAAGCAAGAATTATACTTAAACCGACGCCGACAGACTCCTGCCTAGCCTGGCATCTCTGCTCCAATCCCGGGAGCTGCCTAAACCCGAAAGGGGCCAGAGGAACGCACTGCGCCGCACTTCCCGCCCAGCCCTTGCTGGGGCCTCCCTCCTGCGCGGGTTGGCGCAGCACCGCCCGGCACAGCTACCGGGCACGGCCGCCTCGGGCCCCGCTACTCCCACCGGCACAACGGGCGCAACAAAAGCGCCGTTACCCGCCCCGGCCTTTCGCAGAGGCTGGGAGCGCCGGGCCGGAAGGTCGCTGCCCCGAGGCCAGAGCAAGCGGTGCCTGCCCCGACGTGCCCGCTCCGGGCACCCCTCCCGTACTTACATGGCCTTTTCCGCGTTTCGAGCCTGAAAGAGAGAAAACGGGCATTGGTACAAGGCAGCGCCTCACCGACACCACCACCCCCCCCGCCGCCGCTAAGCGTCTGGAAGGAGGGAGCGGCCGCCAGGCCCCCGCCTCGCTCCCCATCCCCACAGCCCCAGCCGCCAGCCCGGCACGGCGGTCTCACTCCCCACGGAGCCCCCATCGCCCGGCAAAGGCGCCGGCGGGGGGCAAGGCCCGGGGGGTGAGGCCCCGCACTCACCATGGCGCCGACCGGCCCGCGCCGCCTCACCGGAGGCCGCCACCAGGGAGAACCCGGAAGAAGACGCGCCGTTCCCCCGGAACCGGAACCGGCCCCTAATGCGCCTGCGCCACCCGCCCCATGCGGAGCAACGCCCCCCCCACCGGTCGCGCATGCGCAGTGCGCCCGACAGCGGGGGAGTTGGGGGCGGGAAACGGCCACGGGTGCGAACGCGTCGGCACCCCGTAAGGAAGCACGACACGCATGAGGTACACCTCATCAGCACGGCCCGCGCGCCACGGGAGTCACCGCGAAATGCCCACCGGCCAAGCCGGTGACGCGCACAGCGTTACGCCCGCACCGCACGCTGCCTTCCGTCAGCCTCACCTACGAGCAAAACTGCTTTTCCCGCTAACAATTCGAAACCTCCACGCATTTCCCTTGCACTCCGAGCACCTCCCGCTGCAATGCTTCCGCTCCCCGTACCTGAAGGAACATCCAGCCGTGGTGGAAGAGAAGCCCAACGCTCATCTCCTGCAGCCTTACTGCAGCGCTCCCAGCTCACAAAATAAAAACCCCAAAATCAATAAAAGGCAATAAAAAATACTTTCACCTTCTTCCCTATACTCAGTTTCTCCACTTAGGAACGGAGACGTACTTTTTTTGCAGGCACAGCGTTACCGGACACGGCTCTCTGACTCCTCTTCACCCTCGTACAGGGGATTCTCACGGCACCCGAAACCACGCCACGCGCCCTGCCACCCCCCGCCCGCCAACCGACCAACGCCACCAGCGCTTGACCCCGCGCAGGCCACAGAGCTCTGCAGAGAGCCCCGGCTGTAGAATAGAGTCTGTTACACACTGATCTCTTCACCGTCCTGAGCTACAGAATCCACCACGCGTATGAACACCACCATAGGCTGGAGTTTGAACAAACCAAGTATCAGCTTTGATTCTTCCGAGTCTCTACAATTTCTGAAACGCCTGTTTGCTCCTGCATCTTGTTAACCTTGAAACAACTGACACTTGGAGTAGCAGCATCAGGATTTCCGAACTGTTCTCTACAGAAACATGACCAGGAAGAGATGCCGCAGGTGGAATAATTTCCATTTTTGAAGTTACATCCCGGGTTGTATTTCTCAGCTTTCAAATCCTGTTTTCTGTGTTAAAATAAAACTAGTTCTCGGAGAACAGCACTACTTTCCAGCACACGACAATTATTGCATGATAACAAAACAGTTCAGCACCAGGGTACTAAGCAGCAGCAGCTGCAGGATCTTTGTAACCAGGATTCACAGCCAAGTTCCAGAGGAACGGAAGAGCCGACCACAGACATCACCAGCACCGCAGGTCTTTGCGCAGCATTTGTTTAGCTAAAGTCCCACAGACTTCCAGGTCTTTGTCATCACAGAGCTTCAAGCCTTGTTACTGTTTAACTACAATAATTATATGTAAAGGTTCAGTTAATTTATACTGACCTACCGCAAGGCTGAACAAGAACATGCTGTGATATAGGTGACTTGTACTACCCCAAGACAACCCACTCCAAGTGTGGACTTCACCAGGGTTTTGGCAACCATTTTTAAGTACATCTGTGCTCCCATAGCAGCTATTAAAAAACCCAAACACACACCCCATTCAAAACCCACACAACTCTGGCAAGAGCTTCTTCCCCTCCCCTTAGCTCCACGAGAGCCAAAAGGCTTCGCTCCTCAGCACGCAGGCTGGACAAAGGCATCCTGCCACGGAATCATGACCAGCTCCCACAGCAGTCACCACCTCGTTCTGCTTTCACACTCCAGAACCTGCCTTCTATGTCTGTCACACTGACCAGGCAAAAGCAAATACTTGTGATTTTTTTCTGCTTAGGCAGAGCTGTACAAGAACATTCCCTCTTTAAGTGCTCCAAATAAAGCGACTCCTTCTCATCACTCCGTTCCTCCTGTCTGCAGCAGCACCAACTCCACCTTTCCAAAACCCGCTCAGGGTGGCTGCTGCCAGCCCAGATCTGGGCTCTAGCCATCTTGTTCTCATGCAGAATCTCTTCCTTCCTGAACTCAACCTTTTCCACAGGCTTTGAACATCAAACCCAGGCTGAAAACTTCAGTTCTTTACAAATCTTTATTTTATTAAATGTTAAGGAACTCTAGATTTCTGCAGCAGCCTACTGCAAATCACCAACAACTCAATCAGAGTTCACCTGATGTTAACAGTGCAGCTATGACCATCGCAATTTTCATGGACGCACATGCTTTAGATCAGATTTCCTGAAACAACACAGAGATGATCAGGTAATATCCCCGCTTTTACTGTTTCAAACACTCCCAGGTAAGACTTCTCAGTGGGATCTTCTAGTTCATCACCTGAGAAGTTCTTAACTGCTGTAAGTCTCACCTATGCGCTATGGTCTGCGGAAAGCCAGACGCTAAAGTTGTGCCAGGAAGACCACAGCTCCCAGGGCCATGACTGCATGGCTGCACAGTCAAGATAACCAGCCTGGTACTTCTCCTCTCTAGCGAGACCCACACGCAATCACCCCACCATCACAGGCAGTTTTTCCACCGCTATAGCCTATGGAGAACACGGTGACTCGGAAGGAAAGCCTTCAGTTTGTGTGAAGACACAAGGTGACTACAGCACGCGATCCCCGATTGTAACTGGATTGATTCCCTAGGACCTGCTAGAGCTCCTGAGGAGAGCCAAAAGCTCCGGAGGTCCTCCAGCTGGCGCTGCTGCTAGTTGCCTTTAACACCAGGTGCTAAAGACGTGCCTTCCACAGTTGTGCCTTACAGCAAAGCTCTGGTCAGTCACAGAACTCCCACCCGTGTTTTTCTTGCACATCAAGACAACTTTATTCGCTTTGTGAGTGGATGTGCTCGAGACAGAGAGATAAAGGAGCTGACGCAGAGTGCAACTTTGCAACCGTTTACTAACCCTTAGTCAATCAACACAGCAGAACAAGGTGCCTAGAATACTGGACACTTTAAATGACATTCTTAGTGCAATGACATTGCAAAGGCTGAAGTACTGCTAACAGACCATCAAACTACTCCAGACTTGGAACTCACTGTACCTTCAACAACTTTCGTGCCTTCTTCAACCATTTTTAAAGAAGCGCTTTAACTGCATCAGCGTAGCTGGAACAAGCCCGTTCTGTGACCACACAATCCACTCACGTGAACATATGCAGATACGCCGTGGTCTGGAAGAAGGGCTGCGTAGCGTAGTTAATGCGTTTATGGTTTGGTGCTGCCGGATGGAAACTTAACATAAGACAGTACAAAAGAAAAGTCCAAACTGAACGTTTTACACCTCCACATTCCCCTTTTTAATATGTTATTTTGCACTGTGTACATGAAAACCAAAAATAAACAAAAGGAACTTTAGCCAAACTCCCCTTCCTCCTCCAGCTTTATTGATAGTTTAAAATTACATTTTCTATGTTCTAGGACTTCAATTGCTTTTACCATCTTACTTTAAAAACTGATTACAAGCAAATGAAACTCAGTTGTCTAAGTGATATAGTATACAAAAATAACATCTTGATTTCTGTGAAAATGCATTTATTTGCAACTCCTGAATAGCTCCAAATTGTATATGCTATGAGCACTGATGTCTGGGTTTCAGATTTACTTTGAAATATTTATTCAAAAGCTTCCCATTACGTTCTGCATCTCCAACATGAACATTCATTGACTGAATTACTGTTACTTTTAAGTTTATTCCTGATTTCTCTCTCTCTCTCTCATGGCCATTAACAGGCATGTGCATCTTATTTACTCCCACTCAGCTATATGCTCTAGGTAGGGCCCGATACAGATATTACTTGGTGTTAACAGCTACTGAGGTCAGACAATCCAAGGCCATTGTAATAAAATTAAAGTTATGAGGAAGTTCAGACACTTCCAGAATTTCTTTCCTCCTGCATAGGATCACTTCCATGTAACCCAGAGAGGGTTTTTGCTGGTCTGACTCAACTCTTCCCACTCATCAATCCCTATTCACCAGTGGCACGGAAAGGGGGTTCTTTAACAAAGCATTATACATAACACCTCTACCAAACTAAACATAAACATTTTTTGTAGTTAAATGCAGAAAGTTGATTTTTCCACCCCTTTCCTCCTTTTACACGGCAAGTAAAGCTCACTGGCCTGGGAGTAGCCTCTATCTGCCAACCTTTGGCCAGTGAAGAGGATTCAGAGAAAAATAATACAACCATCAATCAGAAAAAGGAGGGGCGACAAAGGAAAATAATTAGGCTGTAGCTTCAATTGTGCATTCCCGTGCAAGGTGCCCTGACTCGCCGCAGCGATAGCAGTTGACTTCACTGGTCTTGCTGCAGTTGATGGCTACATGGCCAGTTTCACCACACCTGGAAAAGACAAATGGTTTTATCAAAACCTATCCAGAACAGTTACTCAGAAAAGCAATCCTTATTGTTAAGTACATTATCTACTTGAATTTTGCGCAACACTGGTTCCACATTCAAGGCTTCTGCTTCTGTGTTCCAGAATTCTGCAAGTTTCTGTCTTCACCAGAGCCAAGAATTGTTCCCCAACTGATCAACTAACATTAGTCGCCATATATGCCAAAACCACCTTACAGTAAATACAATTGTGGGGTCTTCTTGGTGTGTGTGTGGGGTTTGTTGGTTTGGTTTTTTTTTTAAACTGTGTGTCAGGTTTTGCCTGCTCCAATGCTTCTGTCTGCAATTTAGCCTTGTTTTGAGAGTAATCATAGAATGGTTTGGGTTGGAAGGGACCTCACAGATCATCTAGTTCCAACCCCCCTGCTGCAGGCAGCGATACCCTCCACTAGACCACGTTGCCCAAAGCCTCATCCAACCTGGTCTTAAACACTTCCAGGGATGGGGCCTCCACAACCTCTCTGGGCAACCTGTTAGTTGTTTGTAATTAGTTTTAACTCAAATGCATCATGTTCCCTCTGCTTTCTCCACAGGAGGGAACGTAGGTCAGTTCTTACCTATAGCATTTCACTTTGGTGCAGTCTTTTTGAATGTGTCCAAACTCTCCACAAGAATAGCACTTCTGCTCATCTGCATGGTCACAGTCACGAGCCAGGTGGCCAGGCTTGCCGCAGTTGTAGCAGCACTGCTCTCTCTCCCTCTTCGGCTCCTTGCAGTCCTTCGCAATGTGGCCACCTCTACCGCAGTTATAGCAGGCTTCCACAATAAGAAAAACATACCAAACAAGACTATAAAACCTTGGTAGAGTGAGATGTAGCATGTCTCTAACGAAGGACACGTACAGCTTGTTTCCAGTGAATTACGATCTGTGTATTTATCCTCTTCAACCACAGATCTCTGTCCATGTGATTGAAGAGATAGAATATTTAGTGATACTTACCATCCTCCTGAAGATCACAGTCCTTTGCAAGATGGCCAGACTCACCACAACGGTAACAGATGTCCGGGAGAGATGAAGACATGAACTGGAAGCCTGCTTGAAATGGGCAACAGGAGAAAAAAAAGCTTAAGGATTAAGTTAAGAATATTCTTAAGAGTTAATCAAGGACACTGCCAGCTGAATTGACAAGTTAACTTCACTCTGAGGCCCTGGCAAAATTCTTACACAGAGGAAAGAACGAGCAAAATTTATTCCCAATTTGGGTCCTAACTTCTTCAGACTAACAAAGTCAGTTTTACACACTCTTCAAAACAGTCAAAGATCTTACTGTACAAATACCAAAAACCAGAGTCATCAATCACCTCTGCCACGGCTTCTCATCCCACGACCACGGCCAATTCCAGTAGGGCACTCCCGAGCCCAGTGGCCAGTACGTCCACACTTGAAGCATTCGTTGCTGCTCATGGCTGCAGATTACCTGCCTGAGGAAGACAGACATTTTTAGAACACCACTTTCTCCCCCAACCAAAGGCTACATTAAAATAAGAGATTTAGAGCCTTCCCACCCTCCTGGCAAAGGCAATGAAAACCAAGCAGAACTTCTGGCTAACTCAATACTTTATTCTACAATACCTGAACACGACCGTTAAAACCACTGTAGGAGATAAAAGTTCGTCTCTGCTTTGCTTGGAGTAAGGCAGCTTTGAACAGCCAAAGAAAAAGTGTACTACACATACATCTGTTCCTCCGATTAGTTTTTGTTGCCAGTCTTCGCTTCAAAAACTTACAAAACACTTAAGAGTGAGCAAAAAAGAAGTAGGCCCCTTTAACTATTGCCTTACCAGGCTTACTGTTGTTCTCTCTTTCAGTAACACACCTGCTTCCCTGTTGCCCAGAGTTAAACTCAAGTCACCTACTTTATCTCTATAAATCCTTTCTTCTTGGTAGTTGTTACACTTTCTCTTGAAGTGTCTGGCTGGCAACTACTACATTCATTGACTAATCAAGCCTCATTCTGCTAGCTAATCAAGCTAGTTGTAAGAATAGGCAGTACTAAACCTAAAGCTTTACAGAGCATACTAGCTAAACATTTGAAGACTTAAGTTCTTTTATGACCTAAATAGCAATTAAAGTCTGAGAAACAAGAATTACAACTTCAACATATTAACCTATTGCTCAGGATGCATACTTCACTCTCAGGTTTACATGAAAGAAAATGTTTAAGACATTTGGCTTCCCTAAAAGACACCAGACACTTGCCAGATATCTAGAAGGGTAACTTGGAAAACATCCTTAGAATGCTAGGGAAACATCAGATAGGCATGCCTGTCAGAGACAATATAAACCACTTCTTTTGTCCATATTGGGGAACAGAGGTATGCATTTCATTGAGCAGGAAAGTCACTCTGCCACAGGCCACTGAAGCTGTGGTTGGGATGGGGTAGGTTAAACAGACCGCAGTCGCAACACCATAACTCCCCATAGCTGTAAAAGTTACGCAAGACTTCTAGAAGAAGAAATAAAAGAACAAGGAAGTTACACATTTAAATTGGAGTCTTTTTTAAAGTGTGCTTGAAGACAAGTTTAAAGTACACTAGTTTATGCATGCCAAGCTTTGTTTTGATGACATCTCTTGAAGTTTAAATACTTCACATGCTCTCTCCCAATACATTATTCTTAACCCAACAGAAATAGAGTCATTATCTGGTATGTTTGGTCAGTTTACCCTATCACCCATCAAGATAATCCCCCTGTAACCCTACATTTATGTTACAGAATGCTGCCCCTCCCTCCTCCAAACCATCCAGCATTCCAGATTACCAGGAACATTCAAGATTTGTGTCTTGAAGAAAGTCACCAGAGAAGCACTAAGAACAACACATGACCTCAAGTAGGAACCAGAATTAGCATCCTGACATTTAGCTCTTAAATGGAGAGCATATATCTAAACATGAATTTTTATTTAGAGTTATTTTTAAAGTACTCCAATGTTGAACAAATTTACTGCGACTTTTTAGCCACTCCTCCCTCAAAACAGTTCCTCTCTAACCATCTTCAGCGTAGAAGTGACCATCCATCCTTCCCACCACAGCAGAGGCCTGAGAATTCAAAGTACAAGAGATAGAAACTTTAGTATGCTACTTCTGTAATCCCACGTCTACCTTCCAGCCAGACTAGATGATGGTATTTGCTCTTAAAATGAAGTTCTGCAGTGAAAGGATTCAAGAAGATCTTAAACAGATGTTAACAAGAATAAAACAACTGGTCGTCTGAGCACTGAAGAGATATACTTGGATTTTACACATAACCCAGCCTTCTCTGCTTCATCTCAGTGTTCGAGACTTCAAACTATCTTATTAGGACACCCAAGGGTGAAGAACTGTTGACTATGGTGGCAGCAGCTGGCACTCAGTGTGCTATTGTTTATGCCTGTTTTCATAGCAACCATGTTGACACTGCAGAGCAGCAAAAACACAAGCAAAGCCAACTGCAGGAGCTGGGCTCAGGCACAATAGTTGACGCTGCTTTTAATTTGAAGAGGGACAAGATGGGGTCTCCATGTTATGTACCAAGATACATTCTTCACTCAACTTGTAACTCTTAAAAAAGTCTTCATGTTAAAACATTATAGAACAGCAACACAAGACCTGTTAAAAAGGGCAAAATAGTATGCCAACAGCTCTAACAGAATTGCAATACATCTTTACGGATCCTAACTACCACCAGACTTCCATTCCAAATCATGAACTTGAGACTACAGCATGAAGTGACAGGATTGAATACTGCTGGCAGTTATCCATCTGAAGAACCTAACGTAACCTGTTAGGTTAACACATAGTAAAAGAAAAACATTTAATAGGTGAGCCAGACCTGCTTTAGATACACAGTGGAAAAGTTTTTATACTGAGATTAATCTGTCAGCCTGCATCTAGCCTGTCAATCCACCAGTCACGGTCAAGATCTGCATGATGGACAAACGCTCACTACTCACTGTCCCAAAGGAATCTGAAAAGAGAAGTTTTACATTCGATTCAAATTTGTTTCCTTTTTAACTGCTCCTTCAAGAGGAAAACCTGAATATTCTTTTCCTCTGGTTCAGAGCAAAGTGGCAAAGACAGACTACGCCAGCCGAGTAAAAAATCTAAAGTCAAACAACAGCCTCTGCACAACTAGTCTTCAAGACTATTTGAAAAATTCATTTAAGAACCTTTATCTTCAGAGGCTCCTTTTTCCCCTGAGCTCAGAGATATTTGAAGGTTACAGTTGCCATAGAAGTACGATTACAAAGCATGCTGCTCCATCTTCAGATACCTTAAGGTATCTGAAAGTTTTAAACAGTTTGCCTGGAACTTCTCTTCACCAGTATTTTAATGTTTAACTTCTGCATTCTTCTGTAAAGGATCTGAAACTGAGTACAAGTTCACCAGCTAGAGGTGGATGCAGCTGACACTAGTTTTACTTGCCCCACATTCCAAGAAGCCTTACACAGGACAAAATTCCCCACCAGTGTAAACTGCTTTAAAAACTGATATAAGGATTTAACCTCAGATACAGCAAACAGCCACCTTTAAGGAGCAATACCCAGAAAAGGCTGGTTCAGAAGACAAGTCCTTAAATGGATAACCTCCAAGCAGTTTGGACACCATTACATTTTTCAGTAACTTCCAAGAGGGAAAGAAAAAAAAAAAAGTACAGCAAAACCCACCAAAGTTCAAGTTCTCCTCTATTAGTCAATACTCCTCCATTTTGTCATCACAGGCAAGTTCCTAGCAGTTCCTTTTATCTATCAAGGCCACCTTAAGTAAGAAGGCTACTTGTTTAAGTCTCCTTGGAAATTTTTTCACTCAGTCACATCTATCAGTGTTTTTCTGCAGCTCAAATGTGTTATACAAAACAGCCTGCCTGCCCTCCCCCCTTTACAGCCCAGAACTAGATTTTTACCTCACCATGACAGGAAAAATAACAGAAAACAAATTATAACTATGGCCTCATCTAGCATTTCTGAACCAGGTCAAGTTCTGCAAGATATACAAAGCCACTGCCTCATAGACTAGATTCCAAAACCTCTGAAGAAACACAAGTCTAGCTGCCTCAAACCTTACCTGTCTACTAATCTACCTGAACTCCTCCTACAGAGCTACATAACTGTAGTTTGAAGCTGAAATAAATCACCTCACAGCTATTCAGCAAAACATGAAGAATGAATTTTAGACTTTGTTCTGTATGATTGCCAAAGATCATGGGCTGATCCAAGTGAGAGGTGCCACCACAGTGGTTTCCTATGTCAGATCTGAAGCTTTTGAGTGCAACTTTACCACCAAACTTAAATGACAAAAGTCTCTTTGTGATTCTTCTACTGATATGAGAAACTTTGAAGTTTCTTGTACCAAACTTCAAAGCGGAAGATCATGTCTTTCTGTGGCTTTACAGTTAATGCAAATTCAGAGTTTTTCAAACAGGAGAGGTGCTATTAGCATCCAGTCTTCAGGCACAAGACTACTATCCAAGTCTGGTTTAGTAGCCTATCTAGACCTGATGATGGAAAGAACTACCACTAAGCTCAATTGTAATGCTCCTTATTTTACAGCTTTTAGCCTAGATGCCCTCCGAGGAAGAGGTTTGTTTTAACAAAGAAAAGTAAAACTAACTTGGGCTCCCTCATAGTAGAAAGGAAGCTGAACTTCACCTCTAAGAATAGTCATGATTCTTCTGGATACTAGCAATTTCTTGGAATTCAACAGCCCAATATAACAGGGGCAACTATTTTCATTATACTTACCAGGTGCTGCTTCTGCTCTACAAGTATCAATATTAACAGGACTTCACTCCTTCAGTCAAAGGACAGACAAGATAAAAGCCACTACCGAAGCCAGCGTACTTAAGAGTGCTTTGGCAAGTCAGCTATATTAGAGGCAAACATTGAGAAATCAGCAGTTCCTTTCCAGACTGCTGGTGACCAACCTACAATACCACACCTGAATTTGACAAGCCAGCCCAGAGCCAGCCCGAACATGGCAAAACCCCTATGTAATAGGAAGCATAGCTTTGCTTTCCTATAAGATAAAGAAATGGAAAGGCGGAAAAGACTGCTTACAGAAGCACTAGCATTTAGTTTCAAAAGACAAGTCAAAGTATTACTCATTTAAAGAGAAATGCTACCCGTGAGTTTTTATTTCCCAAAAAGCATGTTTTGAGAATTCTTGAACACAGGACAATGACTGTCACCAAAGCTACTCAGTATTCAGCTGGTTGAATTTCCACATCTGTAACCTGAAAACATGCTACAGAGAGAGTTAGTGGTGCCCCGGCTATCATCCTCATTAGAAAAGACACAAAATTAAGTATTCTGACCACCAGGTAACAATATGCCAGTTCTGAAAAGAAGTAGTTTGAAACTTCAAGAAAGCCTGCAGAAGTGGAAAGCCAAATCCTATGCTCCATTTGGGTCCCCTCAATACATTCCACAGCCAAGCTGATCCAAGAATGCTGAACATTAACTAAAACTCAAGAACTTGGATCCCTACTGAGGGGCCAGAAGCCAGGTCAAAAAGACATCATGACTTTGATTAGTAATTCTTGGATAGCTTTGTTGACACAAATCAGAAAGAGAGCAAAAGTTCATCAGAACAGTGACTCTGTAGCACTTTCTGCCTATCCATACTAGTTAATACAGAGAGGGATAAACTACAGATTATCTATCTACCAAATATGCACACTCTACCATCTTCCATTTTTATTTTTTTATTGCTATCTGTACAATGCTTTAAACCTAAAGTACACAGCATCAGCAATATGCTAACTTTTTAACATAAAATTCAGTCCAGACATTAACAACTTCAGTTTTAAAAAAAAAAAAGTGGTAGGTTAAGCCTGTAAGTCCCAAGGTTGTTGCGCAGCCCTGGTGAACACATTTAACCGCTTCACTTTGAAGACAGATGCAGGATTGCTTCTGTAGGCAAGTTTACATTGAGGAAGAAAACATGGACTAGGCAACCCTAACGCTGCGCGGCAATGAGATCTTATTAAGTGCCGAAACGAAAATAAAGCCCACTATTAAGTTTAATAACTCCTTATGACAATTCTGGATACTAAATGAGTAACAGCAGTTACTTGAGAACGCCTGACAGGAACTTAAATAAAAGGCTGCTCCACTAGTCCGTGATCCGTGGATGTCACAGGCTATTTTTCCTATCCATTTATAGGTCACATTTGGATTTGGAGCAGGCCACCACCCGTGCCTGTGGTCGGAGACAAATAGTTGCAACACCTCGACCCTCTTGTCTCCGGCAGCGCCTCACACGTGGGGAGCCACGTGGTGCGCCAGGCCAAGGCCCCGCCGCCACCGCTCCGCCAGTCTCCCCGCTCAGGCACAGCCGAGAGGAACATAGCAGAGGTTTAAAAAAAAAAAAAAAAAGAAAGAAAGAAAGGAAAAGAAGAACAAACAATTTTATTTCGGCCACTTTCCACCCAGCCCCCGGTCTCACAAAGTCTTCTCCTCCTCTTCCTCCCCGAACTTGCTGCAGCCCCTCACCCACAGGGAAGTTAGTCACACACCCCAACCCGCGCCTGAAGGCCGGGCCTGGCGGTTTCCCCCTCCCCACGCCGCCGGGCCGGCCCCGCGAAGCGTTACCCCCCCCCCCCCGCGACCGCCACACCGCCCTCCGCCCCCGCGCCGCAGGCCTAGCCAGGGGACACGTCGTCGCGGCCGCCGCCGGACCCCGGCCAACAGACCGAGCGCCGCTACCGGCCCGCGGGCTCAGCAGGAGACTGCTCCCGGGTAGCGCCCGGCCTGGCGGAGCGGCCCGGGATAAGCTACCCCCGCCCCAGCCTCCCTCCCCCCAGAGCAGCGCAGGCTCCCTCAGCGCCTCCCGGAACCCGCCAGCGCCTGACTCACCCGCCGCCACCGCCCGCCCTCGCAGGGCCTGCGGCGCCTCAGTCCCCCCTCAGCGTTCCCCATCCACCTCCCGCCGCCCTCCCACCAACACCCGGGCCAAGGAATCGCGCCCGAGCCCGGGCGGGCCGGTCGGCGCCACTTTCCCGCGCACTAGGCCGGAGTGCGCCAGCGCCATCATCCCTCCGCGCTCTGCCTGCGCTCCCCACCCTCGGCCCCAGCAGCTCCCCTCGCCGCCGAGGCCGACCTGGCGGTTACCTGCGGACTCTCGACCCCGCTGCGGCAGTAGCCCGCCCAGACGACAGTAGGCCCTGCTAGCTCCCGCTCTGCCCGCCTGCTCCAGGTCCCTTCTGGCTGCGCCACACGCGGTTTGCACACGGCCCCACGCGTTCTCCCCCCAGATCACCCCGCCCCTCCCTACTACTCTGCGCACGGCTCACTGGAGTCCACCTCTCAGCCAATAGGCGCAAACCGCTTTTCCGGGTGGCCAATGGGAGCTGCGGACGGGGCACCCAACCATCGCAGCCGAGAGGTGGGCGGGGCCCACCTACCGGGCCTGCCTGCCTGCTCCGGACGGGCGGCGCCAGCGGCGGAGACCCGCTCGCTGCGGGGGGCGGGGGGGTGTTCCCAGCGCGCCGTAGGACGGAGCGGCCGGCGCCGGCCGGGAGCTGCGGCACCTCCCTGCCCTTCGCGCTGTGACTCACCGCCCCGGCAGCTCCGGCTTCCTGCCCGCGCCTCCCCGTGCCGGCCGCTCCGGCGAAAGGCGCAGCGCGGAAAGCTGCGGCGCCCGCCAGCCGCCTCAGACGAGAGGGGACGCCAGGCTGCCCCGGCGCTGCAGCAGGGGAGGACAGCGCCGGGCAACGGCGTGTCCGAGCCGCCCTCTCCCCGCCCCGCGATTAAAATCTCGCGGAGGACAAGACACGCGGGACGGTTGCTGCTGCGGGGCTGCCGCTTCGGGGAAGGCGGCTCAGCCCCAGCAGAGCCAAAGGGAACGGCGGGCCCCTCTGCTGGCCAGCTGGCAGGAGCTGCACGGGGAGTCACCTCTCTGCCTGCTCCCGCGCAGCCGCCTCCATGTTAAGCCGAGGGGATGAGCTCGTCCCCCGCTCCCCTGGCCCGCCTTTGCTCCCGAACCGGGCAGCCCGCACCCCCCTGGCCTGGGGTTTGCCTCCGGTAACCCGCGTGTCTCCGCAGGGCCCGGCCAGCCTTGCACCGGGCTTGCCGCCACCCCTCGTCCCCGAGCAGCCTTCTTCCCCCACCGCCGCCGGGGCTTCCCCTGCCTCCTTCCCACTCCCCGCGCTGCCCTGCCGCGGACACTGCGCTAAGGCCCCCGGCAGCTGCCGGGACGGCCCTGAGCCTGAGGAGAAGAGGACGGGGGGCCCCGGGCAGGGAGCCCGCGTAACCGGCGGGCTGGTGTCGGCAGGCAGGCGGTCCGGAGCCGCGGCGGCCATCTTGACGGGGCGGCCTGGCTCCGTCCTGCCGGCGGCGTGAGGAAATGGTGGACGCGGGGTCGGTCACGGCGGAACCATCGAGTTTCACCAGACTCCCGTAACTTCGTTAGTGTCGATGGGGACACCAGTTAACAAGGCTTCCGATATTTCCACGTATTACAGCCAAAAGGCACAAGAAGGAAAGTGATTTTTTTGAATTCCTGAACAAAATTTACTCCCTTAGAATCTCTTAGACAAATCTCATAAAGAATATTACTGCTTAGTTCAGTTCTCAGCTACGAGGATTTTTACATAAACCCTCTCCCTTTTGCCTAGGAACTTTGTAAATGAATTAGTGACTAAGTATTGCACCAAGCCCACTTCTGTGTGAATGTCCTAGGAAGTACAAACCACCGGCAATATCACAACTCCTCCATTCAGCTGGTCATCATCGTTTTGTTTAAAATTCCCCCATTTCAACTTCATGTTGAAATGTCTTTCCTGTCCGTCGGTCACAAGAGTGAGAAATCCTCAGCAGGCCCTGGGACTCTGTTTAGATTGACCTTTCCTCAAGTTGTAAATCTAATATTATAGCACTATAGCTAGGTTTCTTTTATTAGCATATGAGTAACAACGTATGTCTTTTCTTCTGCGTTGTTAAGCTCAGTTCATTTAAGATGGGCTTGACTTGGTTTTATTTGTCTTTTGTGTGCTGTACTTGCATGTCTGTGTTGTGTGGTTTGTAACAGGCTGTATTTTCCACAGGACTAAACCGGGCTGGATTGCATCAGCATCAAGGTTGTGCGAAAAGAGGGCGAGCCTTTCGGGCCTATCTCTGCATCTTACCCTACAGTGTCTTACCAAAACTTCTGCCAACTCTCCTTCTGGTATTTGTTTTACTGCAACGTGAAAAACATCAACATTGCCAGCAAGCTTTGAACTCATAATAACATTTCTTCCCATTAATTACTTTTTTCATCTCTGCTGTTATAGTTCTGCATAATTTTCATGGCCTGTGGTTGCCACGGATACATTACAATCCTATTCACAAGCAGTAGTACTTTTAGTTTCAATTAGTACTCTTTTCAGGTGATAAAGGGAAGAAAAATAATGTGTGTAGCTAAGGAAGTGCTCACAGCTTCTAAATCACGAGTGTGCCTGCACAGCATTAAAAAAACCAAACAGATCCATGTCACTAAGAATGCAGAGAGAAAATCATATATCCTCAATTTTTTCATCAGATATTTACTTTTTTAAAAGTACTAGGACCTGGCTTCTGAGTCTTTGTAGTGGGACTCGGGAATTTCAGACTGACAAAACAATTGTATTACAACTTTTCTAACTACTTCTTGTGTTTTGTTGGTTGTACTTCTGGTACTGTCCATGAGGCTGGGAAACTCCAAGCTTAATCTTGGTGGCAATCTGCAGGCTTACTGTCATTGAAAGCTTTTGTGACCAATACAGCCAGTAAATTCCCCTGAACAAATCAAAACTTCACTTCATTTGAAGGAACTTCAAATCACATCCTGGACTCTCCCTTAGTTGAAATGGAAATAGGGTGCAACTGCGAGTGAAAATGCATTACGCAAGAAGTGTTGTGGCTGGTGACAAATCAATTAATCATCCTCTCTACTGCTCAAATGCAGTTCCAGTGTTCTTATAATATAGGATATTTTTAGGTATCTTTCATTACAATGGATGAAATTTTCCCCCAGCAGATAATAAGAGAGTCTTCTAACAGCAGTTGGTTTGTGTACTTACCTCAAAAATTAATTTGGCTTGTGGTATATTAATAAAGCTTGCAATTCTTGTTTTGCAGGTTTCTCTTTGATATGCAGGCAAAGGATAGTCTTGTAGTGAAAGAACAAAAGCGAGAGGCATGACATCTGTTCCTGGCTCAGTCAGTACTTCCTATAGAAAACAAAGTGGACAGAAAACAAGGTAGAAATACAAAGTCTTTCCATTTCTTAGGCACAAGGAAAAGACAATTTTATGTCAGTGCCAGACTTCTCCGTTGTGTTAGCTCTGCCCCCAGAATTCCAAGCCTCAAGAACAATTCCTGAATAGCAGTGCTCAAAGGAGCCCAGCTGCAGTAATAGCTGAAGGTAATCTATTGTTTCAGCAACGTATCTTTCCTAATGCTGACAGTTCTTAGAAATGTTGGATGAAGAGCCAGATCACTTTAAGACCAAATAAAACAACAAATCACATTTTGCAACCAATGTTCTTGCATTGTTTTCCTCTGAGTACTTGGACGCGTGGGCAGAAAACTGTTTAGTTGCTGGGCAGTTGTCATTGCTTCTCAGCCACGTGTTATTATTGTTAAAGTAAATCTTACTTCATTTTGTACATGGGATTTTTTCAAAAGCTAAATGGATCGCTGTGGATCATAAGTATTCAAAAGAGAAGCTGCTTCTTGTCAGCAGCAGTTTCAGAACAAGTGGTAGCTGTGGCCCGTTCCTTCCTCCATCCCCATCCCTTCATTTCCCCTGACAGCAGGCCATATGCACCCATCTTTGCACAGTGACTCTTCAGTCAGCTCTATATATTTATTTCTTTTAAAAAGTCATGGTTGACTGTTCAGAAAAGAGGTTGGATAAAACACCCAGTGAAATCAGTTGGTGTACTGAGAAAGGAAAGGCTGACTCTGGTTAATGACAGTTCGGGAAGCTACAGTGGTGATCTTAAGAGACTTTTGAAATACAGAAGGCATAATCCCCTGGATGATGCAACAGATAACAGAAAAGGGCTGCCCGCTTCTTTTATAAAATATTCATATTTATATTCAAGCTTCATGGCTGAAATATTTCATAGGCTGATATATCTTTTTTTTGAGAATATGTATATTCTAAATTAGCTACATATAGTCTTCTAGGGTAAAATTATTCTGGTTGAAAAGAAGCAATCATACTGACTGATTCCAGATGCTTAGTTCATTTTGATTTATTATAATTAGCTGATGAGATTTCAAATAATTACTTATTTAATGTATATAATAATACAAGAATGATTAGTCAGCTCCTGATTGTTGCACAGATACCCACATTTAGAGTCAGGCAAAAAGGACTTCATTTGCTAACTAAGGGGTCCAGCTACACAATCATCCTCCTATTTCTCTAAAGAGAATAAAATCCTTAAATACATCTGAGAAATTACTATACGCTCTCTGAATATGGTTTAGAGATGTATAAATATATGCAGCAATGCATGTGTTACGTGGCAGGGACCAGTGAGGGCCATCTGCTCCCCGAAGGGCAAGGAGGCAGGGCCAGCCCAGGCAGGGCCAGCCCCGGGAGACATGTCCGTGGTGGCCAGGCAGGAGGACCGGACTCGGATCGAGGAGGTCCAGGGCCAGGCATGGACGTGGTTGTGCCCAGCCGAACACGGAGCTGGAGCCCAGCACCCCCAGTGCAGCGGGGCAGGGGCTGAGATGGGCCCATGGGTGGGGGCGGGGGTGGGAGCACCAGGAAAAGCTGCTCAATTAACGTCTGTCTGTTCGTACACTCACGCCCTGACGTTATTCCATGTGCTTAGTGACTCTGCTCTGTCTTTAAGATTTAACGTACTTTAAGTGAGTGGCTGCATTGATTTTTCACTGATACACATGGCTTCAGACAGGTTTTTTAAGTGTGCAACGAAATTTATAAATTACATGAAATTGGTTGTTCAGAATGTCCTGAGGAATAAAAAGATAGCGCTTACATGGTATGAAGAAGGCCAGACGTCTTCAGGACTTGGAGGAAATGCCTGAAGCAGCAGGTTGGTGTCACATGAAAACGGGAAGATACAAGATGCATATGAAGGCACTATGAGGTCATATCCAATATAACCAATGGCCAGTGAGATTCAGTGACAAAATGTCTCAATAAATATTCTCTAAAGCATGTTCTTCGACATGAAAAAAACATCCAAACCTCTTTTTACTGTTCTTTTACTTTTAAAAACAACCTATGGAATAACAGGTTTGCTCCCAAGTGCTCAGTATACTTTTAATGTTTTGTGTTATTTCCACCCTCAAGCTATCAGTTCCTTTGACCGCACCAGCAATTTACCATTAAGGCAACTGTTGCGTCTGCCAAGCTGACTGCAGTGTTAAAAACTACGCTAATATTTGATGGTTTGTGTGACACTTAAAAGAACTATTCCATGCACGATGGAGCAGTCCTCGCTGAAGGATGTCTGTAAGACCACACACATAAAAAAGACTGAAGAATAGCCTATATAACCTGAAGCGTGAAGTAGCTTAGGCACTGTTCCATGATAGTAATAGTAGATGTTTATGTGTGCACAGTCTTGTTGGAGTTCTGGTGTCCCTCTAAAATGGGATATTCAACTAAAGGGTCAGATTTGGTGGTGCTGCTGCTTCTATTTTCGTGCGGTGCCCCAAGGTTAAAACGTTACGACGTAAAGCCAAGGTCAGGAGGTTGCCTTGATTGTACCAGGGAATGCACTGAAGCACACTGAAGTATATTCTCAGCTGTCTGATCCTCGGGCATCTGCTGCAGTCAATCTGCAGCCCGGGGTGCTCGCTTGCTTTCAAATGCTTTTCTCACTTCTCCCAGTGATTTACACAAGTGATTCCAAAGTTTAAGTTTTGCTGACAAGGAGGCAGTGACAGAAGATCTCTACGTAGTATTTTATTCCAAATACAACTAAAAATAATTATTAATTTAACATGATTGGACTATATGTGCCTGAGTCCTCCATGACGTATCAGCTGAATGCTTGTGCAGTTCTGTTCCTGTTCTGCGACTCCAGAGGGGTATCAGATCCAATCGCTAAAACTTCTCTTTGCTGGGCAATAGTACGGAACTGTGTAGAATGGATTAAGAAGTCTGCATTTGAGATTCATAATCAGCCCGTCTTGTATCAGCACATGTTTGCTGTCAAGCAACTGTACCTGGGCACCAGAGATGTACCTGGTTTAGAGGGCATCCCCACTTGGGCAGTCCAGTTAACTCTGGGGAAGAAAGAGATTCTTAGGAAAAAAATAATACGGCAAGAGTGCAGTGGCAGCCCGGAGATATCCAGGTGCTAGAACAGCTTTTTTAAGTTTTCAGGAGGCAACTGTAAGGAGAGAAAATAGACTGTTCTAACTGGACTGCAAGACAGCGAGAGCCTAGAAGAGAAGTACAAAAGCAAAGCTGCTTTGTCCTTTCACACTCCCACCTCTCCCCAGTATCGGGTTCCTAACCTAGTTTGGATGCAGCAATACTCAGCCTGGATCCAAAAATGAAACGAGCTCTTTATCTGCACTTGACTAGACTCCAAATGATTTCTGTAAGAGGAGGCTGAGTAAGGACTTGGCTGGAGGTGGATCAGAGCCTTCCTTTGCAGTGTTTATTTATTAAATATATCCCATTTGGTGTCCTGTTTGCAGCCTGACAAAGCAAAAGGGATTCAGACTTTTTCCCCCCTACATCTCATTACTGAAATAATGAGTAGAACTTTTTTCCCCCCCCTCTACATTATTACTGGAATAATCTGTCAAGCAAGCAATTGAGTTGTTTCACCTTATCACAATCTTTGCTAAGAAAGATTCAATAGCATGATAATTTAATGGAAAATATTATAGCCACATTCCTTTCAGATGTAAATTCTATGTAGATAGACAGACATCTAATGGGAAAAAAGTTTGCATTAATATTACAGAGATTTATCTGCTTTATTGGGTTTTTTTTCCAGTGTGGTATTTTACCTGAAATAGTGCAGAGCATATATGAGAGCGAGCTAAGTGAAGTTATCCCTCCTCTTATTGAAATATGGATATAAAATTGAGGGCATCCTTTCAGCTTCATTAAATATTAAGTAGAAGTACAAACATAATTCTCACAAATACTCTTCTGATAACCAAAAGAAGATTAGGAAAAGATGTTCACTTAATACTGTGCAAAGCCAGGTTAGGGGGTATGCCTGTCAGGAAGGAGCAGCGTAAATAACTCACAGTCAGGGCAGCAATTATTTAGAAAATGTAAATATTATCAACAACAAAAAGATAACCGAATTCCATGGTATTTTCAACCAACTAACGAATGAAAACAATCGGGCTCTACCAACAGAGATGACAAACAGTTCTGTAGTTCCTAGAATATTTGGATGTGCTAAAAATAGGCATGTCTCACTTTAATTGCATGAGAAACTACAAGCTGAGGATGAGTAAAAGGTCATAAAAAGGTGCTTGGCTTGAAGGTAGAAACAAGCATCAGAGCAGACATATCAGAATTAAAAGTTATGATAAAGATGTGCATGCTAGATATTCTGCGGGGCTGAATTAATAGAGTTGCTTTTATGATGTCATAAGCTAGCAGTTAGAGCAGTAATACAGGTGAGGCAATGTTAAAGGTTAAAAAAGCCCAGATAGCATGCGATTCACCAGCAGTGCAAACATACCGTGTTTGGAATTGTAAGGGTGAAGATTTACAGGTTAACTCTTACAAGTCATCCTGACTTCCACTTTTTTAATGTCAATTCCATACGAATTAGACAGAAATGAAGCAACATTCTCCTCATAATTGTATAATAATATAATCTTCTGGCTGTTTGTAACAACAAAGCTAAGTTTACAGGTCTAATTGTTTGCTTCAACCAAATAGAAAAAAAGTCAGTTTCATTGCAAGCTTTTAGTAAGTGACATCATCCTAAACCCATGAAGCATCTTCTTCTTCTTCTCAACGCGTATGGCCAGGTTCTGCTCCTCTCCTGTTGGGATATTCTCAAGCCATTTTAAGGATTTCAGTCCCAGAAATGCAAAGGGACATTACAAAACCAGACAGAGGTCCTGGTTTTTCGCTGGCCGCACGTGGCCCCGCATCCCTCGGTTCAGAGCGTGATGCTGACGTAAGCCAGGCCCTGTGGAAGCTGCTCCTAAAGGCTCAGCTCAGGACGTGCTCTGCACTACTTTAGCACTGTGCTCAGCACTGTTTGCATTTCCTGTGAGTGCATTTCACTGTTTTAAGCAAGACTTTAACTTAGGAGGGAACTATCTTCATTTCTTAGGCTTCTCCGTATTAAGATGGGTAAAATTTAATTCAGTGGATAGCTACCTAAGACTTGAGTTTCAGAAGAGGATTTACTCCTGCACATATGTTCTGCTATAGAAATTCATAGTTCGTAATTCACAATAGGTGTGATCTATGCTGTATAAATAAATAATTTTCTTCCATTTCCCAGCTTTTTGAATTGATCATTCATAAAATCTTGTGGTGCATTAGTCTTAGGGAATCTAGGAATAGCGCTCTCTGGAACATACAGTTTGCCGTAATACTTTTACATAAACTCGTCTCTGGTATGAATGCGGCAAGGGCTCCCATTTAACCCTTGACCTTTCAAAATATGTTTGCCAGTGCACTTTCTTCTTAAAAGACCTTCCTTCTCACACTAAATACATTCAGTTCTGCCGCTCAACTCGCAAACTGTTTGGCGTCACAGTTAGGCATCGGGGGGGGGTGTAGGGATGTGTGTGCAGAAGGGCTGGTGGAGCTGTGCTAGTGAATAGCAAATAAAATCTAGACACACCTAACACTGGAATTCCTTAAACCTGTCGTCAGTGGAAACTGAGGTATCAGGCCTGTAGAGAAGCTGGTTATTTCTATTTTGTAATGTTGTGTGTAGCGACATTTTGTTTCCCCTGATGTTTTTCCTTCCCATGTGGTCTCTCTGGAGTGGCTGGAAAACCCACTTACACGTTTTGTATGACTTCAGGATTACGCATAGTACAAAGGATTCTTGTCCCAAGCATTGCACACAGGTTGTGATCTGCAACTAAACGCCTGTCTTGCTTTGCCAATGCCGCAACAGGACAACGTATCTCTAGCCCTTTACTTCAGAAAAGTGGCTTACATGGCTCATAATGCAAAAACACTATTATTAAAATTACAAGACAGGCACTGTTACATCCCAAACTGGCTGAAACAATTAAAAAGAAAGATATTCCTTCTAGCATGTTCCGTAGCTTGACCAAGCCACATTATAAGGAACAGAAGTGAAGAGTCTACCCAGCCTACTGCTCAAGGAGAGCTCACTCATAGCGAGGGAGAGAAAGCAATGCCCAATAGTAAGGGATACCCATTTGGAAAAGAGCAGGAACAACCCTGCCTGATGAATGGGTTAAATACTAGATGACTTTTTAATGCAAAATTTGTGATTGTGAAAAAGTGATTTTTAGAAGATCTTAGTCTTAAGACTGATGGAGGAGTCAGAATAAATCCAAGTCTTTCAGAACAAGTGGAAATGCTGTTTGAATCCCTTACCCCACTGCATGAGCAATGGGACTTCACACCTGGAGGGCATTTTTTCTCCCCAGTGGATCAGGACTGTGAGCCCAACTTTACAACATCTCGGCAATGGAAGAAGATAAACAGGATCACTGCTGAAGTAAAGTCTCTTGGGTAGGAAACAGGATCTGCTTAGAGCTCCGTCAATTACATTTGGCCAGTATTTTGATTCTGGTTCTTTTAGGAAGAGTTTACAAGAATAGCAATGCAGGAATACACCACCTATGATGGAATTTTTAAGAGACCTGTCAGGAAAGTTTCTTTTTCAGTGTCAGATACAGATGGGTGGAATAAAGCATTATTTATACTCCAAAAGGGGATTCCCAATCTACTACCTGAGTGATTGAAGCATCACTGGTCTATTTGGCAAATTATATCAAATCATACATATGGATTTCAGAACTGCAGACACTTGGTTTTCAAGACATCTCTAATTCCAAGTGGATGGTACAAAATATACTATATATGATGACTGTTTCATAATTTATATAAAAGCTATAAAAGTAGAGAGTCCCCTATGGAAATGATGCAGAAATGGTATTTGTTTACAGCATTCGTTACTCAATAAAATGGAGTAAAAAGCCTCTTTTTATTCAATAGTATGGTTTGTTTTTCCTCACTGGCATCCTACTTGATAATATCATACTATAGTAATTAAATATGCAAGAACTCATCCTAGCCTCAGATTATTAGTATTATCACCAGCTTTAATAGGTACACTTCATATTAAAGTTGTCTTTAAAAAATTCTTCCTTTAAGATTCAGGCAACTGAAAGTCTAGGCATAATTATATCTTAAACATCCATCTCCAAGGTTGGTCATACTAATAAAACGAGTCATCTCTTTTATCCCTGTGAGCCTGAAAATGGCACAATACTGGTATTTAGCAAAAGATAAGAAAAAGGAGGTTGTATGTGAAATTAAGAGAAAAATCAGATACCCCTGAAAACTGAAGAACAAATAGAATTAACTGATTTCTGCCTTTGAAGAAAGGAGATGTTATTTTTCAAAAATCATCACATTTTTCTCTTTAGTGTGTACCAGGATGAAACACATTATCTGCTTGGGTCATGATCAGTTTCCTGGAAGCAGCTCTCAGTCAGCTTCAAAGTGGGAAAAGTGATAAAAGTGACAGCAAATGGAAAGTACACCAAGAATGTATTTTCATATTTTGAGTTGGGAATGACCTTGGGTGTTGCCTGATCCTTCTATTGTTACAAATGTTCGTACAGTGACTAACATTGACACTGGAACATTCAGAAAGAAATACGTTAATTAGTCAACTTGATGAACAGGTTTGTGGTCAGGAAACTCCTGCCAGCCTACACGAGTAATTAAAAGCTCCGTGCATTTGGTTTGAAGTAGAGACCTGAAACACAGGACCCCCGTTGTATCGCCGACTGTAACTTACTCTTCGTACATCTGCGAGTTGTGTTGCAGATGGTCCTGATGACTGAAATCTCTTAGCAGGACCACGTCTGATAGCCGGACTGTTTCTGCATGGAGTTGAGAATCTCTGCTCCCTAACGGCGATGATTCCAGCAAGTCTGGACAGGTTTTCATTTTGAAGGAAGAACAGGGAGGCACGTTAATCAAACAGCTCATCATTCCTCATCTGGTGGACACAGAAATCTCTTCCCCTTGTACATCTATAAAGGGAAGGTCTGAGTGGGGGCTCTTCCATTAAATTTTCAGTTAATGAAATGAAACCTCCCGCTACTAAGACAGGAAGGGGTCTTTTGACCAGTCCATTAGTGAATTCAATTGTTAATTCTTCAGGCCCACATATCTAAGCACTGAGACTGCTAGAAACAGTAACTGCAGAATGTTGATGATGCACGCGAGTAAATTTCTAAACAGAATTCATGGAGAAAACAAACTCAGTTACATGCAAAAGGTTGCAGACCAGGCAGTCCAAAATTGTGACATGCTAGAGTTAAGTTTGCTTATACAACCTTAGTTTAGGATTCTTCTGGACAGAATTATGCTATTTTGTCCCAGTCTCCTTGGAGTGAATTGTGGTTGCATGCTAATGGAACGTTTACCTTGTTGGAAAAGCTGGAAGACGCACAATGAGACAGGAGACTTCAGGAGAGGGAAGGGACAATTTCCTGGCTCAGAGAACTGAGCATTGTCCTGGGTAACCGAATTCTATCCATGTTTGTGCCACAGATCACCTGTGTGATACCAGACAGGTCACATACACTAAACTTTTAGCAGGTGATGACTAAGTGTGTATGGTTCATTTTCGAAGGCTGTGTATTTGAGACACCCAGAAGTGAGGAGTGACCACCGTTGTAGGCAAATCTTAACCCTAAAGCCTGGGAGCACTGGAGTTCACAGGAACTTCTTCTAAGCCAGGGGTCATCCTTGGAAATTGTTGAATCAGTTTTATTAAGTTGCCCCAATGTAAACTGAGTGTGTGTCTAACCAGGTGGGAGAAGACATTCATCTTGAAAAATGTATGAAAACGATTAAAATTTGGTAGAGTAACAAGCAACCCGCCACAGAGTCTTCCAGAGGAAAACACTGGTAAATAATACATGGCACTCTGTACCTTTTTGGACTACCTCTAGATAGATAGAGGAACCAGCGGGACAGATGACAAAGTGAGGTAGACAAGGAAATTTCTGTCTTTTCAGTTTTAAAAAGTGTATCATTGATACAGCAAAGGCTAAACCACAAAGTTTTAGAGTGTAACATACCGCTCATACAAGTGTCTCCATGCTAATCATTCGTTTGAAACGGAGGTTGCTCACGTACCCTTTCTACTAATAGAGATCCTAAAAAACATTTAGATGCATTGCCTGCATCTAAAGGCAACGTTAAGCTTTGTATCTGCATCACATACTTCCCCATCCTACCGTTACATCTAAGTGTACCGACTCTTTAATTTGAAAAACTCCTTTCTGAAGTGTACCCCACCCCATAGCTTAGAGAGTTGTGCAAACCAGTCAGCACATACTCGGCTCTAAGGTTATGACTTAATCCATTGCAGTCAGCCTTTCTGAGCCTTGGGTGTGATGCTGGCCTCAGCAAGATCGCGGTACCTTGTTATTGCCTGGCATACTTGTTGATATTATTCTTACTCCTCCCCACCTCCACCTCTCTAAAAAATTCTAGGTCTTAGTACGGTCTTAGCTGACATCAGCAGCTACTTTCAGTTGCCTCGGTAAGGAGATACAGCTGAGGAGACTCACCTGGGACTATGTAATAGAGATCAGCGCTCACAGAGTCACGATTCCTCTATAATCTTGTAATTGTCCACTGTTCCGTGTAGATCTCATGTGGAGCTCACAGGTTTTGGGACTCCTAAGTTTTGCTTTGTTTCACTTTCTTTTTAGAGAATAACTTGATAGAAAAATTACTCCCAAGTAATTATTCTAGAGTACCTGGAGACTGACCAAATGTAATGCAAGTCAATGATTTTCTGTCTATTTATTGCAGTACAACTGGAATACTAAACTTGTCAAAATCAAATCTGAAACTCCTGTTTTGTTTTTCTATTTGATGCCTCTCTTTCTGGACTTTACACTGAAACTCAAGAAAAAAATCCTTGTGGAAAATGGGGAAATGAAAACTGCTAGAAGTGGTTGAGCAGAGCCAGGGGAATCCCTCTGTAAAAACCAGCCTACCTCCCTTTATGTCTCTGAGAACAAGCTCACTGTTTACATGTCATGCCCTTACTTTTGTGCTGCCCCTGAAAATAAGCAATTTATTTCTGAAAAACTAGAAAAGAGGATACTGAGAAGACGACTGTCTCTAGCTAGTCACTGGCTTCCCTATCTCAACTAAGTTTAAACAAACAAACAAAAATCACATCCAGTTAACGAAATAACTTTAAAGTGTTCTCCTAAAATAAAATCCAGCTTATTTTCATTACTATATCCTAGAAAGCTACTGGTTTAACCAGGTCAACATTTTGCATTTGCACTTGGGAGTGTGACTGGATCAGGGAAGTAATTCTATATTTGAATAATGACAAGGCAGAAGCCACACAGTACGTGATGTGACGGTGGTCCGTGCGGGATGAAACTCAGAAAGTGCAAGGGCCATTTCACCCTGTTCATACCATGTAGAACAGGATGTGTGAATTCCAACAGATCTAATTTCAAGTTAACTCCGTATTTATATTCCTGGTGCTCATCTGTTGCACCAAGAAAAGATCATCTGAAAAAATGTGATCCGTGTTAATAGTTGCTAAAAACCTCATTCAGCTCATCAAGCAAAGCAAGCAAACTGCTTACTGGCAGGAACAACAGCTGTATGCTTGACCTTTACCCATTCTCTCTTTTCTAGCTCCACATTCAGGACCAGGCTGAATGCATTCTTCGGAGGCATGTATTCGGAAAGAGAGGGCTATTTTTATTCACCGTGTGGTTTCTCAGCATAGTGGGTCTTTAGGAATATTTCCTTTCACGTCAATCCCTTTAAGCATTTTACAGAGCATAGTCTGTTCTGGGAAGTCAGTAAATTTGAATTTGTGTTTTGAAGTTTTATCATGACTCGGAATATAATGTGCAGAAGGCAGATAGCACAGTTGGTGAATAAAGCAAATGCAGACTATGAAGTCCTGCTAAAGCTATTACTAGAATATTTTACATTTTCCATGCACCCAAATTAAACCCTTCATACAAGCAAAGTAATCCAAAACCATCTGGCACCAGAATTTGGGATTTCATAATGCTTTAATGCAAACCATGTGGGCAGGATGTCCAAAATGTCTGTCAGTGGGTTGAACTAATACATGTAAAAAAGATGAACTTTGCAATAGTTTTGTCCAGTTTTCACGATGTCCAGTCACCTTATACCACTGCTGTTCAGCAAGGATAACTTCTGCATTGTTACCCTCCCTTACCTGACAATTGTCACTTTGCTGTTCCTGAACACAGAGGAATAACCAAGATCAGAGAGGAGGAGCCTGAACTATGAAGCCAGATGTACGACTCCAGCATAAAGCTAAATGGCCACATGATTTTCTTCCATCTTGTTACCAAATGACAGGTCATCAAAGACCTATTTGGCCTTCAGTATGGAAGAGATGTTTCATCCTTTGCCTAGCTGTCCTCTTGAAGTCCTTTCCCACCCTACATTTCAATTTAATAAGCAATAGGAATAACTGTGACACAGGGAACTCAGGATCACTTTGAATTCAGTGTCCCTCTCTCCTCCTCTCTGGGCTGAATCCTACAATGAGTCACTGCTGGGTGACCAGGCAAATACTGGTTCTGCCTAATGGAAGCTCAGTGTTTTCAGAAACCTGAGCGGATTGCAGCCAAACTGACTCCTTACATATTTAACAAGAATAAACTCTCTCTCTCCTGACCATGCCTCTCCAAAATGTGCTACAGAAAGTTCTGCCAATACACAGTTTATCTTTCCAGACTCCTTGGGGTCCCAGCCAGTTATCTTCCCCATGTGAATTCTTCATTCTTCTCTATGCATTTTCTTTGAGGGCATTGCCAGAAGTCACCTACACTCTTCACACTGGGTCTCGGGGGCCCTGAGGACACTAATAGGTCTTTCTGGCCTTGACCAGCCTCGCCTGGTGCCTCCACCCACAGTCCCTGCCCACGGACCCAGGAGCCCCACTGAAGTACAGCCCTGGGCTTTCAGTCCTGGCCCAAGCTATGCTGCAGGAGTACTGCTCAGTCTGGCTGTGGACCCCACAGATCCTGACCTCTGGACCGACCTCCCAGCTTGACCTTGGATCTGTCTCTTGACCATGGACCTGCGCAGCAATCACTGCACTATACTCTCAGGAGGCCTGATCCTGGCCCTGACCTGTGGACTGACCTGTTGGCCCTGTCTCATCACTGTGACTTTGTGGGATCATCTGGACTCATGGTTGAAACTAGCTGTTCTCTTCGGGTCTGGCCTGCTTGCCTGGGTTGGTTACCGTGGGGCTGGACCTTGGCTGTGTTACTGCGCTCGGCTTCTGGCTCCCTGCCCCTTGGGGAGCTGCTGGCGCTTGCTGCTCCCTGGCAATGGGCACAGCCTTGTAAGACTGACGTTGTTTATAGATCCCCCAGAGTTCAGAAAATCCAAAATTTGGTGACAACATAACTGAAAATAGACTTGGAGAAAGTCTTGAGTAATAATGATTTCAGAACTCTGATTATCCCAGCAATCCTGCTGCAAAACAGAAGCACTTTATTCCCTGTTGATTATTTTGCATTAACCCATGCAATGCTCAGTTTGACTGGTGCAGTGAATTCTGTCGACTGCTGGAAGACGACCCTGCTCTACTCTGTTTCTGCCCTGTGCAGTACACTGTTCAGCCTGATCTGGTGGTGTTTCTGAAAAGCATCAATGACCTTCAAAGTCTTAGTGTTGGCCAGAGTTGGTCAGCATTTTGAGAACCAAGCAACTGAAGAATATCCAGGCTACCCTTCACAAAGTGTTCACTTTTAATTCACATCAGATTTTAGCAGCATAGGAAATAAACTACAGCTAACTGCTGACTTATAGCATAGCTCATAATGTAGCCCCTCCCATCAATGCCATGTTGTCCCATGGTTGCTCATGGGCGTGGGATGTGTCCTGTTTGGCACAGGAGCTCCCAGCTACTCCCCCTTCGTCACACAGCTTCTGTCTCTGCCACCGGCTGCCTCCCTACATGTAAGACAGGCAAGGTAGATGAGTTCCTAGTGTGTGGCGCTGGCAGATCAAGGCAGGGAATGTTATAGGTTAGTCTCATCCTCTCCTTGAGAATTGCTTCCTGTGCCACCACCTTTGTCTTTTCCCCAAATACCTTTTTGTGGATGACCTGAGACGCTAACCCCAGACTTAGGGGCACGGGAGGACTCCCTTCCCGCTGCACAGGCGTTATGGGGCGTTTGTCCTCTTCCCTTCCCGTGTCCTGAACCTCCTTGCCTCTAGATAAACTTTATTACATTCCTCAGTCCTGATGCTCTCATAGAAGAGGTGGATGCTAACAAGATAGGATTGTTGCATCTCTAATGAGAAGAAATTGCGAGATGCCAGCTTTCAGCTTGCACTTCGACATGCGTACAACATGCAGTAGGCAAACACTGTGCCTGAATGTGAGAGACAGCTTTACCCTGGCAGGGTGGAGGAAGAAAGTAGAGGACTCCTCTGGCAGCAAGGCTTTTTAGGCAAAATTTCAGATGAGAAAACTTTAGAATACTGTCAGTAAAGTAATCACAAGGATTACATTAACCTGGGTATGCAGGACTGAGATTCTTATGGCAACTTCAGACCTCCCTTAAGCGTGCTGAAAATCACCTAATGGTTGCTCAGTTATGTCAGGAAATTCATCAGGCAAGGACCAAATAAAGGTAGGAATCCATTTTATATGTTAGCCATGCTTCTATTGAAGCCTTAGACAGCTATTTCTTATTTGCGAGAAGCACCGCTCACCCCACTCGCCAGTCACACTGCTTTGTATTCCCATCGTCAGTACGTGAATGGGCAGGGCAGGTTAGGAAGGCCGGCATGGCCGGCCACCACCATCGATCGGGTGCCACTGCACTGCACTGGGGCAGAGGCGGATGCTCGGTACCTCCTTTGCATCCAGCTTTTCAGGCACTCCTCTACCACCAGAGGATGCAAAGGGAGATTTCTCCATTTAGAAATGTAGTTTCTGGACCATCTCTCAAATCTGCAAGCCTTGTTCCTCCTGGCGGTCCTCTGGAGCTTCTCTCCTTGTCCCTACCTCAAACAAGCCACCCCCAATTCCTGGTTATCCATCCTTGCCGACTCTCCTTTTCTAGTACCCTCCCAGAGCACAAGCCATACTAGCGTTAGTAGTATACTAATAGTAATATGCTAATTAGAATACTATGCTAATGGTATAGTATATTGCTAGTAGTATAGTAACTTTAAGATAAATGTTTACTGATAATTTAGTAGTTACTTTATTCCAAAATAATTATAAATTGTTTTTTCAAATTAACAACGTCAAGTATTTTGTTATTATCTTTTTATCAAGCTGCGCCTATAGATGTTTGATGACCAAAATAACCGCCAGTTTACCGTCCCTGTTGCCAGGGGATGGCTAAGGACAGCCCAAGGTTTTGTAGGGCTTTAGTGCGCGTTCCCCAGCGCTGTGAATCTCCACGTCAGCCACAAGAGGGAAGACGTGCCATGCACTACGCTGGAGATCCCAGTTTACCAAAGAAGTTCCCAGTTTACAGGAAAGTCACACTAGTTTACGTTAAGATTCTATTTTAAATCAGTTTAGTCAAAATCGGTGCAAGAAGTTGGCTGACATTTGTAGTCAAGTTTAAGAATAGCTTATTTTGGGTTGCCATAAACAGATTCCAAATTGACATAAACTAAACTAAGAGTCTTTACAGAAGTGTTTATACCAGTTGAACTGCATCAGTTGAAACCTCCATGGAAGATTAACCAGTGGGACTTTTGTGTTTGGATAAACACTAAGCCTGAAATACACTAATTTAGCTTAGACTAGGAATGAAAAAGTCTGGTTTAACTTCAAAAGTAAACTGTGTACTCTATTCATCATCAGCTTCACAGAAAGTCCCTCTTGAAGAAGAGACTACTCATCTGTATTTGATTGTTTCTATTTGAATATTTTGCATTCATTTTTGTTGTTGATTCTGCTTCATACGAACAACCTCATAACACGGGGCATTCTGTGAATGCAGCCACACAACTGAAGACAAGGGAGAAAAGATGTTCTAGCACTTGGCTATTTGAGAACTTTGCATTTAAAGCACAATTTGTAGCAGACTTTCTGGTAGCTCTAGAAAAAAATTACTCAGAATTTGTTTTAATGGTGGTGGTGAGGTGTTGCTGGTTTGTTTGTTTGCTAGGATAGAGGGGGAAATCAATGTTTGGAGTGATTCAGTTTTGAAAGGTCTGGAACTGTAGAATATCTTCTGAATGTTTTTTCCGTCACTTGCTTCTCTCAGTTAAGATTGCCTTGTTCCTCCCTTTCATACACTTCCTTCTAGGCTTCGTAATCTACATCGCCCCAAGGAAAAGCAGCTGTCGTGATGGTTCGCAGATCAAAATTCAGCCTTTAATGTAGCTAAGGCTTGATCCATTAGGTACTTTGAAGATTATGACCAAAGCCTTAAACTGGCATCTGAAATATGAGACTTCAGCACGAGTTAATGAGGCCCAGGAAAGCTGCGCAGGAGGCAGCTATTGTATCCAGTACGATGTGATTGTAAAGAGAGACAAAAGCAACTAGCACTGCAGCAGAAGGGCAAAGGAAAGTCTGAGCCGGTCTGAAGCAAGATGGATAATTTTAAAAGGAAGAAGGGAAGTTTCAACTACAACATTCAACAGATATAGAAGCTAGCAAAGTCCGAACACCAGAGTGACATGACCTTGCTCAGATTCACAAGAAGTCAGGCAGGAGCATTCATCATGTTTAGGAGTTACTCAGCAATGCAAAATACAGTGAGAAGTCGCCCTGGAAGCGAAAGGGTGGACAGTGGTATTCCCAGAATGCACAGGAGCCACTTGGCAGCAGGAGACTCTAGTGACAGAAGTGGCGATAATCCAATTTATACACCATGGGTCACGTCAGCTGACAGTAAATGGGGAAAAATTATCGAGACTGAGAAGGGATGTAGCAGTGACAACCACGTGTTCATATCTGTAAGTTACTTTTAAGTAAGTAAAGAACCTAAGTACTTGAAACTACTGTTAAAAATAAGTTGTACCTATATGTTTACCAGCACAGCACTGGAGTGCCAGAGAGGGACCTACAGTTTTACTGGGTCTGAGCTGAAGGAGAAAATGAGCAAGAAGGACTCATCCACAGTATCAATTGAGCAGGATACATTTCAACATCAGCATAAAGAGAGATGCTAAGATTAAAGATCGACCACAAATAGCCCAATAAGTTTCCACTGAATCAACATTTTCTGATGGAAAACTGTCCTGGCTGGAAAAGTCTCAGCAAGCTTAAATTGTTACATTGAAAGTACTAGTTATCACTTCTCCATTCTATAAATACCAAGTGCTCATGATTGCTGGCTTTTCAAGTTTATTATCATTCTAAATATGATTGTGCTGTGTGACTCATTGGAACAGACCAAATGACAGAAAACATAAATTGACAAAACTTAGATATTTGGGTGTTAGAATTATTCCATTCAGCATATACTTCATGGAGGGTCCCATTACAAAACATAGGTTAAAATTTTGCTTTCAAATACTTACCACTACTTGTGCAATTCAAAGTAAAGTCACTACAACTTGGTTGTACTCCGCATATTCACTATCTTCTGTTTTACACATCACTGTCTGAATGCATGTGTTGCCATCTGAATATTAAAGATGACAGCCTAAAAAGCAAAAAAAAACCCCAAATGAGTCAAATTTTATATTTTGAACTGGATGATATTCATGACCAAACAAATCTTTTATCAACTTACTCAGTGACAATGGGGATAGCCTTGTTCATCTAACTAGTCCTAGGTCACCCTTCAGGCTTCCCCACTGAGTCAGGCAGGATTCAAAAAAGAATGAATTTGAGATGACAGGTCACCACCCAATTGATAATGAGCAATTTTTTTTTTTTTTTGTTACAGGAGGAGGACTGGACCTGAGGTCCAAGGAATTTCTTTCTAGTTCTATGCCCTAATTTGGACAACACTATGGATTATCTCAGTAACTCGGTTATTGTGAATGAAATAATCCCAGCAGCATTAGTTCTCAGCAGGTTATTAGTGTCAGAACAATTACATCACACACGGGCACACTGTAACCTTCTGTTGAGGGGACACTTCGCAGATGACTTCCAAGAAGAGCAGCTCTCATTAGAATTCGATGTTAACTGCTTACTGGTAGCACTTTTGTTTTGACCAAGTATTTATTTTGCCTAGTTGTTTGGCAGCCAGCTGCTCTGTCCGGCTTGACTCCCTGCAGCTGAGAAGCAAAATATGAAATGCAGCTCCATTTTTCATAGTGACTTTTTTTTTACTTCTTTACAGTGGCTGAGGTGTAGGTATAAAGGTATAAATCTTTGCGCTTGTTTCCCAGGCCTCGTCTCAGTTTGTTACAAATAAACATTGGGTCACGGACTCTACAGCTCAATAAACACAACTATGACAGTGTCTTTGAAGAGCATCTGTGTCCTTCAAAACAGCTCAGCCAGTTGTGCTGTGGCAATGGCTCACGCATGATCCACTCATACAGGCTCCAAAAACATCTTCAGATATAGAGTCCTCTATCTACGTGTGCAGCTGTACTCACTAATGAATTGCAGTGCTTCTCGTCTGCACAAGCCCAGTTTGTGCCTTATGGATTGCAAGCGCTTGGCTGCAGACGCTTCCACATGTTCTTCATATCCTTGTAGTTGGAATTTTTTAGTCTAGAGCCATGACATGCCAGCTCCAGCACTCCCATGCTACCTGTGAACACAGCACTGGGGCTCTAGTATTAGTCTGCTTTTTTTAAAGTGTTCTGAGAAAGACTTAAGTGTTAACGGACCTTTGTGATACAGGATTTGAATAAAGCAATCTGAAAGAGTGGTGTCAGATATTCAAGCCCTTAACCCCTTTCCTCCATCCAACACTGCCACAGCCATTATCAACTGTAGAGCCATCAGAAGAGATACTTGTCACTGCTTGTCTGCTAGCTGCAGAAGAGGTTTTCAGATGCCCCCATGCTTCCATACCTCGGTAGGTATTTCTTGCAGATATTTTGCAGGAGAATTTGCTGCAGGGCAGCAGGGAAATTATTGTTAACTCTTTCCAGGCCAGCCTGTAATCTAAAAGTGAGCCAGAAATCTTGGATTAATACAAGAATGCCAGTGTTTTGTTTAGGAGCTCCTGACAACCAAAATCACCTTGTTGGCCTAAAGGGATCAAAGTCCGGTCAAACTCCTACGAGTTTGTATGTGTAATGCAGCTTTCCCCATACGAGCTGTGGACACTTTAACTAATATTTTCAAATTGCTACTGATGTGAGTAAGAAAGGAAATATGGCAACAATGAGAATATGGTGCAAGATCCCAGACTGTCTTGTTCTGTCCTCAGCAGAAATGAAAGCCTTGTTCAGACTTCCCAAGGGAGAAAAACTTTGGGAGTCTGTTCACCAGGGAGTCGGAGAAACTTCTATAAAAATAATCTTGGAGGAAATTTGAGTGTACTGGGTGGTATTGACATATCAGTACAGCATCTTAGATCTTTTGTTGGACAAGAAAATAGGAGCGTTTGTATTTTAGCTTTATTATAGCTTTGCAATTAGTAGAAGGCAATCTATTATTAGCTGTACAGCCTTATTAAAGTCATCTGCGCTTACAGATGTATGTTTCTCTGTCTCAGCAATGACTCTCTCAAAAAAATCTCAAGTTTATCCATATTGGATCCTTGTGATTGGAAGGTCTTTTTCAATTACTATTTCTGATTTCTAATCCTTATTCTCAGTATTAAAAGTACCCATTCACTACTAAGCACTTCACCATACATAGGCTTCAAACCTTTATTAAACAACAAAGAATAACACAAAGTTATTATTCCCAATTCTATGTAAATGGAAGTAGGCCAGTGTCCCAAAATGCATAATTTATCTATTAAAGACATTTGATTGTTTTATTACGGCCAAGAGGCAAAGTAAGAAGGAAGCTGAAGAGAGTGTGGGTAGCTACCCGTATTACTGCCATTGAGTATATGCCCCACGACTTATTCCCGAGAGGCTCCTTCCTTTTTCTTGGGATACCCCATGAGTCACATCCAGCTGTGCAGTATTCTCATGCCCCACGCGGTGTATTTGTAGGCTCACGTCACTCGTCCTGTTTCATTAGGGAAAGTATGTTCAACAGAACTGCCATCATATGCCCAGCGTCACTTGGTGGTGGTTAGGAAATGCACGGAGTGCTGCCAGCGGTGGGGGTAACTGGAGGTACGCATGATGGGCTCAGCAGGCGTGTTTTGTTAATGTGGTGGCCTTGCCACAAGCAAGGCCGTAATCTTCCTTGCAAAACTTTGGAAAAGCAGTGTTTTCAATGTTTTTCATTGTGCTGCTTTGTCAGAGTGATGCATATGTAGAATGACTCTTTGACTTAAAAGTTAAGCAGCTGGATATTTGGGGCTCTGACTTTGGCCATAGGTCAGGCGTCAGAGTCAGGGAACTGGAAGCTCTTTCAAGATCAGATATAAAATCCTTAGCCAAAAAATATTTCCACTGAAATTCTAAGGCTAAACCAGTACTGTCTTCTGGGACAGAGTTCAAAGGCGACTAAGGCAATGCAGGGGCTGAAGCTGCCTCAGTTTCGGACCTTGGCTGCCTACATCCTAGGACACTTCTTAGCCAGCTACAGAGGTCCCACTGGCAAGGGGAGCAATGGGGCTCAAAAGCTGTTAATAAATGAAGATGATTAGGATACCTAACTCTTGATTTTGGGAAGAACTGCACAGAAGAAACAGCTCCAATAAATACAATATTTTATACTTTATCTGTAAGCTTTATACATGACCTTAGCAAACTCAGGCAGTAGCCTTTAAAAATGCAGTGTCGGTAGTCAGTTTAACACCTTTGTTTCCATTGTTATTAGCTTTAATAAATACATTCCTCTTGGGTCAAAGCTCTCCATGCTAAGTTCTAGACAAAAATGCCAACTTTCATGTTTGAAAGACCAAGTGAAATGAGTTTTCAGTTGTTATTCAAAAGTGGGAGTAGGAAGGAAAGAGACTTTAATGTTGTGACAAAAAACGTTGCCCTCTGGTTATTAAAAATTTCTCATCAACCTCAGCCATCTTTTCAGAAGTCTGTCTGGTCTGAGGAGAATCAGCTCTTGAACCCTCGCTTTGCCCTTACTGGTTAAGGTTGCTTTGGGAGACCTTCTCTTCAGAGATTCTCCTAGCTTTACTGGGGTGGGTGCAAATGGGCCAGGAAGAATGGGATCAGATTTCGCACAGTCAGCACTCCTGCACTAAGCTTATCTGCACAAAAGAGAATCCGGATATATAAACCAAATAGCTCCTTCCTCAAGATGGTGCAAAAGCTCTCCCAGCTGAGTACCTCTACAGCTGCCTGAAGAAGAAGGTATGGGAGAAATATGAATGCCCCTGAAACCAAACAGACCGAGCATGCAAAGACTGGTGAATTTCTAAAAGTGACGTTGCTCTCATGCTAACTTGGCTCTGGCTATGCATTTCCCTTTGCGAGGTAAACCTCAACTGTTACTGTTATTTGCTCTTTGCGTATACCATAAAGTATACAGGATATGAAACGTGGAGGATTCAGAGATGCAGGAACACCTCTAAGTAATACTGAACTAAAGTTAAAATTTCACTTCTGGCTTGGTAGTTGCCCTCAGTGTTTCACAGTGCCTCCTCTGGATACTTGGCTGAAGAAACAGAACTACAAATTGTAAGAGATGCTGGGCCTGAGTCAGCAGCATGCCTTTGGCCTCGTTACACAGACTGGCTGAAGAGCAGAAAAAATACGCAAAGCAGATCAGCATGTTTTACCATATATGCAAGAGCCCAGTTACTTTTATATAAAAAGCCTTAGGGGTAGGTGTCATTTGGAATTTAGACCCAGTCTGAAATAGCCAAAACCGTTTATGCAATATAATGAGTCATGGATAACGACTTTGAAAAAGACCTCATGTAACCACATATGAAGGGCAGGCTCAATCTTCAGTGCTCCAGGTACGTGTGCCTTTAAAGGAGCTGACATTCACTTAACCTCCCTGGTATGCAGTGTCAGATAACCAGGCTCCACTGAACAATAGATAGAGAGCTGACAGGCTTTCAGAGGAGCAAGCTAGGTTTACATTAGGCATTTTCCATAAAGTCTTTTGAAAAGGTACACCCAGAGCTGAGAAAGAGAGCAAGCAATAATAACTGCACTTAGTAATGTGTACCGTAAACAGACTTGAGAGCAGGTGACAGGCTCAGCTAAAGTGCATTTCTAATCTTAAAAGTGACTCTAAAAGCGACATTGCAGAGGACTGCTTCAATCTGCCTGTCTTTTGTTCATTTTATAAACAAGTTTTTCCTTGAACTGCCAAGTCTGCCTGTTCCCCAGAGAGGCTAAAGTCAAGCAGGGTTCCTCCTGACTCATGCTTCATAGACAGCAATTGAAAATGTATAAGTGAAACTCATTTAACCCTACCTGTGACGGAAACTATTAGCTCAGCAGTACTTTTCTTACTAGAAAGTAACCGGCATGGCTGAACACACGTGCAGCTGTTTCCTAGGTACCCTTCATCTATCTGAAGAACTTCAGGAATGGTTTGAGGTGACTTAACTGAAATCCTGCAGAGAGATCCGAAGCGTTGCAATTAGACCAGAAGACATGGTTTACAGTTATAGCCATCGTTAGAAATATCAAGCTGTCATTAGCAGGAAATAATCCAAACATTAAAAACTATCAGAGGCTTTTCATATCACAAGTTGTTTTTCTGCTTTGTTCTTCTCGGAGCTTAGAGAAAGCTCACTCCAATTAGTATTTCTTACATTATTTTCCAGGATATTCTACTTTTTATATGGTAAATAGCAAGGGCTGACCAGAGAAAGTTCAGGCTATTGCTCATCTGAACTCGAGACCTGCAAAATGTTCCTTTTCTTGTTTGTATACTACTCTTGCAGTGGCTGTACAACCTACCCTCCCCAGAATTTTTCATCACTGACATGCTTCACTTCCCACCTTCTAGCATCTTTAAGGAAAGCACTGAGCAAGACATAGAACTTCACACTAAAAAAAATAAAGGGTCTGTGGCTTTGTATCAAATTCTCTGGATATGAAGCTGTGCAAGAAGCACAACCCTGATTGTCTCGTTATGCAAACAAGGGTCTGTCTGTTGGCTGTATAGCTAAATATATGATTCCAGAAAATAAAGTTCTTATTGTTACTAAGTAGTTAAATGATTAGATCTGAAAGTTAACTGGTAGTTAACTGGACTAGACTTTCCATAATCTCACTTTCTTTCCAGAGATAGAAACTAGATTTATGACAGAACTTGTATCTACTAAGTTTCACTTACTAATACCTTTGCACAGTTCTGTTTGGTTTGCAAATAATGTAGGACATAAATATATATGTGTGTGTGTATATATATATGTTTGGATATATAAAGATAGATATATATGTGTATATATATATATGACCAAAAAGCTGTTTTATTGATTTTTATTGTTGTTTTCCCTTCTTCCCAAAATTAGGATACCGAACCCAAACTGCTTGACAAAGCAAACTTACTCAAGCAGCTTTTCTGCCCTCTGTACAAATTAGAGAGAACCCCATCAGGAGTCAGCCTCCACTAGGACAGAAACTCAAGCACTTGCTCCCAGCCGATAACAGGAGAACGTGGAGCCCAGGGACTCCTCCCACCCTACCACATAAAACCAGGCACTGAACATCAAGGATCCAGTTTCAACCACAACAGTCGTTATCAGCACCAAGGAGTGTCTCTGTTCTCATCCTGGCTCTTGACCTGTATCATGAAGGTAAATTATGCTTTATGGTTGCTTTTCCGATGTATGTCTATTGCATGGGATAAGCAAGAACGAACAGCCATGAAAGTCTAAGGACCTTGTTCCAACAGTTTCAGTTGAAATCCTGGCCTGGTCTAAGTATGTATGCCACTCTTGATGCAACTTTGTCATTAATGAAGCTTCTGCTTACTTAAAAGGACCTGTAATGGTAATATTTTACATCTACCACACATACACAGCAAGTACACGTTTTTAAAAATCCTAATTATCTATGTATCTTTACTGCTGCTCCATGCAGTTTGGTTGGTATGTTGACTGTGTTGATAGTACAACATCCAATACTATATTATTTGTTTATGTTATTAATGGCGTCACGGAGAATTTATCTCATAACTCCATTGTAACTGTTGACTTGCAGGACTCTGGCATCCTCTCCCTGGGTTTGCCTCTGCTGAGATGTGGAATTGCTCTTAGGGCAGTTTATGAAGCCCAACAATTTAGTGCTTCCTGCTGCACTCATGAACGAACTCATGACACCCTAGCTCACTCAGAATTATCAGAATCGTCAAAATTATCCTGTTTATCAGTTTTACGAGATAAACAAAATGACAGTTCTTTTTCTCCAAAATTATATTACTTCTGCATTATCTTAGCCTATCATTTTTAGACTCAGCCCTTTCCCAGATGTATGAAAAATCTACTTTGCTATTTAGTAATACGGTGTGACTGTTCTCTTCTAAGAAAGAAAGAGGCTGCTGCTACTTCTAAATGATGTAATAGTCATATGGGAGTTCACTCCCCTGCTCTGATTTGGTTCCTGGTTTTCAATGTCTCCATCTATAAAGCAATATATATTACATGGAGACTTCAAGGGCTTTGAGAGCCTGTGTAAGAAATGCAAACAAAATGTTAACTAATACATCATCTTAGAATATCAAAGTGGCCAGGTACAGAAATTTCTGTAAGAAATCTAGGATTTTGTTAATGTTATTTTGGTTTTAATTTTGTTGAGTATTAACCCACAAGAATGAAAGCATAAGGCATATTTTAGTCAATAGGGAGAACTCAGTTAAGTCTATCAGGAGATAAAAGTGATGTAAAAAGAGACCAGATAGGGTAGCCTACTTTGATTCTGAAAAAAAAAAACCCACCCCAAAACCTAAAATCTTTAAGCACTGTAATAAATCGTATCATCTAAAAATTAACTTATTTGGAATAACATATTTGCTTATTTCAGTAGTGATGTGTTTAACTGTAGCCGGGATTCTTATTTGCTACAGACATCCAGGCATCTGCTTGCCTGCTTTGCCCAAGTCTGTATACCTGCGATTTTAAAAGCGCTTGCCTCCTTCGGGCTGGATAAGCAGCCATAAATCATACCCAAAAATAGGCACAAAGAAACCAAGTAAAAATACTGTAACAACACTCAAGAAGCAAATCCAAGTCAAGAACAGAATGGTAGTGCTAGGAAGCTGAGCTCCTTGAAAATATTCATGGCATACATAATGTTTGTTCATCACCAAACCTCTTACAGCTAATTCAGAAAATTTCCCTGCACATGAACAATTAGGTCAAAGGAAGAACAAAGTATACATTATGAATGAATGCTCAGTCTATTGATAAGTTCAGATTATGATATATAAGAAATGAGAGGTATACTTATTTCTGTGTATGAAGGAAATAATACTTATGAAAGTAGGCATAAACAACAGGCACAGTCAGCTATGATTTGGGACGGCATTTTAAAAATGTGTCAATGAAAACTATGTATTGAGCAAAACAGCACTCTAGCTTAGAGATCTGAATCTGGTTAACATTTCACAGACGCGTAATTTTTCACTCCCAGCGAAACAAGAGAGAGAGGAGATCACATTCTTCTCAGTTGAAAGCAAAATCCTCACACTGAAGGAATTAATGTAAAATGGTTTGGCTCTGCTAATCCTGGCACATTCTGTACTCAAATGAGAGAGACAAGATCTTCCAGAAAGTAACTCAAATAAAAAATGAGAGTCCACTTCTTTCCATAGAGACACCAAATTTAGATACTGCAAGTTAGACTGCATGGATACTCTCATCCCTCTCAAAAACATAATTAAGGTTGCTCTCTTTAAAGTTACGGGACTGAATAAAAACCTTTGGATTTGAACTCAAATTATCTATGCCTTCCACAATTATCTCCATATCATTGGTTTTAAAATCTGCCTTCTCCACAATACAGATTCCTAGATTAACGGTTTTTACCTTGTCCGAAAAAAGAAAGAATAAGTCAATGAAGGAAAGAGCAACATGCCTGCAAGAAACATGTCAGGGTAGGTAGGAAGCAATCTTTCTCTAGAGATTAGTTAAAAAGAAACTGTTTATTAGTGGCAGCTACACAGCACACAGATTATAGGGTTTGAATAAAATACACTTGCATTTGAGAATAAAACAGAAGATTTTATGTTTACTCTAATGCACAGGACTCACTGTCTGCTTTACAAATATTTACATGCTAAGGGCTTAAGGCTTCTTGTGTGTCCTGCTCTCATGGACTCGCTCCTCTATATTTCTTGGTGACAGAAATGCAAAAAGGCATCATGGCCAGTAGTGCTAACTCCATCCCTACTGTTAAGTCATCTAAGCAGCACCCCATTTTCTTTTTATAACTGCCTTAGGCTACCATGTAGGCTTCCTAGAATATCTGGCTGCATTTTCTGCCCAGACAAACACTTCTGCAGCATCCATCATACAAAAAGCACTGCCATGTACATTCAAAGCTCTATACAAACACATACCACATTTAAATCACTTTTAGCAAGGTAACTTATTAAATAGGATGTAATATACACCCCAAAATTGTACTTTGGGTCTCAACATTCTAAGGGCTTGCATTGCTGCTATCCATGCTTTCTCATGGAGGATTCTTCCCAAGCAGGGAAGAGCCCCACTGACAGAGCCCAGTGTGGTGTCACACATTTTCTGTCCTGGTGGTCACATCTGCTTTTTAATGCTAATTACATCGTGGGTTGTGCTGACCTCAGAAGGCTCCTTGGTAGTAGACAGTCCATAGCTGCTTCCAGTTCCCCAGAGACCAGCCCACTCTCAGCATTCACTGGACTTTCTGCCTCGAGTGCCTGCTCCAAGCCCTGTGGACCAAGCAGATAGCTTTCTGAGACAGTCTTAATACTTCTGAGCTCTCTGACCACACCATCTGACATCATCTGTGTACATCCTGAAAGTTAGAAAACAGAAAAAAATAAATAGAAGATCACAAACTCCCTTAACAAATCAACATTATTCGTGCATGTTTTACCAATTAAAAAAAGAAAAAAAACAACAACTAAGTCAACAGACAAATTGCCAATGAGCAAATTGCAAGAATCTTCGACTCATCATTAAGCCACGATCTGAAGCACTTTCAAGTAGGTGTATCAGGCTGCTAGCCAGCAGCAGGAAGAGTAAGCTAAGGCTTTGGGTCATTTAAGGAAAAAATCTTGATGAGAAGAACAACTCTCCGGAAAAGTTGCATCAATATGGGAGACTAGCAAGTTTTCCACTTTAGCTATGTTCAACATGACGAGACACTGAAGCATCACAGTAGCAACAGCAGCTCCTAAACTGTGGTATGCAGTGTAGGGGGTAAATAATACCAGTTTTCTTGTGTTTCCTTTTAAGAGTTTGCTAATGGGGACAATGAGAATAAAGGGTTAACCCTGAACCAGGAGGATCAAGGAGAACCAAGAGTAACTGTGATACAAAGTGTAACTGAAAAATTAGAGGATGAGAATACAGCAGGAGATTACACCGTTTTTACACTCTCTTCCCAGTTCATGCCGCAGGAGACCAGTGAAGGCAGAACACTTCCTGTGTGTTTGTAAAGTGGCGTCACTTACAGCTGGCAGAACTCCTTCAGACTGGCTGTCCAAGTTTCAAATTAGTTTAGCAAATATTAATACTAAATACCATCTATGCCAAGGAAACATGCTAAGGTTACATAATTTGCCCAAACCAGTTTTAAATATGCCAGGAATAAAAAAAATTAAAAAATGGAACCTTCTTTATGCAATGAAGAAAACTGACAAAGTTAGTTGCTGTGTTCAAGATCTCTGCATTACAGTTCTTTTACTCTGCATTTGTTACTTACGAAGAGACAGATAAGCTGCCTTGTAAAAAAATTCATTTTCAAGCAATTTCAGTGTTACATACAATCTATATGTTCAATGTATTGGCAGACCAGTGTTCTCTCCAAGTGGAGTTTGCTGTTGCAGTGTCCTTTGTTCCATGTTAAGACTAACGCTTTTTTTTGTTTCTCTTGATTTGCACTCTTTCTTGGCAACAAACACTTAAGCCTGCCAAAACTTAGATAAATAACAAGGTGAAGTGCAAGGGCAGGAGTTGAGCATTTACCGCCTAGCTAAGTGAACTTTATTCCCTGGAGGCTGCAGGAGGAACAGTGGTTTAGTGAGCTGCATATGGGATGGGCAGTCTGAACACTATTCTAATCTGGGCTCTGGTGCTGACTCATCGCATCACCTTTGGGAAATAACTGCCTCGATACACTTGTTTTTTCTTCCGTGAAGTGGTCACACTCCGTTGTAGACACTAGTTACCATAGTTACAGATCCTGGAAGAGTTACGAGGAACAATTTCTCAATCAGATAAACTGGAAATCCTTCGTTTTGTTCTCTGCTACAGGAAGAAAGGGCCAGAAGTGACAGCAAATTAGCAAGTAAGTTGAAGTGAGGTAATTCGGCTCCTTAGTATCAGAGACGAGATTTATTCCAGTTGCACACCGTGAAAGAGTAAGGTAAGACCCTGGCACCTGCTCCCCAAAGGCTGGGTGAGAGATGGTGGCCCACATTAATCCTAATCAGAACTGGTAGTTGCAGTTATGTGTGTATCAAACGAGCCATCGTAACTGGGAAAATCTGACCTGCGAGATTATTGTCAGCAGTGACCTGCTGCCAAGCAGCCTACTCTTATTTATTCCACTAAAGTCAACCTTGCTGACACAAGCCTTTTTTAAAGGCAATCTGCTTTGTGCATGCCTGTCCTGTTACTAGGTTACTAAAGAATGAAATATCTCTGGTTTTTTGTAAATCCCCGTTCTTGCTTTTGGAAGTCTGGTCACACAAATCTGTTACAGAACAGACCTGTTTGCATCTTTGATTTCTGTTTACTTACCCCAGCTATTCCTTACATTTTGATGAACTCTTCTTGCCTCCTTTCCCAAGCCCTGCCGTAAGATAAATAGAGGATTCAGACTATTTGGTTGTGACTAGTGCCAAGGTTTGCGCTCTCGGCAGCATGCTGATCATGGCTGCAATTCCTGGCTTGCAGGGACTTGGGATCCAGTTACATTTGCTGGCGTCAAGCAGACTCTACAGACCACTGTGAAATACTGAATCTAAAAATAAAAGAGTGAAAAAAGTACGAAACCAAAGAGAGTGGGATATTAAAATCCCAGGAAAATTGTAGAAAAGTTTGGAAGAGGCACATAAGCAGTCTCAGGGGAAAACACTAACGCATTGGGGGAGTTTAAATTAAGCCGATGGGTTTGCCTTTTTTAGCCCTGTCACCCATGTGACGCTCAAGAGTTCAGCCTGTGGGTCCAGGTATTTCTGCTAACACAAAGAATGCATTAGAGCCTTTTGGAAAGGCAAATCATTCTGACTGTCTCAGCTTCTTGCCTTTGCTCTCCCTAAGAACTGTTAAACCCAGGTGCACTCGGTTTCTGTTTGCACACATCCTCCCGGCCAGGGTCTCGTCTCAGCCTTTGGATTTCTCCTTCGGATCAAAACCGCTGCTGATGGTGCCAGAGGGCTAGCCGGGTGTGGGAAGAAGTTTCAGGCTCTGGTGAGTCTCAGGGGGGGACGGGTCGGGGAGACGGAGGGGGGGAATATGATTTTCAAAGCTTTTGCAGCTCTTTTAATTGTACAGCGACATAGGGAAGATTAGGGATTCTGTGAATCCAGGCTAGAGGGTCAGGGTTAAATACTTGCTGGACCTGCTTCACAAGGTTAAATTAATTAGTCTGAGATCAGCTAGAAAAGCCCAAGTGCTATTTCTAAAAGGCCTTTCGTGAATCTCAGATAAATAATTTCGTGGGAATTTCCTCCTTTTCTGAGGAAAAATCTCATAATCTTTGAAATCGTCTTTTCCTATTTAAATATTAAACCAGCACAAGAATAAAGTTTTACCAAGTACAAAGTTGCATTTTTAAGCACGATATTTGTTGTGACTGTCCTTTCCTGACCAGCACGGTTCCATGTTAGGATTTCAGAGTGCCTGTGTTTGAATTGTTTGTAAAAATTCTTCCTAGATTTAATCGAGATCTATTTGCAGGAGACTTTATTTCTGCCTCCTTTTTGATGCTTTGAAATTTAAACCATGATGACTGTGAAACTGAGGTTTAAAAGTAGATGTGTGTTTGCATAACAATGTATTATATATACATAATACTAGAGCTCCATGGCTACCCGTAACTGCAGTGATAGTGTATCTGCTGTGGTAGCTCCTTGGAAGTTTGCATATAGGTCAGAGGTTTCCAAATGATGATTGAGATTATATATATTATGATTGCATTTTCCAAGTATGCCACAGTTTAGTCACGGGACTCATTAGCATTTGTGAGAGCTGTGAAGTTCTGCTCCTTCACACTGAACTGAAAGTTCAGCTCCCTGTACCTGAACCAGCCCTGTTCTGCGTTGCTGAGATATTGCAAGGTCTCGTCTTGCCTCTTACCTCAGTTTCTTAATGCCTTGCTGCAAGGGAGTCTATTGCAGTGGGTGAAGCAAGACTCAATACCTTACTTCCCTAGCCTTGCAAGTTATGCAATTTGTAGATTTGCTTTGGTTCTTGATCTTAAGTACAGTAGCTCGCACTGTGCGTTCTAAAGAAACCTAGAAGTGATCTCCTGCCAGTATGAAGCGGCTGTTTAAAACTGCATGGGTGTTTTTGTTGGGGCTCCTTCTAATACTCTTAGACAAAACCTCTGTTGTCCCAACTGTGTGACCTTGAAAGTACTTCACATGCAGCATTTTATGCAGGTTAATTTATTTTAATAGTATAGCTAAAATGGAATGTTATAATAACATATAACAATTTAAAAGACACAATCCAAATATTTTAAAAACTGTACTGCTAATTTACATTCCTTCGTTTCCCTCATTAACTTTGTAGAAGAAATCTGGACCTATATATTTTAATTTACAGCAGAGGAAAAGCTAATGGAACCATCACGCAGGCATTTGAAGCTGTTTCACCATGTCTCAGGCTGCGTGTGTTCTAAACAAAAACCACCTAAAAATAAACATGCAAAATCCCTGTTACTTATGTATATGAACATGGCAGATTCCTTTATAGTTTTGCAGCACATCAGGTTTGCAACTTAATAGCTGATTAAGTGCACCTTACAGTGAGAGATCCTGCGAGTACAAAGGAACTAAACACATTGCTTTATTATCCTACGCAACTCACCAAGTCAGTGAGCCTGATTTAGCGTAACTCAGGGCAGAGTTTGTGCGAGGACTCACAGCCGTTAGGAGATAGCCAGAGGGCTAAGGCAGGATCCGAACCCCGCTGAGCTGGGCACTGTACCTGTACAGCAGAGGTTCACCTCCTTGCTGTCCAGCCCTGCTGGGCTGCTGTGATACCTCGTCCAACTATTGTTTCAGCTATAGAACAAATCCTTCGAAGCCTCTATTTAATAAAGATGAGTGAATAAGCTGAATTTCTCATTAGAACAGAAAACTGTCAAACTCACCCTCTGAGGATTTAGGTTTTACTTTTTTTTCCTAGATAGTCTGAGGTTTAATACGTTTCAGCTATTTATTTGGAATTCATTTAAAAGAAATAACAGTCATTCATATCGTCTGATAGAAAAAAATAATCTTTTCGATGACTGTCCACAGTTGGACAATATCTGGCAGCAGGTCAGAAGTTGCAAGAAAAGCAATAATATCCTCCTTTATCAAAGCCTGTGTCAGCCAGGACATTCAGCACACAGGAAGGTCTGCAGTCTCTGCCTGACTCTGAAATTCTTCAGCTGCCTCAGAATCACAACTTTTCTTAACTCCCTCCGTCTTGTGTGTGAGCAGGTTCCTTCTCTCTGTGTGTCCACGTTCTTGTGCAATCCTTCCTCTCAGCGCTCAGTAAAAATAAGTTGTTATTACATGTGTTGTATGAAACCCAACCCTACCTTTTCTTCTATACTGAAACAGAGGTCAAGACAAAAGGTAGGGGACGTGAAATACCAAGTCCTCTTTTCCAAAATGGGTAACTGAGGCAGAGGCTAAGTAAGTTGCTCAAGGACACGCAGTTTCCCCGAGCGGTGAGGGAACCTAACCAGACTCACTGAACCTCACAGGAAGCTATGAGTAGCATAGAGGAAGAAACAAGCAGGTTTTTGTACCAGAAAGATCCAGCATAACTGTAGGACAGAATGATGTCAAAATAAACTGAATTTTAGGAGCAGTGGAAAGAGAAAGTTCTGAAGGAAGGTCAAGATTAGCAAAAAAGAATTGTAGAAACCTGAAAGATGTTAGCACAGTCCTAGATCTGTTTCAAGGTAGTGAAGAAACCAAGTGATAGGAATATAATCTATCTTCTTTCTTCATCTTATCTTCTAAGTAAAGAGTAAACGTGTTAAAAGTCTCACGCGAAGTCTGGGCATTGTGTTCTGCCTTTAGCGCGTGTGTCTGAAAGCACAAACAGTGATCATGGGCTATGCTCTGGGGAACGTGCAAAAGTTTCTTGAGAGGTTTGATGCAGATGTTTGACGTTTCAGGGCTTCAATGTTTAAACCCTCTCTCCACCATGACAAAGGGTAACGGGCGCAGTCTAGGTCCCTCGCAGCCCGTGTAGAAGCCCATGCTGTTAATTATGTCAGTTTGCTAGGGACTCTTAATGAACAAGTGATTCAGCCTGTAAATATAACCAGTGGATGTCCAGCAAGGGGAACTCTATCAGTCTACAAGATGTCAATAGACACATCCTTAACCAAAACAACTAACTCACCAAATTTGAAGCACTTACTTGGAAGGCTGGGCACGCTATAGCTTCAGAGAAATGGTTGGAAAATGCTTAACAGAGTAAAGTTTACTATTTTTCCTTCTTGAGCAATTGTTGCTATTTTATCCACACGGAGACACACACACACACAAAATCATCTTAGGGCAGAGACCCAGCATGAACAATTACAGTCCAAATAACCTGTTGGCAAACTAATAAGCAACAGAAATCAGGATGTTATGTTTGGAAATGACAAGTGGGCATGGTTATCTGTACCACTTGGATGAATAGTGTATATTATGCGTCATGTTCTCAGACAGCTTTAAAATTTAGCTTACTGTCTTTATATGCTTCATGTAACTCCATCTATTATTCTGTACTTTTGGTTGTATGTAGCCATAAATGTTTCACAGAAGTCAGCTAAGTTTTTGTTAACAGAGTTGTCTAATATAACCCAGGTGTCTCCGCATGCATTTTCACTATTGTCAGCAGCAGGTGCTAGCCAGCCTGGCACTGAGAACAATTTAAATGTGTGCACAGACTGCAGCGTGCTACCAAAATTCTTTGGTTATTGGATGGTCATAGAAACATTAGTAATTCAAGATCCGCAGTGCTGAGCAGTGTTTATTGACCTCTATAGTAACCCTGCCACCTTTACCTGCAGCTATATTTTAGGGTCACATAACCAGTATAGTGGAGTTAGAACTAGCCCTCCGAAGATCCTGGTCACAACTCACTTTTACTGGTTTCTGAAGTCATTAACTAAGGTAGCAGCAGAGTTAATTTTGTACGGTGTTCTTTATGCTTTGTCTTATTTTAAAGAATGATTGCTGGAGCAAGTTGAATGTGTTGCGTCCTGAGTATTATTGAGGCTGGAAAGCAGCCAGAACAACCAAGGAGCAAAACTTTCTAGGCAGTTTTCCATATCTACAATAAAACCCAAGTCTCTAGCAAAGTTATCTATGGAATCCAGGCTGAGAACAACAAATGAAAAAGGAATGACACAGATAGGGCTGTGCTATAAGGAAACAAAGTTAAGCATTTCATGCTTTTGGACAAAGTTTCCTGCATGGTTATATCACTGCATTTCTTTTATTCCTCAGAAGAATCTGAGCCAACATACTGCCACTTCAGCAGCTGCATTCAGATTCTCATCTTCTGGCAACCTGGGTAAATTGAAATGATCTTAAGAGAGACAGATCAAAAGTTATTACTCACCCTGGCCCATTCATACATCCTCTAGCCAAGGACCAAAATGTTGTGTATACTCCCAGCCAGTATTTTAACTATTTGGTGCCTCAGCTGTGGTACAATTTGTTGAGTATTGTTCCATGCTTCTTTAAGAAGATGATGCTTATTGTGTTTTGAATGGTAAGAGTGCATTTCAAGAAAAAAACCACATTGCACTTTGAGCAGCAAAACTAAAGCGGCCTCACTACAGATTTATATGGTCTCATCCATAAAGCACCTCACTATAATAAATAAGGATATCTTAAGTGTGTTTCTTATTTCAGTGTCACCCCCATAAGGCAAAAACCTCACACAGTGTGGCTAATTCAGCTTTAGGTTAAATGGTGAGTGGCCAGCCTGCTATAGTAAACAGTACAATGTACAATGGTTGGTTGCTGAGTTCTTTCTTTCCTTCAGCTGGGGAATGAGTATGGTTCCTTTTTCTGTCTTCAGTTGCTGACTTCCAAGAAACTTTAGAAATTTAATTATTTTTGAGACCTTGGCTCATGTATCAAATATGTTTGAAATTTGGAGCAAGAGATAGACTGAACCATTACATAAGCTTCCTCTCCTTAGGAAAGCGAGCTAATCAAGATTGTTCCATAAAAAGCCCCACACCCAAATGACTGGAAGTGCATTTTTTTTACAAACATAGTCCTCTGCCAGACAATAGCCATCAGAACCCCTTTGCCCAGTGGCCTTTTCCTTGGCAGTGATACATGCTTGTGTTTGGTAATGAAGCGTGTATTGTTTGTCATCTGCTTTGAAGAAAGAGTTTACAAGTTAAAAGTATTGTCAAGTTACATTCCGAACTTCAATTCAGTTGAATCCAAATCATTACTAGATTACCATTAATCAGGCTGTAGGAGAAAGAATAACAAAATGGAAATGTAGTAAGGTTTTTTTTCGTAGAATGTCAGATTCCCGTACTTTTCCCCTAAGCTCCAAAGCTATTCTGCATTTCATTTCATTGGCAGATATCCCATACTTCCTTAAAATCTGAAGCAAAAAGATTGGGATGAGTATTCTGGGCATTCATAGTATGTTAGATTAATATTGTTGGCTACCTACTCTGCATACCATGATTAAGTCAGCACTCCCTGGATGCTGACTTAATCTGAATTCTGTCTGGATTCTGTCGTTGTAGTTGATGTGGTTGCTACCTACTTCATTTTTGAAGCCTGAATGCTATCTTTTTTCTGGGTTTTGCATGTTCCTATAGCATGGATTGTGCCGTGTGCTGGGGTGCTCTGTGCTCCTTCCAGTACCTCTCTCTAGGTGGGGGAACATGAGAATATTGACCGCACTTTTCCTCCTAAGCACAAAGATACTATATCACTCTTATTGGGGAAGCCAGATGAGGGTAGTGGTACCATACCTTTAAACAAGAGCAGCAGCTGCATGCAAAGCCAAAGGATGGACCAGTGTTTGCAAGAAAATGAACTGTGTTCCTTTGGCCGCTGAACTGATCCTTGCACAAAACCCTAGTATACTTCATTTTTAATCATACTGCACTGGAAGTTTAACTGAATACCTGTTCATTTTTCTACTCAGAATTATATAAACTTTTACAATCAATTGGATACAAGCAGATTTGGTTTGATACTCAAATTTAATACTTGCTTATTTTGATTCCAGAAGGTGTACAGACGTCCCTGCTTAAAGAACCTCATGTGTGAGGATCCTTAGCTTGTTCTCTCCTTTGAATATTTCCAACCAGGGATCACTCTTTTCCCCTGCCTCAAATTTGGTGAGAATCAGCTTTTGATACCCTGGAACGTATCAGGTAGCAGTCAGTGTCAGGGGGGTTAAGACAGAAACCTTCTTACTTTGGAGGAGAAGGATTCCAGAATTCTGTCACAAGGTTTTATTCTACTCTATCTTGTACCCTTATTAATTTGCAGTACAAGAAGAAAGCATAAATAGTTCCATAAAGAATGTGGAGTTTTATTGAAATGGAAGAACACATCCCTCTGGTGCCCAAACATTCTGGTATGTGAAATGATTGTTTGGTTAGGAAAAGAAAAAAATAAATAAATCAAAGTTTTGGCAAGCCTTGGTTTTGCATGCCCCAAACACCAGGTAGACACCTGCACAAATATTGTTTGCATACAAATAAAACTGTGTACAGAAGTATGGAGAAAAAAATCTAAAAGCTGAACAACACTATAGAAGCCAAGGCTCAAATCTCCATCTTTTGCAGTATGTCATTATTGAAACAGTGATTAGTTTAAAGTCATTGTATGAAAGGAAAAAAATAGAATAAATATTTTTGCTAAATGGTGACACATTCACACCCTCTGACACTGGGGCTTTACTAGCATTTTTAACTAGTTGACTGAATTTTATGCAGAGGTGTTTTTAGCTGCACCTGTAGGTTGTTTTTGCTTTTTAAAATGTCTACACACATACCTACAGTCTTTTCAACCTTCCCACTATATCCACATGCCGATCAAAGCAGCACTACACACATAAAAAATCTTCTCACAGAGAACCTTGCCAACAAGCTATCTGAAACAGATGATTCTGCTTTATAATATCCCCAAGATTTACAATGTCCTTTTCTCTTTCAAAAAACGGGGAACCTGCCGGTGAACAATGCAGGACTTAAGCTGTTCCTAAGCAGAGGTTCCAAACACGTCAAGTAGTGTTGAAAGCGCTTCCAAGCCTAGCATATTATGTCAGAGGCTGGTACTGAACCATAGCCTGCTTCCCGCTGTTCATGTGTGCTGTATCATTTATAATCCAAGTGTGAAATGGAGAAAAACTGCTTGAACTAAACCCATGAATGTATGGATACCAGGACAATATTTTCTTAAGCTGAACTGAAATTAAGTCTTCCCAACCACCAGCTTACTTTTTCTAACTTTTACGTGAGTTGCTTTACGTCTTATCACATACATGGGAATAAGTTTACTATTTTTACTAGGAAACTAGAATTTAATCTATTTGTCTACCAATTCACTGGTACCTAAAAAACCTGGCTAACACTGAGTATCTTTCCCCAACTTTCATATGGAAAATTATTCAACCTTTTCATTAGGAAATATGTAGTGGATTTGAAACAAACCTTGTAGTTATGAGAACTAAATGACATGAAACAGTTTTGGAAACAAAAGCTTGAAACTTCAGGCGGAGAAAGCAGTGCTGCTACCTAGAGTAAAGGCTATCCCAGGAAGGGAGAGCCACCCTGCAGGAAGACCTAGATAGGCTGGAAGAGTGGGCTAACAAGAACCTTCTGAAGTTCAACAAGGACAAGCTTAAGGTCTTGCACCTGGGAAAACATAATCCAGGAGTGCAGCACAGACTGGGATCCACCTGGCTGGAGAGCAGCTCTGTGGAGAGGGACCTGGGGGTCCTGGTGGACCAGAAGCTCAATATGAGTGAACAGTGTGCTGTTGTGGCAAAGAAAGCCAACAGGATGCTGAGCTGCATCAACAAGAGCATCACCAGCAGAGATACAGAAGTCATTATCCCACTCTGCTCAGCCAGATCACACCTGGAATACTGCATTCAGTTTTGGTCCCTGCTACACAAAAAAGATGTGGACAGGCTGGAGAGGGACCAGAGGAGGACCACCAGGATGATCCAAGGACTGGGAAGCCTGCCATGTGAGGAAAGGCTGAGAGAACTGGGTTTGTTCAGCCTTCAGAAAAGAAGGCTTAGAGGAGACCTCATCACCATCTTCCAGTACTTAAAGGGTGGCCACAAAGAAGATGGAGATTCCCTTTTTATAAGGAGTCACATGGAAAAGACAAGGGGTAATGGGCACAAGTTACTTGTGGGAAGATTCTGATTGGACTTTAGAGGAAAATTTTTCAGAATGAGAGCAATCAGCCTTTGGAATAATCTCCCCAGGGAAGTGGTAGATTCCCCAACACCGGACACTTTTAAGATTTGGCTGGATGGGGTGTTGGGCCATCTTGTCTAGACGGTGCTTTTGTCTAGATGGAACTTTTGCCAAGAAAGGTTGGACCAGATGATCCTTGAGGTCCCTTCCAACCTGGTATTCTATGATGCTATGATACAAGTAAAAGTCATTGATGTCTTGATGAGAATCATAGTTAGGAAGGTGAATGTTTTACCAGAAATAGAGAAGAAAAATTTTATTAAGTTTACCTGTGTGCTGAAATGACCTTGTGCTTCAGAGAAAGGCAAGGATATTGGCAGACATTGTCTTAGCATGTCTTGCAACATTCATTCTGCACTGTCTAGATTGCACGCGTGATTTCTGAATCCAGTCTTTTTGCTACAGGATTTTGCATTTGGCTTACATGCAATGTGTTCTTTTTAATTTGAATCTGCACGGATATACATCTGCAGCGGTAAGTGGAGACTTGCTGTAGTACAAAAAAAGGATTGTCCAGAAGTGGAACAATGCTATACCGTGGCATACACAGGGCCTATCTAATGACTGACTACAAATAAAGGGAAATAGTTTGCTGAGGGAAGGCTGTATTTCTAGTGCAGTATTATCTTGCCCAGAGACCAGGTGGGTAACATTTTAGGGAAACATTTCATCTCCCCACAAGAGAATTGACTTTCTACCCAAAGCTCATGTGTATTGAGTGAAAAGCCTGGTTTGTCTTTATCCTAAACTATTCTCAGGATTCTAGTCTACTTTCCCACATGTGGAACAAGGCAGAGGCCACAAAGAAAGAATGGGCATGATACTGAAAGAAAGAAAATAAGACAGCAGGCTCTTTGCCTCCCCTCTATGCTCTTGCAGAAAGAAGTCCGTGAAGTTGCTGCACTGCAGAACATAGATCTGTGACAGAGGAAACAGCTGAAGAAAAAGTACTATACCGGTCATAGTGGTTCTACTCTTTGAGAAGCTGGACTTTTACCCTCTAAGTGAGAGGGCAGACTTTTGTCCACTGACAGACAAGTAGGCTGCCTAGTGACCACTGTCTTCATCTGGAGAAAACAGACACCTGGTAGGGACAGTAAGTGTTTCATCTGCTGGTCAGGATGCCAGCAGGAGGAAGAGGCTATAGGAACAGCTGGAGGAACAGAAGGCAGGACAAATTCAGTGTTTCTCAACGGAGGGAAAGGGAAGAGTTAGTATTTTAGTTCAAGCCCTTTTTTTTTTTCTGCCATAGACCCATTATCACTGCATGCTAATTTGCATTTAATACTGCAGCCTCCTCCCCACTTTTAACAGCTTGACATATTAATAGCAGAATCTTTTCAAATTGTGACATTGGAAGACACTTTACTGTAATGCATTTGCCTAAGTGCAAAGGGCCAAATGTAAAAGAACAAGAATAACCCTGATTTTGCAAAATGGGGAGGAAAAAGTGGGTCAAGCTTAAGCTGATCTGCTGAATTGCTAAGCACCTGAAGCTAGTGGGTAGCAGCAGGAATTGCAATTGCTCGTTGAGGTTCTTCTTGTCTTATTAAATCAAGTCAATACTTGCTCAATGATCAGAATCTCTCTCAGCTTCAATCTTATGTTGGAGCTCAGGGGAGGAGACTTGCATGCAGGCTTCATTGTTCTTCTTATAAGAACTAATAAACAGCATAAAAATGGAAGCATGAGCGATCTGTCTTGCCTGGGGATATTATTGAAACCTGGTTACATGTAGATTCATTCTTATTTGGTGATGGCAACTCCCAATCTGAAGTCACCTGTAGCAGATGAGGAATTCCTTGGGTGTATCAGATACTTCATTTACCTTTGGGCAGATACCAAGAGAAATTACAGGTTAGTTAGCTAGTTCAAAAGGGAAAAAAATGCATTGCAATTAGAGAGCCCATTATAAGCAGGAGACTAATACCTGCCAAGCTGTATTCTGGGATGTTGGGATCTGTTCCCAATGCCATCAGATGACATGCAGAAGAAGATGCAGTAAGTACAAGGCTTTGATTTTGAAATTATATACATAAATATATATATATTTTTATCTGAGGGAAGATTGTAATCACCATTTAATCAAAGATAAAGTTTTCAAGGTGCAGAAGCAGCTCTGGTCTTCTTCAGATTGTATATTAAAGTTGGCTATACTTTTATAAATCTTGTTCTGTCATGAGCAAGGGTTTCAAATTGTGGATATGGTTTTACTTTGAACAGTATATCATATATTGCTCACTAAGTACAAAAAATATATGATTACTATCCTGAGAGAACTAGGCATTTAATGTATGATAAATTGATGCTAAGTTAGTTGTGAAAAGCATTTAAATACCCTAACTAATTTTACACATGGACTGGAGACAGCTCTAATTCTTTGTTTGCACAAGGTACATGAGACCCTCGTGACAGTTTTGTGACCCGTTTGAATGTCTTCAGCTCACACGTTAAGCAAATACTGTTTAAAAATACTTTATAAGTATGCAGATCTTGAAGCCTATGTGGCAACACTGACTCCAGCAACCAGAACTCAGGAATTTACACAATCCCTGCAGTTAGTTTACAAACTAGTGGCTGTGCAGCCTAACTGGCTATTTTATCTTCCTCTGCTCAGATTAACCCTTTCCCACCAAAGTTTCCACCCCTATACTGTGAATGGTAGGTGATGCTGTGGGAGTGTATGGGCACGTAGAAGAGGGGATTCTTGTAGCAATTTTACTCCTGGGAAAATACTACTAGATTTCATTACAGAAGTCAATGATCCTATGTACTGAGATTCAAAAAAAACCCCAAACCAGATCTGATAATCATTCCTTTCTCCTAATGTAATTGAAGGAACTTGTATCTGAAAGACTAGTAAGAATGCTCAAATTAATGATATGCTACTTTATTAAATCATTATTTTTAGATTTACATGAGTCAATTCTTTAAGAGGAGTTCAAATCTGTCTAGAATGCAGATTAGTGTAGTCTTGTGTATATGAGTGTAAGGGAAATCTCTCCTCATCCATAAAAATCTTTCTCTGAGTACATGCAAATACAGATCTCTGAGATCACATTAGGATAGTTAAAAATTTCCTGCTCCTATGTTGTTTTTGTCACATTGCTCCTGCTTTCTACTGTACAGAAGGAAATAGTAGCCAAGGGATGTAAGAGAACAACTGAACCCGATGTGACTCAAGCATCTATTATAGAAAGTGGCTGCAATGTAAAGGAACCGTTTCCTCTGGCTACAAAAGTGAGGGATGATAATAGCTATCTTTTTGCAGATAGGCAGCCCTCAATTTCAAAATCAAGTTTATAGTATCCTGTCTTGCTAATTAATGACACATCCATTTGCCAGACTGAAGCTGTAAGAACTAGCTTAGTGTAGAGCTGTGAAAAACAACCCAAAACCTGATTCAATTCCACCTAACCCACCCACCTCAGTCTCCCTGCCAGCTTCCTGGATTTAATTGCTCTCTCCGATCTTGCGAGTGAGTGCCTCCCACAAAGTGTTTTCCAGCACCTTTCTGAATCTGGTTTCTTTCACAGGCTTTGCATTTGGATTCCTTCACGTATTGCCAAAAGCTCACAGTCCTTTCCTCAAAGTCTCAAAATCCAAATAAATGCTTTGCCTACCTTTTTCTGGTTCTCTTTGATGCAATTCTCCTTACAGACACAAAGCTGAAAGAATGCTGTGACAGCCCAACTTCCTTCAGGAGTATGCAAGCAATTAATATTGTTCTAAGAGCTGAAGAATCTCTGAATTTCTAACTTGCGAGAGCATATGCTACTTCTATTCAAAGTTTATTTGCTAACAAGGGCTTGTGGAAAATTTATTTCACCAAAGAATTACTCAAATTCTTGAGTGTGGGCTAATGAAGAACTGTTACATAAACCAGAGCCAAGTTCTACACATTTAGGTCTTAATCAGAAACTTGTGCAATATTGTTTATGTAATTGTTCAGATTCAAATTTGGTTGTTATACCACTTAAGTCTAAATAGATGCCATGGTACATAATAAGCACTCATACTCTGATCAGGATGATTGTATATGAAAGAGATTACTAACTGAAGTGTTAATTTATGGACAAAGATACTAGAGATGAACCATGGAGTCAGTAGGACCATCATTCTTTGATACAGAGTTTGGTGAAATGAATGCTTTGTGCTTGAAGTACCAGTGCAGCCTTCACACTAATACTTCTTATCCAGTGTTTGCCTCTCTTCCTATTTTCCACACCCACCACACCTTTATATCATTAACTATCAACTTATATAAAAAATATCACCTATGCTATTGCACCCTGCCCTTTTGATTAGGATAAACTGCACCAAGTCCTACCTTTCCGTATCCTGTATCTCCAAATGTGAGTTGATGCATACTCGAGACATTTTTGTCTTCAAAAGACAGGGTTTTTTTTATTCTCCTGGTTTCAGTTGCACACTAAATGCTGAGATGATAAAAAGATATGATCTCATTGCTTAAGTGTCTCCAACTACCAGTGGATTAAAATGGTTTTTCTTATTCGACAAGAAAAATGCAGTATTTCACAGCCCTTTTCAACACAGTTGTGTAAACCTTAATGCAGTATTGGTAGCTTTTTACATCCATGTTCTTTTTTTACAAAGGCCAGATAGGAAACAAAAACATACTGGTCATGTTAACAGAGCTTTGGTGGTCCCTTTTCTATACTGTAGAAGTAAGACATGCAATATTCAAGTCTGTCTTTCCCTAGTTTATCAACACTCCCAGTGAAGGTTGTGCTAGAGGACTAGTAGGTATATCTATCTTTAACATCGTTACATATCTAAAGGTCAGTAAAACTGACTGGAGTCATCTTAAGCATAAATACTTATAGTAGCCCCCAAGGAATATGTATATATTATAGTTGCTTTCTAGGCTGACATCCGTAATAACTTATCTTCACTGTTATTTTCATTTCTTCTACCTACACTAAAACTGGCATGGATATATTGCAATCACATCTTCTCTTCCAATGTAGCATATATTGTAAGTACTTGAATGAAAAAAGACTATGTATCTGGTTTGAAGTAAGCACAAAGATAATTTAAAACATTCAGATTCTCTTGTGTTCATATAATTTAACTGCTTAGAGTCCCATAAATTATCACTTGATGAGCCTTAAGATTCTGCTCCACTGGAATTTCTTGGGTAATATCAAAAGCAACTGAACAAGTTAAGAATGAAATACAGCTTCCAGTCTAACTGTAGGGTTCAATACTGACAAAAGCAATATTTCGTTCAAGAAAAAAAAAAAGCAATTGTCCACATAAATTGTAATTGCTTTCTAACAGGAAGCAAAAGATGCTTCATCTGTTTCAGAAGAAGTAGAAATTAGTCATACATAGATTAAAATCTATTCATATGCAAAGATTACTCATCTATAAATTGCAGCTGCTTTCAGATGCAGTGTTAGATTACTCACTATACCCTGAAAATAACTGCAAACCAGTAGAGAATATTCATGTGTATTTCTTTCAAGCTAATTACTTATGCAAAAATGCATCTGTTGGATGACACTGATGAAGCTCATGATTTTCAAATATTTCCTTGTCCTACATGGTGCTTACTCAAAATCTATCTGTTCAGAAAGAGAACTCATCAAGAATCTTTCAACAAAATGCTTTTTCATTGGAAAATGAGATTCAAAGCCAAAAGTTTTGCATGGAAATGAATTTATTTTGGTGAAGCTTTGTCTCGGAACATTGAAACCTTTCCTGACAAAAGTTTCTGGTTTAGATGAGACATCCCTTCATTCCAAATTATCAAATAATGTAGGCCAACTGCTTGGAACAAAATAAGTTCTAGGATTTTGCTCCTATTCATGTGTATTTATACAAAGTAAACCAGTTCCATCAGGAGAGACTGAAAGACCTATTGAAAACTGGCCACCAGAGCTGGGTTTGGGTATCTACCTTGGTTATGGCAGAACCTGAGGACTTAGCATGTAGATAAGAGACTTTACCCCTAATGTTTGTACTGTTTTATTGACAAGCTTCAAAAATGGTCTTGGCTTTACCCTCTAAAACTTCTTAGGGGGCTCTTTGCAAAACACTTCTAGCTTGTGATTAAGTAACTTCTAATCCAGAAGGAATTGTTTTGCAGTTTCCAAATACAGTTGCACTGTTATGAGACTCAAGCTGGGAAATAGATGTGCAATCATTACAGCTTAAATAAGCCTGGAGTCCTCCCTTCAGACAAAAGTAGTTACAAAATAAAACCTGAAGAAAGCTAGTGTGTGTGTATATATATATAGAACTTGCAGCTCATTCTGTGAATCGGTTACGTAGTTGAATTACTCAGTAAGCTTAAGTAGCAGAGAACTAACTTTCTTTAAAGCAGAAGCATCCTACTTGAGCCTTTTGCATACAGCACCACAGCAATCCTCATTTTTCAAGGGTTTTCAACTAACTGTCCCTCCCCTAGCACTATCCCCTTTCATACTAAGTAGAATCTAAAAGACTAGATTCCTCCCTCTGCAGTATGCTTTATGATGGGAAAACAGATGGATCATAATTAATTTTCTCCTTTTCCCTCATGGTCTAGTCTTGGAGACATCACTAAAAAGGAGAGATTAAACACTTCTTTTTTTGGGGGGGGGGGTGGGGAGGAGGAGAAAAAAACAGACCCAATGTGTATATTGTTTCCTGAATTCTTTTCCTATATCTTAATGACTGAGTTCTATGTCTATGACTTCATGCCACTTTCTGTATTTCAATTACTTACCCTTCAGCTAGCACTCTTTATACTAGCTATGCATAGACTCTCAGTGTTGAATAATTGGAGAGTATCTTCAACTATAAATTTGATGCTGGTATTGCAGAATCAACCTCAAAAATCACAGGCTGGATCCCAAAATATCCCAAGGAAGAAAACTTCCACAACAACAAAACCAAGAAAAGCATATGGAGTGTGTGTATATTTATTTATGTAATTATCCGAGCACTCTGAACTTGGGTCGCTAATGTTGCCAGTTCTCCCAAATGTACAGAATGCAATTTGCCTTTGGGGTACAGAAATTTTTGAAACTGCCTGATAATAAAGGCTTCCAGGAACACCCCACATTCTGTTCCACCATCCTATCTGCTTACATCGGTTAGTGATCCACCGGATGACAACATCCCTCATCAATGCTTAGAGTAGCCAACTTTCATTTAATCATGGTTTTGATGCCCCTACATACATGGTGCCCTTAGTTACATTCCTGTTCCTTGTGGGCTGCAGTGTGCATCTGCTTTGTCCACAGGCTTGAGATGGCTTCTAGGCTGGAGTCCTCCAGTCAAATAGAGGAAACCCCAACTGTCCTTCAGTTTACCTCCATGCTGAGAGGGACAGCAAAGCCCAACTGAGCCACTGTTTGCAGGAGCAGTAGGGAGAAGGGACGAGGGCTGGCCTGGACTTCTGCACAGTTTCTGCTTCCTCTCTTCCTATAAGGGCTGCATTAATGATTCTGCTTCCCACTTAAACTCAGCTGAAAAAAAAATCATATTGGGTACTGAAAGAGAGAAAGAAAGGTCCATCTGCCTTGAAGCAATAACCTAGATGCTCTACCCCAGGAGATGGGAGTAGCAGATAATCAAAGGAGACTTCCACAGACAGGGTTAAAAATGATGTGACAGCTGGAGTCGCTGCATTTCCAAATGACTGGCTAGATCACAGGACAGAATCATTCTACTCTTGGTAGAATCATGAGAATTAACAACACTGTACTGTCAAAGTTCAAAGGAATTGGCCAGGGACTATAGTCTGTTCCTCAAGCCAGACCAAGATTATATCATGGATGAGCAATACCACTAATGATATGTGGAAGAATTTCCCTTTGCAGAACTAAACACTGAGTTGTTATACGACTGGCTTCAGGAGATCAGAGCTTAATGCAAACAAAAACTTGTTTGTGGCCAGAGAATTCAAGATAAGTTGTTGCTACGTAACTTTTTATTTTAAATTTCCCACTGGAAGTCTGCATACATTTTCAAAAAAAATTTGTAAGCTATTCTCCAGAACTGCTGGAATGTTATACCTCAACAGAGTTTAATTGTCCTCTCCATTAAAGATTAGACAAGTGAAGGTAAGAGAAAACTGCATGTCACAGGACAGCTTGGAAACAAAGTGGTCCTCACCTTTATTCTTCAGGGAACTTGCTGATTTGTGCCTCCATTCGCTTTTGATACTTCTCAGACACAATTTTGGACCAAAAAACCTCTACAAAATAATGTCCGAGGGGCAACTGCGGATCTCTCCAACTACTGCAACATGAGCTGAGTGTTAATTTTCTTCCTTCTTTTACAGGCCATGGGGAAAACAGGGCTGCTAGCCAGAAAAGTGCAATGTTCATAATATTATCATGTCATCTCACTATGCTGAGAAGTAACTCTTAATTTTTATTCTGTTTATGTTTTGGACAGCAAAAGCAGACTGTTTATGCTGCAAGTATGCTAGTGAAACTCTTCCTAGGTAGACATATGAGATTTTATAAATGTCTGGAGCAAATGTACAAATGCTAGGAGTGGTAAGAATACAAAAAAATCCCACAAAACCCCTCAAAAACCTTAAATCAGAACGAGTTTTTTCTAATGGAAAAGGATATGCATGTATGTGCTTTTGGAGAGCATGCCCTTCTACAATGAATTTCTCTCCTGGTTACTGGGAGTCTTTTTCCCACTTTGCTCCCCATGCCCCGTAGCAAAGAAGGGAGGCAGGTGCCTCAGCTGAAGAAGGAGCATGTCATTTGTAGGTGGGACTTTCTCTTTACAGGTGTGAAGTTTACTGTGCACAGACACCTACATCTACTTACTCCTGCCTGACTTCCATGGTACACTTTTCCCCTCATCCACCAGGAGTGGAATAACACTTACATAGCTGATTCATGGCTGAAGTGGGAACTTTATGTAGTAAATAGTTCTGTTTTCTATTCTAGCATGCTCTTTAATCCTTCTTCCTGTTCAAAGTGTTAAAGGGTTTTTTTGTTGCTGTTTTCCAATGCCTCATTCTTCGTTAATACAGTTTGTTGGTGTTTTTTGGTAGCTTTCCAGTGTTAGTAGACATGAGAGAGTTTTCTTGTTGATATTCCAGTTACATCCAATGCTAGCAGGGATTCTGACTTATGACTATGTCCCTTGTATAACCAATGTTGGTGCCTCATAAGCAGTTGAAAGTGTTGAAAGAAGGGAAGCATACCTGTTTCCATTTCAAGGATAGAAAATTGAGTCATCACAGGCTACAGACAAAACATTTTCCAGATATGTTCCAAAGTATTAGAACTGACTCCCCAGTACAGTAATAGCCAGGAGTCTTGTGATGTTTAGCTTACCTTTTCTTCAGCCTTCCTCACTGAGGTATGGAAGTGTAAAGTAAGAACAAAGAGCAAGTCTGAAAATTGGAGACTAAAACTGTCTCTACTGTCTCACAAAGACAACCTCTGCGATTACAGCATGACTCACCTTCTGGAGGCTTCGAACCTCTTGGTACTGCTTTGGGCATAGCTGAGGCGTATGCTGGTAAACATGCAGTGGGTTAGCAGCCTGGAGAAGGGCAGTAGCTATGGGTGCTCAGGTGGGTCATGCTTATAGCTGCTCTGGAGACTGCTCTTTCAGAGCCCTTTAGACATAGCCCAAGTACACAGACATGTGGAAGATGCACAGCAGAGCTGACAGTTTCACCTCAGTCTTTCTCGTTCAGTGTCGCCAAGTCCTGTGACTCCCTTGAATCATGTGAATCTGGTGCGGGCTGGTATCAGTCTTGTGAGGATATGAGAAGTTCCAGCCCCATTGTGGATTTCAGCCCTCCACAGGACAGAACTTTTCTGAAAAGCTGCTTTCCTTCTTTCTGTATCACTAGAAGTATTGGCAACAGCAAGGCTAGGACAGGAAGCAGAACTAACCCCCTGTTAGAGAGAAGTGAATGTGGGGGTGTGAAAGAGCTCTTGAATTTGAGGTCACGTAAACTTGAGAATGGTGATAATAATATGAAACATGCTATCCCCTTATCTTTGGGGGTAGCTGAGGGCGTAGAAACAAAGGACACTCTGCAAGGGACAGATCTAATCCTTAGACAGGGTTGTTGTTTTTTTTTCTTTTTTCTCTTGGTGTAATCTCACAGTTTTGATTCAATGATTTTGAAGCTACAGCAGTGGCTAACGATGGATACACTCTGTTACTGCCTTGCTACTTCAGAATTTTTCTCAACTGATGCACTTTCACTAACAAAGTAATGATGGCATTCTTGAAAATATCTCTCTTGTGTTTAACTTAGTCTCAGAGCCAGTAAACATTTAACATCTGCTTAAGCATATTTCAATTACTCACCTAAGTGACTTGACTAAGTAGTTTCTGGTAGAGCCACAGTTTGAGCCCTTCACTGATTTAAATCCAACGCCTTTGTAGTTGTTGCTCATTATAATCTAAAATTTGCTATAATATTGTTGTATATATTTTTATTGTACATTTCATCTTAAAACCACATTATTTCCTTACTAACACCTAGTTCTATGAAGAGAATTAAATGGCATAAAGCATCACACTTGAATATTCAAGTACTCCTGAAGAAAAGAAAACTGGAATTAATGGAGCTGGATAATAAGTGTAACTTCAACAACCAGGAGCTATGACAGACTCCAAAGCCAAATGAGTCTGTTGCTGAACTCTTCAATGGTGTTATGATGTGGTAGAAAGAGAAGATAACACAGAATCTATTTACAGGCTAATTTAAATTCAAGTCCAGGTCTAAAAGCCAGACCTGACAAGTCATGTGCACTTCATAGCAGGGCCACTTTTTTGTTTTCTTTTTCTTAAAGGAGATTCTATAACTTTTTTTATTTTTCTTTTCTGGCCATATTCCATGCTGGAAGGAGCAATGCTCCTCTCATGTGGTTTGAAATATGCAGCCACTTGGCCAATGATCTCATGCACCAGGGCATATGGAACGACGCTCTTTGCTTGCATTAGTGTATTAGCACACTGCATACAGCTATTAATTTTCTTTAACCATTCACAGCTCAGCACTGTGGTGTGTGTTTTCCAATATATTCTAATGGAAATCTTGAAAGTTGTTTTATTTTCTCTTTCTGGCTTCCTTAGAAATGTTTTAGGATTACATTTTTAATAAGATCTCTCCAAAACACTTCAGATTTTGGAAAACCTTTTCTGGGGGCATATTACTATAGGAGTGGGAAAGCAGGCTAGCAAAACTGAAATGCAATCCACTGTCTTCTGAATCTCAGATTTCCTGGGTACCTTTATTTACAAGAACATATGGTAGAAAAGCAACAGCCCCCAAATCCTTCATATCTCAGGAGTCACGAACCTCCTTCAGGAGGACAGAACCTCATAATGGGGTTGCCTAACACTCACATATCTAGTTCTGTCCTTGAACAGAAGGAATTAAGTGGCTCTATGATGATGCATTTAATGCAGAGTAACTTTTCCAGAAATTAAGGTCTTATCCACTACTACTGTGCAGTGCTTTGCACTGCTACGCCAAGGTTAGCGTAAGATTTTTCTATCATGGTAAGCATCAAACGCATACAGATGAATGCTGCCCTTGACCTGATTCAGTGCACTAGGGCTAACCTTTTTGTTGGTTTGTGTTTTTTCCTAGAGTTTCACTGAATATAAATTTTTCAGTTTAAAAAAAGCAAGGATTTATTCCATGTTCACATTACATCACTCCATGTGACTCCTCCTGTGGCTATTTTCGTAGCCTGTGGTCATATCGCTTAGTTCCTAGAATTAGGATGATAAATTTTAACACTGAACATTTATTTAGTTGGTAAGCTTCTGTATTTTTTGACTGTAGAGTTCCTCATTTTACTTCTCTTTTGAGCCAGGCTTTTCTGTAAACTGTCTGTTTCCTATATTAGGTGGAGTCTGCTATACTTTCCAGAATACCTGCATGGAAAATGTTATTTCTCTTTCTTCTTCCTCACTCCCTGCTTTTTTTTTTTTATTTCTGGTGGGTGAGTGTTGGGGGATTTTTGTGAGCAGTCTGGGATGACAATCATGTGTGCTTTAAACTTATTTTTTTAAAACATGCTGCACACTTCAATGCTGTTTTGTGTTGCCAAGAAACGTACCATGTATAAACAAAACCTCTGAGACCACCATCTCTTTATATACTCTATGTATCTTTATTCCAGAAGTTAACACCCCAGATGTTTCTTTAGGAGACACCTGTCAAAGATTTTCAGGTTATCTGCAAAATTTTTGTAAATACAGAACAGCTTTTTAACCCTTTGTATTAAACCAGATGGTACTTCTGCTTCACTATAAAAACTTTTCCAAGTATTTTTACATCATATTGCTATTTTTTTCCTCCAGTTTCTGTGTGTTGGAGAAACAACTGTGTGTTTATCCTACTTAATTAAACAAAGGTCAAGCAAGGCAACACATGCACCCTCCAGAACTTCATGAGGATTTTGTGAACGAATAAGAGCATCACTAAATCTGAGATGTATTTTTTCTAAAAAGCCTAGGCAGTCCTGGGTTATCAGATCAAGATTCTGACAGCTATGGAGTATTCAGAGAATAGATCTGGATCTAAACCTTGTGTCCTAAATCCTTTTCAAATTAGGAGATGCAATTGAGTTAAACTAGAAACAATTTATATCAATAGATAGATTACTGAAATACCAAATGGGCAGATGTTCTGTCTTCAAAATGTGCCTGAAGTACAGGGTTCTGACTAATGCCAGCTTGACCAAGAAGAATAAGTAATCAGACTAAAAGGAAAGTAATCGACTAGCCATTCAGGATGGAAATCAAGCAAAATCAGATCAGCACAGATCAGAAATAGGAAAGAGATGAAAATGTCTCAAAATTACTTAACTGAGATGCTGTCACTTAAAAGTGACGAACTATGATAACATTTTTGTCATATTGGCTGCATTTTGTAAAAGCAGATATTAATTTCAAAACAACTGTATATATACCTTTTGGTGTAATTCTCTCATACTTCATGTACTTGCTATATATAGCAAAACATTAAGATCTGTCTCTTAATATTTCAGAGATGCATCTCTAAGTTGAAATCTGGTAATTTGGTTCATAGATGTCTTTAAATGTGGTAATCAAATTATGAAAAGTACTATTATGCAAATGGAAGGCACCTGCTTTGTAAATTAGTTCTGGAACTGTCAATAGGGTACATGTTCTGGTCTGTACTGAGACAATACAAACCTGAAATATTCTTACATATCAAGATTTCGATGTTGTTCAACTCTAGCATATCTCATGTAGCTGGAAGTGTTTGGCAGTATAGCGAAAATGCAGGATAACTTGCCAAGAAGTGAAGATTATTGCTGTTATACAATAAGAATTATGGGGCAAGTTGTATAGTTGGATATTGAAACAACCGATTGCCAGCCTTTTGCTCCTCAATTTTGTTCCCTATCTCCCTCATTAATTCACCATGTGCCCTTAGGCAAATCAATCTCTGTTTTCATTTTAAAGTAACAGCTAAAAGGATAAAATGCTTGCAGGTGGTTTAGAGTTTAAAGATGCTGTTCTAGAGACTCAACATAATCTACTGACTTTAAAAAAGAGTGAAAAGATCTTTCCCTCCAAACCTAAGAAGGATAAACAGTAGAACAAAAGACCACTATTAGCTGCAAGCAGTCATCTGTCAAAAAGTGTAAGTTGTTTCTAAATGAGAATTTAAAAGCTCTTGGCTCTGGTATTGTAAATATAAAATCGTAGTAAGGAGAACACAAAACCCAAAAGGCAACTTACAGGAAGTATAAATCTATAAAAGACTGCACAGAAATAGAAAATCAGCCTCTAATTCAGGAAACCCTTACACTGATTGCTATAACATGGGAGGTCACAGTAGGGAGAAAACACCTTTTTTTTGTTTAGAGCACACTTCCTAATCATCTATTACTGGATTTGTTGTGGTTTGTGAAGTGCTACAAGAACCTAGGATAGGAAATGCCTACAAATACACACCAGAGTACCTACTTTCTGAGTTTACCTAATTCTTATTCAAATCTATCTTTTTAGTCCCTACAAGATGACTAATAGGCATGTGAGAGGTACTTGTCTTGTAACCTTATATTTCTCTGTCATCCTTTTATTTTCCCAGTTGAAAAGTCCTAATGTAGATAGTCGCTTACCACGAGGAAGCTGTTCTATATCTCTAAAAATCCCTGCTGCCCTTTTCTGTTCCTCTTTTAATTTTATTAAACATATATTCTGGCACAGGAACAGATCTACATGCTGTATTCAAAATGTGGGTTACATCCTTGACTTATCCAATGCAACAAGTATGCTCCTCTGTTTTGTTCTCAGATATCATCCTAAATTCCTAACGTTATTTCTTGTCTTAACCATTGCTGAGTACTGAACTGGCGTTTTTAGGGAGCTGTTCACAGTAAATCCCACATCTCTAGCTGGCTGACAAGAGCTAAACCAGAACCCCTTACTGTTAACATATGATGTAGGCTGTCTTTTCCTAGACTGGTGCTTTGCATTCATTTGCATGAGATTCAATCTACTATTTCATCATCTAATACTGTCCTTTTTCAAGGTATGTATTTTAGTCTCAACTATCTTGAAAAATTGTGTTTATCAGCAAACTTTCTTGCCTTCCTACTCCTATTGTTCATTGTCATAACCTTTTGAAGAAGTCATATGGGCTTTTTTCAAACCAGACAATACCTATAGTGTAAGAGGTAAATTAATTATAACATGTGGCATTTATGAACAATAGACAAAAAACCTAATTTAGCAACTTCAGCTCTGTATATAATAATTACTGCTTATGTCAGTGTGATAAACAGATGAGTAAGAAGGTATAGCCTTTGAGATATACTTTATGTATGCAAAAAGATACTCTTTCTGGGATCATAAGAGTTTCTAACAACTTGGGCTGGAGTTTCACAAACCAAGTAACTGGATCCGTAGGCTGTTGCCAAACGGGGAGATTCTGGTCTCTGCACACCTCATCCACTACTTAGGCCTTCCTGCTCCTTCCCGTGCATTGATCAAGAAGTGCTGGGATTGTGAGATTAGTTCACGAAAACATAAAAACCCCTGACTCACCATGCAGTGTCACAACTGCTAGATTGGGTGTGAGAGAAGGGGCAGAAACGTGCAGCTGGGCCTGAAAGGGGAAAAAGGGACTGTCCCTTTGGCAGCAGTATAGAATTAGACTGTGTTACACGATTTGTGAAACTGCACCTAAGCCCTGAGGCATAGCAGTGCTCTTACTTTTTCTTTCCAGAGGAGAAACCTGAGGTACAGAGAACTTAACCAAATCCACACTTTTTTTCCATGTGACCGCCAGGAACGTAGCCCAAATGCTGTGATGCAGTGTGAAGCTTTAACCCTCGACAAAAAATTATGAACTGCTTGTCTGCATTATCAGACTTCTGACTTTTTTTTGAGCGCATCATCTGTGATTGTTATGTGGGTTGGTGCTTATGCTGGAAGTGAAAGCTTGTGTCAGGAAATTATGTCCAAAAATGGAAAGTTCTCTAATTAAATATAAAGACTGACTCAGTTAATTCTGTCTGATAGTGTCTAATTCTAGTAAGAATAACTTTCAAAACTTTTTTTAGCCTAATTTTATAAGTTCTATGATTCAAAAAGCCCCCTGCAACCTCTTAATTATAAACAGATAAATGCAGTTAGCATCCTCAGTGGGAAAGCATACTGGGTGGTATACATCTAATGCAGTGCAGGTGATGCAACAACTTTGGAACTGATGGCAGCAGTGAAGGCGGGGGAAGAGAGAAATGTATGAAGGCAGATAGTGATTAAGGCTGCCTGGTAACAGTAGCCTTTTTGCTCTTTGTTTATTCTTGTAATATCAATGGGAAATCAGAATAACAAGTTCAAGTTAAGCTTAAGAATAAAGCAGCTTAGACTGTTTGAAGATAGATGCTAATGTAACTGAAAGCAATTGTATAGCATGTCAACAGTTGCTTCAGCATGACATACTGACATTCATGATGACATTCATTTATTCCAAAATGCTAATGAAGACCAAGGCTGTTATGCCTTGTAGTAAACAGTTATGGTAAGAATAATATCTATATGGCTTATTGCTTTGAAAGTTTTCTACTGCATTAAGTTGTTATGAAAGAGTAATTCTAGAGTCTCTCCTTCTATGGTAAAAGTTTCTTGAAATTGCTATTCTTTCTTTTCCCTGAATGAGGAATGCAGTATTCAATGTGAAAACTACCTTTTTCACAAGAAAATAATTATTTTTAATAACCTATATAAATGATTATTTATAATACTGCTTAACTTTGGTTACCTAGCATTTTATATCCTTGTCGAGTCTTCTTTTATCCTTGTCTTCTTTTATAAAATATTATTTTCAGTATGGTCATCTTTTTTTGAAAGACTGCTTAGGTTTCTAGTCCAGCAGAACTGAATTAACTCAGGATTATCGAATTCTACGGTACTAGCTACTTTCAAGTAGCACGTTCTTACCAAGAACTCAAACTATAAAGTAACTAGAACATACTGGCTTTTTGCCAAATTCCAAGATAGGCTTCCTTGGCAAGCATCACCTCAAATGTTTCATATAAGTTGTTCTACAGCAGGTCCACTTTCCTCCAGGAAAAGCTATTTTATAGAAAGGGAGTCTTAGCAATCCTTACTTCTAGATTACTTTATTGTTCCATATCACTACACAGCAGTAGCATATTTTGTTGTAAATTCTTTCCATTACTCACAAAGCCACACAAACATCTTGGAGCTTTCCTCAGAGAATTCTTAACTTCCTACAAAAACAAGCAACAAAAAGCTACCAGGAAAAGTAACCAGAAGATTTTTAATCACTTGAGACTATTTCCTATCCCTAAGAGAAACTAGCATTTTCCACATGTTTAAGTTAAATACTCAAGTGAATTACATGGCCTGTATTAAATTAAATTAAAGCTATGATCTATCATTTTTTATGAACTATATTGTGTCAAATATGAGAACAGATCCTATTTCTTACCCATTTTCAAAGACTTCCTAGGATTGCTACAGAAATGGAAGTTCTTCTTGAATAGGCCTGGTTTATCTTTTAATCACTTAAATGTGAGATTTAAATCCCATGTTTTAAATAGAAAATACTGGCTAACACATGTGTACAATAACTCAAAGTCTTTAACTTAGACTTTACTGTGGTGACACTCACTGCTCTCCTCCAGATACCAGAGGAATTGGGATATATTGCAATATCAGATTTCACCACTTTGAATATTGCAAGAGCAAATTGTTACACTTATGGTAGTCCATGATGCTAAAGCTTTGCATTGATAATATTTAAATACTCTAGACTGCTTTAAGGTGTGTTCAAATGAAAACATAACTGAACTAAGGCTTGGCACATATCGTTACATATTTGTGCATTTAAAAGTAATGGCCCACCCTGGAGAGAATCCGGAAGCAAAGTGAAATGCCAGGTGTATTTGGAAGAGATGATTTTTATTTCTTATAGTCAACATACCAAATTTAGTAAATCCTGTCCTCTGATACTGACAGGTAAGGACTGATTGATTTATTTTTTTAAATTGCTGTGTGTTCTAAGGTTGTGTTTGGTTTGCTTTTGGTTTTTTGTTGTGGTGTTGGCTTTTTTTATCCCCATCTCAAAATTCTGTGTTAAATCTTGCCTTCCTCCATCTCTTTGAGCTATATGAGGATGACTAGGAAAGCACAATTGTAGAAGTTAAAGGGCAAAGTGTAGTGACTATACATGAAGTTATAAAACTAAACGATCTCAGTAATATGCTTCACTAGGATTCAGTAATATGCTTCACTAGGATAGTATTAAAAATCTGAGGTCTTAGACCTTTGGTTTCAATGGAAATATCTTGAACTCTCCTAGATATAAACAAAGCAGGTGTGAAATATTAATTTATATAATTTGTTATGAATTAAATATAAGGTATCCTGTATTTCAAATATTCTGGAAACTTGCTTATAAAAATATCTATATTTATTTTGAACAAAACTGTGTCTATAATCACCAATACATATTTAAGAATAAGCATAGTTGACTATATGTTATCAAATGCTAAACAAAGCCTGAGGGGGGGAAAGAGGGCAAATAATTTTGCTTGCATTCTTGTCAGCTAAGAGCATGACCCTATTTGAAAACCTGATAAATCAAAATCCATTACTTAGGGAAATAACTTTGTTGCTTTGTACTGAATGTTTCACCAAAATATTTAGTTCAAATAGCTAATTTTGAAGTCCCTGATTCTGAAAGCTACAAAAAGTCAGATAATTTACCCAGAGAGTACTGGGTCAAAGCATGTGAAGACTGCATGCACCCACATAACCAGTATGACCAAAGATCTCTTATTCACCGTATGGCCTTCATAACAGGAGGAAAAATCCACCTCAGTTTTCTTTTAAGACTGTCTTTTGAAAATAGTGTATCTATCAAGGATGTCCTGGGGAGATGTTTCAGCAATTGATCCTCCTCAGATAGAAATAATGCTTTTGAGTTTCACTCCACTTGCCTCAGGAAAGGTTTAACTTCAATTACAGAACCATCATAAAGCACCACTGACCCTATAATACTGCAAGTAATACTCTGGTTAGAATTAAGGTAATAGCATGGCATATATGAAAGAATTTAAATAGTGGTATGTCGAAGTCATCAAACCTCAGGTTGGAATTATAAGTAAATATTTATTATATACTGGCAACAAGAATTTGCTGTTGCTTTCCCTCCACCAACTTTATATATATTAGGGAAAAATAATACCCTCTTTTTTCATTTCCTGTCTGAAAGTTAGCGTGTGAACACAGAATCAGGTTACTTCAATTCACAAAGATGTTAGCAACGCTTACTTTATAAAAAAACCCCAGGGCTTTACTCCCCCAAAAAGATTTTGCTTTTTTTTATTTGGCCTTACTATTAAATAAACTGATGTCTCAGCAATAATGTTTTAGCAGTTACTTAAGTTCTTATGTCACTGTTCTGTTTAGGTGAAATGCAGGAGAAAGGCTTACATAATTTGTTGCTAATGCAAAACTTCTGTCTCCTTAACTTCAAACTTATTTCTGGTGGAATGTCTGAATAAACTAATCTGAACACATCTGAGTATTAGATATACATCTTGAAAGTATTAAAAATACTCAGGTACAACCAGACATGTCGATACTCATTTCTCTGCAATTGCTGAAAGATTTAACAAATCTACTAACACAGCGTACTAGAGTTTTGCAGTGAGGCATAGCAATAGACTTGTATGTTTGCATTCCTTTCACCTGATGTCTTCGCTAATTACTGTTCAAGTAATTTAGTTGTTTTGCTCATAGCATTGTTTTGTATTTTATTATCTTGCAAAAAGAAATTTGAAAGAAGTTCTTACAAAAATAAAGCCAAACCGAACATAATCTTGTATTAGAAGCTTTAAAAATGATGAAATTGACTTTTCCATTGGAGGAAAAGCATACCCTGTTGTATATAATAAATCTGATTACTGCTGTCCAGTCTAAGAGAAATGACTTTGTAACAACAACAAAAAAACCTGAACAAGTGACACAAAACATCTGACCAAAAACACCCCCCCCCTTTATAATCAGAGACTAAATTAGCCATATAAATATACAATGTATTTTGCTTTAAATAGCATACCTACACTGGTGTATCATCCTACAGAGCTTCACATAGGGAAATCTTCTGATGCGTTCTGCTGCTGCCAAGAATAATGCTGATACCTGTAACAGAGATGTGGTCTGTTAGCATTTTCACGAATGCACCTTAGTCTAGTTCTGAAATACAATGTACCAGCATGCTTTAGACAGACATGTTATGAACTTATACTTGTGCAGCTACCAAGCTTAATCAGCTTAATAGTAAAAAACTTTCCCTGTTGTCATATTTTCATTAGTATACTGTCTCTGAAGTTATGTGCTTACAACATAATCTGTCATACCCTTTTAAGCACAATTTGCTATATAGGACATTGAGGTATCAAAGGCTAGCTAAAACATATATTGAAAATATATATTGAAGTATCAAAGGCTAGCTAAAACATGGGTATATTGCCTAAGGTAATGTATGCCTTTGATCACCTATCTTTGTTTATCTGAATGTTTGAGATGAACTTGAAAGACAATGGATAAATAGGCTTGTGCTGAAAGCCAAATACTTTCTTTTTTTCTTACTTTGTGTAGCTTTTTATAACAGAATCCAGTAAATGAGAGTTCCACTTGGCTTAGTACGTGAATATATGCATGTGGCTAAAATGGGCTTTTAATTTGTCTTCTTGCTAGATGCATTGAACCTTTGAATGATAACAGGTATTTATAACCTTATACCTATATTCTAATTAGAAGTCTGGCTTTATCTGGGAACAGCAGTGTTGGAGAGCAGTGTGGATAGATACACTGGCTAGACTGCTTTTGATTCCCTTGTCTCTTAGAATCTACCTTTGATAAAAACCAAGTGTGATGTCAAAAAGCACGTAAGTGAGTGTTTCTGTACACAATACAAACATATGACAACAAGAATACGTTCCTCATCAATATGATAAAAAAAAGTTTGGCTTTTTATAAAGGATCACAACAAATAGGATTTATGAAAAGAAAAAGGGAAGTTTATAATTTTTTTGTTTGCCTATCATCCCTCCATATGTTTTGAACATATATATACACACAGATATAGTCAGACGTATATCTTCCTATTTTACCCTATTGCTACTGATTCAATACTCGTGATTCTTCAAAGAAAACTGAAATTTTACTGTCATTCTAATGTACATTATTACAATGGGTAACTTCTAGAGAAACTAAGTATTGCATGCAGTTCAGTTACCACACACTAGAAATTGTCCATGCACAGGAAAAATAATGCATAGCTTGAGCTCATGCCAAATCAGTTAATCAGTCTCTTTATGTAGCTCTGTATCAGGTATAATAAAAAAATCTTCTGCAGCTGAGCAATTATATATTCATGCTATGTTCTAAAAATCTTTGTCAGGAAAGAGGTATTTATGCTTTGTTATTTTTAAACTGCAATACTCAGCCCTAAATAGATTTTTATTGTGGTTAGACTTTTTCAGAAAGTCAAAATAAACCCAATAAACCAGTTTGGTTAGGTTTCAAAAACAGAACACATGTATAAATCAAAGTGCTGTATTTATTGTCTATGAAGTAGGAATGACTGTTCAAATAGCAACAAATTAAAGCCTAGACTCCCCCCCCAGACTGAGTATTTATTCACTGTGCAGGTGGCACCCATCAGTTCAGTATCTCCACATTAAATTTATAAAACATTATTCTAAAATGAGTTTTCATGCTTTGATATTCTCAGTAGACAGCGGTATACCAATTGACTTAGTACATTTGTCTTATGCTCCTCTTCGAAGCTTCCTAAATTCTGTCTGTGATAAAAGGAATGCTACCCAGATTCTCGATCCTTCTATTGGGAATCTAACTGCTATCCCTCCGACACATTTCCAACTACAGGGAAAAACCACATCTCTGGTTACCTAATAAAATACAACTATACCTGTCAGACACAATTTAACAGAGATCACTTGGAAACCATGTGGCTTTAGTTATTTTTAAATCTTTTTATCTTATCTTTTTTTTTTTTGCAGTCAGCTTGTACTGCATTTGCAAATGGGTAGCCAAGGTCCATAACAGCAAATGAGTTGACGGACAAGGGCTGAGTCATGCAGCAGGGACAATTGTCTGTAAGCAGGAGCTGCGCTTTCAATCTCAGGTTTCAAAGTTATGACCAGCATTCTCATGTGTCACAACTTCTTTTCACACTAAAAGAAAAATAAATCTTGATACTAAGTACTGCAAATGAGTATCTAAAATTCAGGAAAGCAACTGAACTCCTCCCATCTGGAGAAGAGTCTGAGAGAACTGGATGGGGTAGTGCAGGGCCTCTGAATTTTCCTAGAAGCAAATTGCATTGCACTGAAATTGGAGAAGCAGAAATTCTCTGCTGCACAGCATATAAGCCCAGAGACACTGGATATCTATAATACCATAAATTACAGGGAGCATATGGAGCACTGAAAACTGGTAGAGAGTTTGTTGAAAATTTTAGGAATGTTTCATATAAGATTATCAGTGAAGAAAGGCTAATATAACTTTGTTTTTCCCCCAGTAAGAGATTATTGCTTATTGTTTATAGAGCTGCTCTCCCAGAATAACTTATTTATTGCTATAGGGCTTAATGAAAATCTGCTTCAATTTTACACTGAAGTGTTCCCACACAAACCTGTATTGAAAAATCTATTGCAACTGACACTTTCATCAAATATTTTTATTGTTAAATTTATATAAGGACATCTAAAGAACCCTATAAGTATGAATACCTAATAGATGGATTATAGTATTAGAGTCCATTATGGAACAGATTCTGGAAGAATATACAAATCTGTAGAGGATTACAGTCCTTGACATTCCAAGGAATTGCATATGGTTTTTTAGATAAACATGTTTCTTAAATGAAAGTGTTAAAGCACTAAAGAAGAAGAAATGAAAAAATAAAGAGAATGACCGCTTCATTCTGTGTATACATTTAAGTTAACAGATAAGGCAAAACTGGTTTGCGAGCTAACTATGGCACAACGTATTTACCTCAGGCAGTGTGTCTCATGGGGTGTGTGTGTAAAACATGACAAAAGAAACTGTGCATGACAGCTCTTGGTAACCGGCTTAAAGCACTGAAATTGGCTTGACCCTGCAAGTAAATAAATTAAAGTGAATTTAAAAATAGATACTGAAGTATGAAGTAATAGCCACATATATAAGGTTTGCATCAGGCAGTCTATTCTGTATCATAAAATACATGACTTGACTTTACACTGAGACAAAGATTTGCTGAAGGAAATCCTTGGGGGTTAGAATCTGCAGATATGCAAGCCTATGTGACCCCGACTCATAGCCTGACTGACTTCCCCTGAGTTCTCTGGGTGCAGGAATTGCTCAAATGGATCTGCTTCCAGAATTCAGTCTTCCAAGGGAAGTAATGAAGTCACTACATGCTTCATCTATGACTGATGATAAAGACTGAAGCTTTTGGAATGAGGTGGCTTTTGTGTTGTGCCTATGGGAAGTCAGGTGGTGTTTTTGTAAGGAAAAGAAAAGCCCCCAAGATTTAGCTTTGCTATTTGGCTGAAGGGATGCTGAACGGAGTGGAGAAAGGTATGCACTGTAGCCAGCCCAATAGCAACCACATTTAGTTGGATATGGATAAAATAAAAAGTTAAGAGTTTGTTCAGGATAAAACAACAAAAATAATTAATGTGAACAGACTGTGCTATGGCTTCCATTCCAGCAAAACAAGTTTACTGCTTTAACTGCTTCATATATATATATATATATATATATATAAAATGTCCTATTGTTGTAATGTGTGCAATTTAAATTCTTCAATGCATGAAAAAACCCAAACTATAAATTACATTCCACCCCCTCTTCTTTGATTACTTCAGTGACACAGGGAAATAATAAAGTCTTTCAGCTGAACTATAGAATTTAAATGGTTTATGCATCATCATACAAGTAAGGAATATCTTATTTGGAGTACTTCCCTTCTAGGTTGCTATTGCTTGATATGTTCAAGGCCACCTTCTTCATGGCCTCTGTATTATGGGGGAATAAGGGAATAATTTATAGCATATATCAAAATAACATGCAGAAGTACAATGCTTTGAATGCAGCTCAGATTGAATAACCGTGGATGGTTAAAGTGGCAAAGTTTGTCTATGGCAATCCTTGGCTTGAGGAGTAAGGGAGTAAGGTTTGATACCCAAAATTCCATAATAAAGTATGTATATACATTTCTTCTTTTTCCCAGCTAGCTTTACACTTCTAATTCTTGCTACTCATTCTTCTGAGGCTTATAGGTATTTTATGTACTAAAGATACAGTTAAGGTTATAGGATGCCACTTAAAACACTTTATACTCTTTGAGACTCCCCAAGTAATCACAATTAAGTAGACCAGGACATGAATATTGCACATAGCAAACTGAACCACAATAAATAATAGGTTTAACTTTTACATGCTTCTTTTCAGCAGTCAATATTAACACTTTTCTCAAATACGGTCACTCAGCATCATCCATGCCATTTTTAACAATAAGGAAACTGAAGTCTGTGAAGCTGAGATGTCTTTGCCTGTGTGACGTACCCACCGCATGAAAGGGAGTTCCCAAGTCTACAACCACTAGACAGATTTGCCTAATATCTCAAGATAATAGTTGCTGTCACCAGCCCACTCTAAACCCTAGTGGTGCTCGTTCTCATTCTCTTTCTAATCATTCCTCAGCCTGTTTTTTATAGAAAACACATCAGATGGTGAAAATGTAAGATTTGATTACATGCCTGGACAAATGAAAGTCTAATACCTGGACACTCATGTGTTAAATATATTGTAAACCCAACCACTAAACACAAATATAAAACAGATCAACCTCAGGAAGAATGCTAATAACTTTCAGTTTATTTTGGAAAGTTTGTTCAATTTTTGTTTCCCTTCTACTTTAGTGCTGCAATGTTTGAGTTTCTTTGCTTGGTTTCCTTGTTTGCTTTTTTTTTCCTTGTAATTATTGTATTTCTTTGCATGTGCTACATTATTTACCTATCTGAAATTTGGCTTGCTTTTCTCCATAGCTGTGTTCATTTGTTCCATGACTACAATCCTTGATCTTTCTACTCTTTCTTTTAAAAGAGAACTTTAAAACTTTATGTCAAAACCACCTCTTCTTGAGGTGGTTACCCCTCTTTTCTTTCCCTTTTTCTTTTTAAGCTTTCCATGGCATGTTCTTATTCATATTGTACATTGTAATATTTCAAGCTCCTTTTGAGTATTTTGCCAAAATCTGTACTACTCTCTACTATATTACATGGATATACTCAGTTTTAACCCATGTGAATATTTATTGTACACGCTGCTCTGAGTTTGTTTCTCCCGGGCCAACTCCTGCAGTCAGATACATGGATATGACTCCTGTTAAAGTAAACTGTGTACGTGCATCAGAGGACTCCTTCAGTTTAAATGTGACACTTAAATGCTATATAGTAGCTTTTCTCTTGAAAAGAATGATTCACATTCATAAATTTTGTCCTTGGTCGATATCTTCTTGGTTTGGATTTCTTTTTCTGGTGTTTTTTTTGGTAAGCCTGAGCCCATGGCAATGGGGAAGAGACAAAGAAGAGAATAAGCGTTTTTCCTAATAGAAGGGTTGAAAACTCCATGTAGTCTGTCTTGTAAAAGAGTGCTACAAAAGTTTAGTTAAATCTTTCTTTTAGCAGTACCCTCTAAACTGAAGGCATCATTACACTGGAATAAGAGGATAACTTCTAGAAATATGGGAATAAAGTACTGAATCACAGTATTCTAGAGACATGGAAATTTCTGTTTCAGCCTTCTAGAGCTCCTGGTTGCCATCCCCATTTCAATCTCCCATTACTTGGCAACCTCACCTCTTCCTGGAGGCACCAGTAGCTAAAGACTTTGTGTATATTTTTTTTTTCTTATTTTGTGCTTTGGAGAGGCAAACCCAACAGTGCTGCTTTTTTCTTGCCCTTGCTACGCCTCTATGAGGTTAATGTGACTTTAGCTGAACTCAAGCATTGGTTCATATGAGAATAAACCTTCTTCTGTAGAGAAATCCCAAATAAGGGTGAGAGAAGTTTGCTGGAGGCTCTTTTTAGAGAAGTGCTTATTTAATTAACAATTAATGTAACTTACATGACTGTAAATGCAAACATGTATGCTCTTTAAGAACAGTTCTAGGAGAAGTGTTTTACTTTGCAGTGGCTATGCTTAGAAGTTTTGTTTTGGGATGATAAATTAACTGTTTACTGTGCAGTGCTGAGCATTTTCAAAGCCTGACCTAAAATAGGTTAGTTTGTGGTGCACTGGCAGTACCTTAACAGACAGCAGAGCCCTTCAGTATCTTTACTTTGACACGGAGGCTGTGCTGAGTTATACACAGGGCAGTGCTGTCTGACAGCTGTTCCCTGTCTTCTCCAGGAAAAGAAGTTGCACGCTATTTTTTTTAAAAATTTCTCCCCAGCTACCTTTCCCAGCAGTTCACACCCCACCCCTCTCAGCACGTACCGCCCCTTGGGAATTTTTGCCTGTTCCCTTCAGAAACAGGCTTTGCCTTTGAGCAGGTAAGACTTACGGGCTCTATTCTGGAAGCGCGGCTGAGGCAGGTGTCGGCCCGGGGAGGGGGCGGCCCTGCCCGCGGGGCCCCGCCGCTCACACACCCGTGAGCCAGCTCTGCCGATATGTCCCGCTTAATTAATTGTGAAACCACCAAGAGATTTAGCCTAGGCAGGGCTGAGCGGGGGACGCGGGGTTGCAGGGAGGCGACTGTAACGCCGGGCTGGCGGCAGCGCCGCGGGCGCCTCTGCAGGACTGACTGAGGGCAGCCGGCTCGGTCGCCCCGGCAAGGTCCGCTCCATCTCCCCCGGCGCGGCGGCAGAGCTCATCCCCCCCCCCCTCCAGCTCGGTTCCCGAGCAGGTGGGGGAGAAAGGAGAGAGGCGGCGGGAGCACCTCACCTCCCTCTACGGCCGGGCGGGGGCAGCCCCGGCACCTCAGCCGCTCCCGCCGCTCCCAAATGGCGGCCTGCAGAGGGGGCGGGGGCGCGGAGAAGAGCGGGCTCTATCGACAGCTCGGCGCTCTGCGGTCAGGCCGAGAGGCGGGGAGCAAGAGGACGGGAAAAGAAGGAGAGACAGGCGAAAGGAAAGGAGCCGAGTACCGAGAGGTCGATGGGCGGAGGATAAATGTCTCGCTGAGTGTGAGGCCGCCATTTTAGATGAGGAACGAAACGAACGGCGCCGAGTGGGACAAGAGCCTGGAGGGAGCCGCCGGGAGGGAGTGACATAGGTAGGAGCGGCGTTGGGCTGGTGAGCGGCAGAGGACAAGGCAGGGAACGAGGGGGAGGAGGGCTCCCCCTTCTCCCCTTTCTCTTCGGCTCTCCCTTCCTCGGTGCTGGCGCCTGGATCGGCGCCGGCTGCTCCCAGCGGCGGCTCAGCCCCGGGCGCACCGACCCGGCCGCCGCCTCGGCCGTGAGGGAAACTAGCGCGGGGGAGGGCGGCCGCTCGCCCCCTGGCAGGGACCGGGGGAGGAAGGAGGAATCGGCCGTCTCCGTACCTGCGCGTCGCGGCTCATCGCGGAGCCCTTTGCAGTCGGATCGTTTCGTGCGCGCCGCCTCCCCTCCGCAGCCGGGGCCCGCGTCCCTGCCGCGGGGCCGCCCTGTCCGCTGCGGGGCCCGGGCGGGGGCTCCCGCCTCGAGAGGAGAGGTTGCGCGGCGGCCCGGCCCGGGGAGCGGGGAAGGTGCCAAAAAGTCTGGGGTGGGGGGGCTGCTGAGGCCCGTCGCGGCCGTGGCAGGTCAGGTGGGAGGGGAGGTGTGTCGTGGCCGCCGGCTGTCAGTGCCAGCGCGGAGCCCCGGGGCCGGAGCCACCCCCCCGGGGGCTGGCGGGGGCGATGCGCGGCCGAGGCGGGTGTGCCCCAGCGCTGGGGCGGCCAGCGGGCGGGATGAGCAACGGGCATCCAGGAGCAAGCACCTGGAACGGTGCCCTGGTCGAGGGCGGGGGGGATGCCCAGCGGTGGCTCCGCTTGCCCGGCCTCCTCGGGTCTCCGCTTCGCTGCTGGCAGCTTTGTCCCTCCTGTGCTTCCAGCGGGGACTCCCTAATCTCCTGTTACTTTGATCTGCTGTCTTCTGAACCGAGAACGGAAAATGCGTTTAAGTTGTATTAGCGTCACTGAATGCATTCTGCTAAGGCATTCTTCGGTTTGAGCTGCTTGCTTGATTTTGTTTTGACTTGGATTCAGTTTAAAAAAAGACATTTGAAAACTGGAGTAAGATTCTCTAGTTTTCCAATTTCTTCCAAATGGTTACAACTTTGCTGTGTTTAAGTTGTGTGACTCCGGAGGCAGGGCTTGATGATTGTGCTGTTTCTGGACTCTTTTTTTATCTGTAGTCTAAGTATACACTCAAATAACCTGCCCATGCTAACAGCAGCACGTCTCTTTTCCATTGTTCATCTTGCCTACATCAGGCTAAATAATAAGTGTAGATTTTTTTTTCCTTCTTAGCCTTTAAGTGACATCCATAAATACAGAGACTTTACCTGGGACAATGAGACCTCAAAACCAGTTGTAGTGGAATTGCTACAGCACAGTGTGCATTCCAGATGCAATTGTAGGTTGTTGTAGGTATGCAGAACAAAAAGGGTCTGTAATGGAGTAAAACTAAGATTCTTCAAAAAGCAAAGCTAACTTAAAATATCTGAAAATAGTTTTGTACAAAAGACTTTTAAAATGTTTTTTGTTTTAATGTTTGTGAAAAAACTCAGCTCCAATTATTGCATAAAGGATCACTGCAAAAACTAGGATACCATTTGAATGGATATACTTGTCCCTTAGGACGCATCTACAGTGTTGGTACGGAAGATTAAATTGGTGAATATGAGAGTTAATTTCAGGCAGTTCAGCTAAATCTGTTCTGCAGACACCCATTCAAAACGGTAGCGGCTTTAATTTAGTTAGTCTTAATGAATATTTTTTGTAGCTAAACCCTAAGGCTACAATTAATCATAAAAAGGTATGGATCTGTATGTATGATCATGAAATGGGTGATTGATTAATATGGTAAGCAATTTAATCTTGGGTTGTTAAATCAGATGTGAACTAGCTTACTTGGGTTGGAGCAACGGTGCTTTCAGAAATCTGGAATGTGTTTTTCATACGGTTTGTTGCCATACTTAATATCTTCAGGACTGGACAACTTATTGTGCAACACTGCTGACTAACCTGCTTTGAAAGAAAATCTGGAAGTAGCAGAGAAAATATCTATTTTTTTTCCAAAGAAGATATAAGCCTCTATTTTTTTCAGTTGAATGCCTTTGGTGTGTACATAAAGTTTTTTATTCTTTAACAACAACAAAGCTTGTTCAAATTACATATGAAGTTACTTCTGTCTCAGGGCCTGAACTTACTACAACTTATTAAAATAACTCATATTTTATAAACCACAGACATGACCCATGGAAATCATTGGTCAGCACTTCTTGGTACGCTAAATCAGCACTAGTTTCTTCTGGGACGTGTACTCCTTTCCTCCCCCCCAGTTTGTTTATTTGGCTCCCTCACTGTTGGGAAACCAGGAGTTGAGGAAAAAACAAGTTTTCCTTGTTTTCTGTCTTTGAAAACAAATTATATTGAGATGATGAGAGCTGTTGGTTCGAACACTTCTGTACGAGATGGAACCAAAAGCTGTTAGTTTGAATTATTATGTATAAATAAGTCTAAAAATCAGTTAGTTTCAAATGCAGGAGTTGTGCTGATAAATTCGCTTTTGTGTTATGGACACAGAATGTTTAAATTATTTTTACATTGCTGATAAAGTTATGAGAGCAAATGAACTAACAAAGTCTAGTTCAATACAGATTTGTATGTGAGCCTCTGATCATCTCTGCTGCAAACATAGCGTCTTTCTCTTCCGTGACACCTTCAGTGTCACGCTTTTGTAATACCTCTAGCACCCCTTCCTTCCCCATCTTTGATATTGCCTTACTTAAACACTCTCTAGATTTTTTTTCTCCTTTCTCGTGTTGCTTGTCTACCTTCTTGGCCTGCCAGCTAGGCAAGAGGGAAGGCTTTTTCTTGGTTTGGTTCCGTCACATGCTGCTGTAGCTGGCACACCAAAGGTTTGTGCTGTGGTGCCCCAGCTGATGAAGAGGCAAGGAGAGCAAAGGGTTCTTCCGTACTTTGGCTTTCTCTTTCCGCAGCCTGTGGGAATTTTGTATTCTTGATGCCTGTACCTAGCTGTCGAGTTGAAATAAGCTAGTCTGTCCAAGAGTTGCTGGAGGAGAGGCAGGACATCTGGGTGGCATGATCACATAAGACCAGTTGCCTGGGAAACAAGGGTAACGTGTTTTTGTTGAATTTCCAAAACTTCCATGCACATTCAGCTTGAAACAAATGAATAATTGAAAAGGATGATTGTTTTGTAAGAAATAAGTTCCTGGGCCATCATCTAACTTAAAAATGCAGAAATCTAAAGGCTGTGTAACTATGTGAAGAGAAATAGAGGTGAGTGCTTAATTCTCATAAAAACATCAAATTGCATAATTCAAAATTATCTTTAGTTGGGGAAATAACAATACACAGAATAGTCAAAGCAAGATTAAAACTTGCGATTTAACTAAAATTTCAAGCATGGTAATTTAAGCACAAGTTTCACCTAAGCTTAATTTATAAATGAGCAGATGTGTTTAAATCTGGATTGTACCGATTTTGATTTTGTGTAATTGCTTATGCAAAGCCTTTCAGTATTTTCTGATATGAAGTATATCCATTGTGTGTTGAGTAAGGTTGTGGAAATATTTTGTTAGCTCTAGAAATAAATTGAAAGATGAGTTGATGTTAACACTAGGAAATCAGGTAAAAATGCTAGTTTTGACAAATTAACAAGATATTTTAGCAATGAGCATGCATTAGCTTATGAGTTTTGAGACAGCATGAAGTTCTTACTCTGTATGGTATTCTGTATGGGTAATCCAGATACGTATTTAATGATGTTCCGAGTTTTTGTGAAAAGAAAGTCTGTTTTGGACACAGTTCTGTGAATAATTCTCAGTGCTCTGTTGGCTCTTGCTGCGTACACTATTTTTTGTAAACAACAATTTTGCTTTGAAAAGCAGCTGGCGCACATTTATTCCTTTAGTGACTTGAATATTGTGTTTGTACTATAAATGTCATCTGTTTCACACAAAGTTGATTTTATTGCAGCAGTGTGTACTGACCTTTTACAGTTTAATAGAATATGGTCATCTTGTGTACTGAAATGCTGCAATGCATACAGTAGATGAAGATAAACAAAGTGCTGGTCTTGAGTCATTTGTAAACGAGTAAAGCATTTTCTTGGTAGACTTCAGAGCTAGGAATTATCACTGATAATAAATAGAATGTTTACATAAATGAGTATCCTTTTTCCAGGGTTTTAAGTGACATAGTCAATGTGATGGAATTACACGTTTTTCCAGAGGTTTTTGCTCGCTTACGGGGAATGGCAGGCTTTTTAGAGCTAAGATTTTAACGCACAAAACCTCTGGATCCATATAGGACAACATGGTGGCACATACAGGTCATTGGATTTGTTTGCAGTTGCAGGTGTGTCTGTGTCCTGCCATTTCTCCTGTGCATGTTCCAAACGTATCCTGCACGCTTGCGTAAATGAAGCAGAGAAGTAGCACGGTTAAATCAAAGCTGATTGGTTTTAACTTCAGGCAAAAGAGTTTTAGAATTGCCTTGCAAATAATCTGTGCATGTGGTGAGTGTGTAAGTGACTCTGCCTTGTTTTCTTTGCACTATCTGAAAATCTGCAAATGGGACCTGTATCTCCAGCTCTTCTGATATAAGCCCCTTTTTATGTTGTTGTTGTTCTCAGTTTCATTGCTCTGTGGAATCATTTCACTTGCTGTGTTGTGGCTCTCTGCAGATGTTGAGTTGATTATGGTAGCGCTGCCTGTTTTCTCTTACTGCTGCATTACATTGCTTCATTTCAGATTTGAGCTTACGTTGCATACTTGTTATTGGTTTGACCCTAAAATATTTCATTTCTGACAAACAGCTGACAAAAGGGTGTTAATTAATATTGCATTCCAATTGAAATACGTAGTATCGGTTAAGAGCAGTTGAGACATCTTGTATATTTTTAGTTCACAAGCTAGAGGGAGGTTGCTTCACTAACTTGCAGCTGGGTGTGGCATGGGGTTAACCATATTAATTAAAGCTGGCTCAAAGGTTTAGACTTTAAAAAATGGCTCAGAGCCCCCATTCTAGTCTTGTTACATACATTTTTTCACTATAAAACAAGCTAGAGTTTTGAAAATGAGTGTTTTAGAAACACCTAGCTGGAGAGACTAGCAAGAGGGAGATGCGAGGTAGTGCAAAAATAGAAGAAAGATGTATTTAATGCCTTTGTACCTTTGTAAGGGTAACATTTCGGTATACATTGAGAAACTTTAATATATGACTAATCTTCCTTTTTATTTTTCTGTAGTGTTTTTTATTTTGCTAGTCATTTGCTTGCAGTATATGTCCCTGTCAGCTCTATCAGTAATTTGAGCTAGTTTTTTGCATATTCTACTTTCTTGTTCTATTCTCAATCATTTAACAATGTTTGCTCAAAGTCTGGTCATGCTTTCAGTATTTTCTAGAGTGGTCTTTTTGGTCTGTTAGCATACCACAAAAAGCACTGCTCGCTCTTTACTCTCTTCCTACCTGTGGAAGAGATGAAGTGTGTCTCCCCCACCGTGACTGCTTGTTGGACAAACAAGTAAATAATCAACTTTTTTGCTTTATTCTATCATTTTCCCTGTGTAGATGAAACTGCGTGTGAGGTTTTTACTTAAGAGTGAAACTGAAGGAAGCATAGTGAAACAGGTGAAGATACATGTACTCCCTTTTGTTTGCATGGAATTGTTACAGGAAGGTAGGAGCACAGAGGGATAGTCCTGCAAAGTAATAGCCCAAATGTAGGGAGGACCATTAGACTGGAAGCTTCAATGGTGGCAGTGTTGCTGGGAAGAAAAAATACTATAATATTTTAAGATTTTTTAAAAAAATTCCTAATTTGCTGTTAAAAAAAAATGCTAGCTACGTTATTCCCAAATGATTCTCATAGAAAATAAAAATATTTTTAAAAATTTCTTGTAAAAGGAAAAGCAAGGTAGATTTTAATTCCACTTAATGTGGAGGTGAAAGAGCCTGAAATTACTTCTCTAGGTTCCAGTTGAAAAGGTCTATTTGATATATAGTAACAACTTGATTTTTTTTTTTACTTTGTTTTAGAAACCTTATTCTAAGTTTCAGTGAAAGTTGGTCATAGTTATGACACAGGATGAGACTCCAACTTCAGAGTCCATAAAACCTTCTTTTAGAATTCTGTAAGTTCAGAATTTACCTAGCAATTGTTAATGCCAAGGTTAATGTCAGGTAAATATTTTCCTTATTTTAATAATTTCTGATAGAATTTGAATTCCTTCAGGTCTAATCTATTTCATAAGCCCATTAAAATACCTTTCTTTTTCTTTAATCAGCTCTTTATTTGAGCACATCTTTGTTGTAATTTTATGGGTGTTTTTGTAAAACCTGTATTGTAAAACTCATGCATTAAGCATGGCAAATGTGTCTAAACGCTATCTGCTTTTGAATTCGCATGAGACCTATGTATATTTCTTCATATAGCGACACAGTATTGGGGCTGCTGTGTGCAAATAAGAAACGTATTTTTGATTACGGCAGTACTTTCAAACTTAAGCAGAGTTAAATATGTTGATGATCATTCAGTTTTTCTTAGACTGAGGAGAAGATGATGTAGTAGTAACTGTGCAAGCTAAGTGACGTCCTGCTTTTTTATAGCTTTCTTTTCCCTACCTATCTCCCTCTTCAATAACTTTTGAAAGCTGTGTCTGATCAATACCAATCTGTAGGCATGAGGAGGCAGAAACCTGTTTGTGGTGTAGAAGATGGGAGGATACTGGTTTCCCTTGTACCTAATTAGAAAGCTAAGCAATTTCAGTCATCTGTAAGTCAATCTGCAGGCTAAGGAGCATTAATTTCTTCTAGCTAAACAACATTTCTGTCTCATTTTGATCACTGGTCTAGCAGTTTTAAATGCTCATATTGTGATGGTTATCTTTTTTGTGGAAACATGGAAAAAAGCCCATCTAGAGTTCAGGTGCTAGGGAGTGGTTCTTCCAGGGTGGTTGGAGCTGAGGGGCTGCCTTTGCAGAAACAGGCAAAAATGGGTTCATTGGAGGATGGCACATGCGTGGCTGTGAGAGAATGTAGTAAGTTAAGTAGCTTCCAGAGTTTTTTGCAGCCAAAAGAAACAACAAAGTGTGCAAGTCTCCAATTTTATGCTGACATTTAAGAAAAAATAAAACTGTATTCTGAATTACATCATTCATCTGTGTTAAATGCTTTAGAAGCAAGTATAAAGCTTACACAGGCAATAATAGCATGCCGAAACAAAGTGTTCGTGTCAGAGTGATACAGTGGATTGATTTCAGCTGAAAGTGAGTTCCAGAGCTTACTCTTAGATTTCTCAAACCTTTTAAGTTGACTGTGTAACTTGTTCACTGGCAATCAAGAGGTTATAAAAAGAGAGCCAGCTGATGTTGCAATCTAAGCACTGGCCATATAGTGGAAAGACTCTCCTTTGGCATGTTCGCTAGTGCTATTTTTACCTATTCCAGTAAGATCTGCCCTTGTGATGTTAAATTACAGGACAGTACCTGGAATTATTTTGTTTTACAGAAGTGCTGTATGCTCTGAAGAAAATGTCAATAAAATTATCAAGCAGATTGAGACTAAACTTGTCTTACATCTGCAAATATTTTTTTCTTCTGTCACCACAAGTAATACTGCTGCTGTAACTAAGATATTCTTTCACTTTTGTTTGCATATTTTATGTCTGGCAGAGGGTTTTTTTAAATTTTGGTTTCCTTTGTATATTGAGTGTTCTGTCTTTCTGAGTTTCTCATGTGGAGGCTTTAAATAGACAATGTGATTTTTAAAGACAGGGAATTAACAGTGTAGCCCAAGAATAAGTGTAGCGGGGGGTTTTGTCATAACTTCTAAAAAGCCCAGCTGGTTTTGATTAAATTTTAAGTTGATGATTCCTTCACACAATAGAAAATGAATTTAGTGGGTTTTTTTTCTGGGACTAGATTTTCAGCACTGCCAGTGACAGTACTGTTTCTACCAAACTGATTGTAGTGAAAACTGGAGGAAATAGCAAGAATGCCATAACAGTATAACACTGGGGTTCAGTTGTAGAAGTATCACATATGCAGATGTATAACCATCTGAATCACAGTGCTGAAATGTCTAACATTTGTGATTACCTAATCTTAAATACAGTATTTTCCAGGTGTATTTTCTAAAACAGTGTCTAGTTCAAAAGTGACTTGACAACACTGAAACACAAACCTATAATTTTAAAACTGTTTGTTTCAAACTCTTGTTCTGGCTGTTTGCGCAATTAGGTGTATATTTGTAGCAGTATTTTTTATTTTTTCAAAAGCAGTAGTTTGATACTGAAGTGTGATAAGTGATCAGCTTGTGCAAGTTCAGCATTCCCCTTACAGACCACCTGCTTCCCTTGCTCCTTCTCTTGCACTGTGGAGTGTCTCAGGTGGAAATCCTGCAAATAGGCAAACTTCCTCCAGTACAGAGTCGTTTTCTTCTCCCTTGGCTTTGCCATTGTCTTAGGTGAACAATTCTACTTCTCAGGTTTAATTGAATCTCACATCTGCAATAACAGCTGGTATTTTTGTCAACTCGCTTCTTAAACCCTCCTTGTCGCCAGTTCTGTTAGCAAATGTTCTTCCTGATTTTTGTTTTTAATGTGTCTGTTATCTGCCAAGGAAAAGACATGATTTTTACTCCCTTACAGCTATTTGGTTGCAGGTAGAAATATTGTACGTGCTGCTTCTTTAACCCGTCACACTTGTTTTGTGCTATGCCTTCTGTTCTTGATTTGTATACAAAATTTCTTTTTCTTCTGGCTGATTTTATGATAAAAATGCTTTAGGTTTTTAGCCTATAAAACCTCTACCCTTCCTCAGCAGTTTTCTCTCCTCTTTTTCATCTAGCATTATCCATCATACTGACTGAATTAATTTTCTCAAAGTTTGTCCAGACTTTTTTCAGCTCAGTTTTTAACTCTTGTTTTCCTCATGAACCGATCTTTACAGATTTCTTGACCTCTGAGCTGTAAATATGAGGATCACAGCTGTATCCTTGTTTTTATCAGTTTGCTAATGGTCAACCTAGCTACTTTTAAAAAACAAAACCCCAACACTTCCCTCTTATGCCCTCATGCCTATATTGGTTCCTGTGAGGATGTCTTTCTCTCATCCTCTGCTTATTCTTATGATGGTTTTGATCTTCCCTGGCTTTTTTCTGCTTCTGGCCCCCACGTACTTTCTGGTCACATCACTTTCTACACCTTATTCCTCAGTAATGTAATCTGTTAAAAATAAATAAACAAACAACATCTCCTCCACCTTGATTTAGTGTAGATTATTTCCTAAATATGTCATCATTGCTGGCTGGTTGTTTTCTGTTAGAACTAAAGATCTCAGATTTTTTTCTGATGTGTGAAAGACAGAATTCCTTCCTCCCTTTTCCCCAATCTTCCTGCTTATATTTTCCATGATGGAAACCATATTCACAATATTTTGTATGTCACATTCCTAAATCTTTGCTGTAGAGAGGTAAGCAAGTTAGTAAGCAGGGTGAATGTACAGTTCAGACTGTAAGTAGGTTTTAGTTTTAAGATTATTAAGTGGCTCAAGGTAGAGATCCCAAACCATTCTCCTGGTTTCTTGTTAGTCTTTGCAAGTTTGCTGTCTTGGGTAAAATCCTTGCAACTTTCTTTTTTTTCCTGTTCTATCCAGGAGAGAGGATACTTCTAACCAAAAGTGAGCTAGCAATATAAGATCTCTTCTTGATTTTTTTTTTATGTGTACTTTCTTGTATTTCGTATAAAAAAAGACTTGATGAAGCTGTGACTTTTCAGCCTGGAGAAGAGAAGGCTTTGGGGAGATCTTATCAATGTGTATAAATACGCTGATGGGAGGGAATGAAGAGGAGGACACCAGACTTCGCACTAGTGCCAAGTGACAGCACAAGGGGCCATGAGCACAAATTAAAACACATGAATCTCAATCTGAATATGAGAAAACACTTTTTTTTTTTTTTTTTTACTGTGTGGGTGGTCAAACACTGGAAGAGGTTGCACTGAGAGGCTGTGGAGTGTGTATTTGTGGAGGTGCTCAAACCCCAACTGAGGTGGTCCTGGGCAGCCTGCTGTAGCTGACCCTGCTTGAGCAGGGGTTTGAACTAAAATCTCAAGAGGTCCCTTCCAGCCTCAATGACTGTGTGACTGTGTTGCATCTTTCCCTTCTCTAATCAACTCTGCATGGGATTGTTCTAGGAATTGCTAATTAGGATGGGAACTTTGGGTAAGAAAGCATTTTACCATTTACTATCTAGTGAATATTTTTGTGTATTTGAATTACACTCTTTCTTTAACTAATCTGAGCTTCCAATCTTTTAATCAAGAAGCTTCCCAGCTTCCCTAGGCATTCTAGCTTTTACAGTTAATGCTTATATGCAAGACACAGATAGCCTTCAGAGGCTTAGCTTCTTACTGCTTTCTTTTTGTGTTGTTTGAGATCCAGGATTTCTAATAACATTTGTGAGTCAGCAAGGTGTTTCTGTGTGAAAGTAAGGAACTGATGTCTGAGAAGAAAGTATTCAACTCATACTTAATTTTTACTATTGTGAATTTTTAGCAGTAAGAAATTTTTATGGTGTTCTTGAATGAGATTATGTTGAACTGGGCTAGCTTTTGGTTGTCATGCAGTCTGGCCTTACACAGTGCGTCACATAACACTGAAATGTTGCATAAAATAATGAAAGGCCCTGAAAATTCCTTAACAGTAGAAGGATAAGTTAACTGTACTATTGATATAATTCACAAAATAATTTTTTAATCAATTTATGTTGTGCATGTGTTTGTCTACCAAAATAGTAAATATCTTCTGTTTTTGTGCTACCTTCCACAGATGATGTACTTCATCCTTTTGTCATAGGACTTCATTCGCTTAAAGGAAAACTAAAGGTATAACTACCTTTCTCTGGTTATCTTTCCCTTCCTCCTTACCCTGCCCCATTGTTTCTCCTGAGGTCCCTAGGTCTTTCCTGGGGGAAGAGAAGCTTACCACAGCCGAGCTCTGTGCTTGTACTCCTTCACTGCTTTTTGTTTTTTGAGAAATTCCACAAAATTTATGTGATGCCTGCAGTTGCTTCAGTGTTTTCTTTATCAGAAGTACATGTTTAACTTAAACTCCTACTTTACTCAGTCTACATGGATATTTACTTTGCAGGGGGAAAGCCCTTCCTCAGTTTAGAACTTTAGATCTTGATATTTGCCTGTCTTCCTCAAATAGTATTTGGCTTTCCACATAACTACAGATCTGTTGTGAAAAATCCAGACCTAATGTAAATCATGTCTGTGACATTATCTTAGAACTAGTGGTTGGGGCATTTTTTTGTTGTTTTTTTTTTCGTTTTTTCTTTTCTGAGATTGTACCTCTGAAACAAAAAGTCTGTTACAGCACTTTGTTAAATAAATAAACCCCCACCCAAACCAGAACTGTAATTTCATGGATGTATTTAGTAAGATAATGTGAGATAGAGTTAAAATGAAGCATAATATATTTTTGGAGGCAATCAAGACAGTAAAAGTTTGACATAGTCTAAGTAATTTTGCTTGTATACAGTCTGTAATTTCTAATTCCATTCAGTTTTTATTTGCCATTTTATGCAGGCTACTTTTCAAATACCAGTGCATAACAAACAACAAAATAAAGTCAGTAGAGCTGTCCAGTCAGTTTGTAACTAAAATACTCAAGTAGTGTCATGTTAGATTTGGTTCATATTGCAGAAACATATGTTCAAGTATTCCCAGGTGCACTTCATTATAAAATAAAAGGGAGAATCATCTGTTCTATCTTCTCACAGAAAAATATCTCAAGGCCCCTTCCAAGCCTTTCTTAGTGCTATTGCTCCTATTCCCTGCTCCAGCCCCTGCCCTGATCTGTACATTGTGTCCATGCCCAGACTCTTAGAATTGCAGAATTGACCTCCTGGTGCCACTGCTGGTTCTGGCACAGAGCCCACATTTAGTAAACTAGATTTATTAGTTTAAAGCTGCCCCGAGTGAATGCAGAGAACACCTAACTCTTGAATTAGCTGGATCACTGCATCCTATTCCAACTGTACAGATAATCTAGATTATCTGGTATTTTGCAATGGTATTTTAACAGTAACTGGTATATCTGAACTGTAGAGTTAGCTTGCGTAACTTGCAGCTCCCAGCAGTTACTTGAATAGCCTAATCTCAGACTGTCTTCAGCAAAACTGAGGTTGGTTTAAAGACTGGTGTATGTTCTTGGTGGTGGTGTCCTCACTGTCACTTCGTTTACTCCATGCAACTGAGGGAGGACAGAGCCAGCAATTCTTTGTGCTGAGATTCTCAGTCACTTTTGTTTAATCCTTGAAAACTTGTGTGGGAAGGGCATTTAGTGGATTGCTGACATTTGAGTAACTTTTTTATCCTTGCTGTAAAGTGGATGAGTTCCAGGCAACTGTAAACACAGTTTGGAGCTTTCATCCGTACTTGAAACAATTCAAGCATGAGCAAGTTCAGAATGCAAATAGACACATGTCTGAGAATGTATGTACAATTGATAGACTTCAGGGAAAAAATGCTTGTCCGAAATGTCTTGCCTGTGTAATGTCAATACACATGTAAACTCATAGCCCCACTTCTGCAATGCAAGGTCCGCTTTAAAGATCTATCTTTGTAAATCTTTCTTTGGAGGATTCTGCTGTGAAGAATTTAATGTGATGGTGAAGACACAACAAGTCTCAGCATGAAAGAGTGTCATAAAATGTGATTCTGATACAGATATAAGAAAGCAGTGTTCAATATGCTTTTTCTTTCTAGTTATGCATTCAAATTTACCATTTTAAACAATTAACATCACTTCAGCTTTAGTTAACATAATGTTAAGAGAACACATTTAAAATATTGAGTGACCACCTCTCAGTATTTATTAATTGATCATAAGATAAAAATTAGAAATTATTATACTAAAAAAAGTGGAGGTTTTATTCCATGACATAGAGCTCTGGTGTTTTGTTAGCAAAACTCATACAAAAGGTATGTGCAAAATTTGTACTTTCCTTCCTTGCCTTTTCCTTTCATAGCTGTTTTAATAGCAATTTTATAAACTTTTTTTGTGAATCTATGTAAGTTCATCAGCAGTACTTAACTAAAATTTAAAAATGTTCTGATAGAGTGCTTGGAAACACCTTGCTTGCTGCATTTTTCTTCTTACCTGGGATTGCATTTTTGCTTTGGGAAAGGGAAGAATTTGGATTCTATATCCCCTTGTGCTCTTTTAGATACAAGAAGAGTGTTCAGTGCTTCTGTTTCTCTAATGAAGGAATTCCGGTTTTGTGGGGAAACTTATGGAGCTACACTTCTGAACTTGATAGTCACCTGTTTCTTTCCACATGAAATTTCTGACCTGGGAATGATCTGTGTGGAAAGGACAAACCAGATAGATCTTCCTAAAAATTGGTTAGGAAAACTAGCCTGGAGCTGTTCTTATCAACAGAGGAGAGCAGGTACGGAGCAGACAAGGAACTGATAGTTTTGGTGACAAATACCTACTACCCAGAGCCCAAAATACAGCCTAGTACAGCCAAGCAGTATGACTTGATTTATGCTTACTAACCAAAGTTTTACTCTGAAAGCTACTCTTAAATACAGAATCTTACAAAGGATTAATCAATCTGAAAGCGTGCCAGACTGAGAGTTGTGTTCCTTGTGCCTTCCCTACTGTAGAGCCCAATTGTTGGAAAACCAATGTTATTTTTTTCCTTAAATACTTTGAAGTTACATGAGCAGCAAAGTGGCTGAAGTAGTAACTAAGAAATGAATGGTTCAGGGAAATAGAGAAAAAGGTGAGAAACGATACTTTCAAGATCAGAACAACTGAGACAAAAATTATATGTAATCTTTCAGTGTTGGTTTCTGTGTTTGGTTTTGTGGTTTGTTTTTTTTCCCCTGAACAATAACATTTCCTCCTATTAATTTTAATTTTTTTTTCCCCAGTTTTATTAGGGGGGAATTTGCTATTTGGGATCTATCTCAAAATGAAGGACATTTGAAGGGAAAACCCCAGCCTTATAGATGTATGAGAAATCTGCTTGGGTTGTTAGACTGATCCTAATTCATGCCCTGCATTTATGTTTACGTTGATCACAGTTTTATTTATTAGATTAGGAATGGGTCTGTATTTATTTTCTATTGCTATGAAAAGCTACTTTTAAAAAATAATGCTATATATCACAACAGATACTTGTTTGATGTGGGTTTCTTTTTTTTTTGTTTCCCCAGACAACTGGTCACCCATGCAATATTAAATCAATTGAGAATTACTGTATAGGAGGGAAACTGAGAAAAGACCACAGTTAAATGTATTATTGATCTTTTTGTGTGTGAGATGAAAACTTATAAGCAACTTTTAAAGCTTGTATTTTCTAACAAAAGTGTTCATTTTGAAATGGATTCTGGGGTTTTTTCTGTGGTGTTTTGCCTTTGTGTATGTATTTCATTAAACATGAGTGTGATTAAATTGTTCATGTGGATAAAAATGACAGCATGTGTGTGTTGGGAGGGAGAACTGTATTTACATTTTCTTTAAAAGCTTTTGGTGTTTGTTTAAGAAATAAAGGAAAGGGCAAGGCACCTAAATGCTGTACTGAGAGGAGTTTAGCTTTATATCCTGCAAACTTTCAGGCTTTGTCATTACCAGTTTCAGCATTCCTTATGGAGATAGACTGAAATTTTTAATAGTTCAGACTAAACACTTTTTGCTAGTTGTGGAGAAAGTTAAAGTAACTTAAAGTATCTTCTGGATATGAATGAATGATATGAGTGTATGATCTGAGCGGATATGAGTGAATGATCTCTAGGAATTTGTTACTGGCAGGTATGCACATTGCATAGCTATGTTGTGCATTTGGTTTTAATGTTTGTTCAAATGACTAACTATCAAAATCTGTAATCTATGCAAAAAGTACTAATTAAAAGTGCAGTCTTGGTCACAATGTGCAATATACCTGTGGGAGGTGGAGGAATAGTATGAGGGTTTTTTTTTTTCTGCTCAAATTTACCTTAGATATGAGGAAGAAATTCTTCCCTGTGAGGGTGCTGAGGCCCTGGCACAGGTTGCCCAGAGAAGCTGTGGCTGCCCCGGCTCCCTGGCAGTGTTCAAGGCCAGGTTGGATGGGGCTTTGGGCAACCTGGGCTGGTGGAGGGTGGAACTAGATGGGCTTTAAGGTCCCTTCCAACCCAAACCAGTCTGTGATTCTATGAGATATCATGTCTGTTGTCTTCTGCTGTTGTGCTTGCTTCTTTGTTCAGTGTACCAACTAGAAATCATGTGTGTATGTGCAATATTATGTTGTGAGATTACTTTTTTTTTTTTTTGGTCAGTTCAAAGCTGATCAAGTAGTTGCCATGCTAATTCTCTTACCTTGTATCTATGTATGCAGCGAGCAGTTTGAGTTCAAAGTGAATGTTTTCGTATATATTCGTATAATATTTTTTTACACTAGCTTGCTTTACACTTGAGGGCAGGGAAAAGGTGTAAATCATTCCTAAATTACTTCTTAGGAAGCAGTTTTCACGACTGTCTGTATTCTTCCATGATAATCCCACATGAGGGTTGACTCTGAACAGTTGCAAAAGTCAGCAGCAGGACAGTTGATTATAGCTGTTTCTTCAACAAGCCCCAACTTACCAACTGCATGCCCTTGTACCATGGATGCCGAGAGCGGGTTTAGCAACTTTTCCTCACGGATTCCTGTCTCTCCCCAGGAAACTGCAAGTAACTTTTAAACTTCCCTTTCTTCTCCCCTACCCCTCTACCCTCAGACCACTTGCAGGTTTTTGTCCACTCCAGGCCAGATCTGAGCCAAGTTCTCATCTTCTCCCTTCATTGGTGGCTCCTTGAAGTGTGTGAGTAAAACCCATAGCCTTCAGTTTAGGCAGGCAAGAGAGCTAAGGATGGCATGTTTTAAATTTGCCTGCTGAGATGAGCAGGTACTTTCATTTTATAGAAAAAGAACTCTCAACATCTGTGAGTGAACCCAAGCTGCCAGGGACAACAGTCATCAGCTGCAGCCAAAAAGATGGCAAAAATGCACTGGTGAAGCGTGGTGGCAAGAGAGAGCAGGGCGTTGCTGGAAGAGAGAATTATGCTAAACAGAGAGAGTCCTGGGAATATCTAGTACTTATTTGAGGCAAAGATCCTAGGAAAGAGAAGGATGCAAATGCATAATCAAAGATTCAGCTGACACTTGCACAGCGGTTGCTGTCTTTATGTTTTTCTGACTGTGCGTACAGCAACCTCAAAATGTGTTTCTGTGGTCTTCTCTAGTAGGCTGTTCTACAATACGTAGTAGGCCTTTCCCATTCAGGCAAGAGAACACTGTTAGAGGAGGGAAGTACCTTTTTTGGTATGAAACTTAGCTTTTGTCAAGGTGCAAGTTTGAATTTTTTTGTCATTTCCTGTTTTCTCTTGAATTTTTCAGGAAATATTGGCAGCATGTCAAAATATTAAATATAAAGGCTGTAACATTAGGGTGTTGTCACCTTACGTCAGCAGTGATTTTACATCAAATGTAAGACTGTTATCATTTATGTGCCGTAGATTTAAAAAAAATAATTTCAAGTGTCAGAATCCTATTAAATTTTGATTGGGTATTGAGTTTTAAATCTCACTGATGTTTAAATATTTTGAACCTTTGAGCAACTGGACCTGCACAGCTGATGGCATTGATGCAAGAATGACGACGATTGGCAGGAGGGAAGGAGAGGATATGTATGTTGTCAGTGTGTATGTTGTCAGTGAAAGAAATGTTCATGAACTGACCAAAAGATCCCTTTGTAGCAGAGAGTGTAAGAGCCCTAGAGTTGTTCTGCTCCAGAGTTTGCAGGCGATGTTAGGTGTGTCATATAAACCAAAACTTTTTCTTTAAGTTTGTTGTTACATGTTTCCTTTCTAGCTGCTAGTCAGATCTGGGTTTAGGTCTGTAGCCCTGTTAAGTACTTCAGATCTAGCTCAGGCTTTGCGGAGTTGTGCTGCGAGTGAAAACACTCTGAAATTCAAAGTTTATCCTTCTGGGCATCCCAAAATCTTTTTTTTTCTGTGAATTCCATTACTTTACCTCTTCAGCTGTAACAAACACTGGTGTCTTTTCTCTGACATAACTATGTGAATGTTTGGGATAAGAGGAGCTCTTCTTTTTTTTTTTTTTTTTTTTTTTTTTTTTTTTGGCATGGGTGCTACACAAAAGGGCACGAGGAGATGAATTGGAGGATTCAAATAATTTGCAACAAAGGACCACACGTTAAATGAGACTTTAATAGATGCTGATAGAAGTTCAGAAAGGAGTGTTTGGTATTATGTACTGAATTAAGTTGTTAGTGATTTCAGGGGGAAAATGTAGGTCTTTCACTGTAAGTCTTTCCTGTACCATAAGGGGACGAAATTAGCATGGCTTGGAAGACCTTTATTTTGGCATTTCCTGACTGATTTGCTATTTGACTTTGCAGCTTTAATATGACTTTCTTTACCTTTCGTAGAGGTGATCAGGAATATAGGTGGTGCACACAACCACTGGAGATTAATTTGGAAACTACTAACATGGCGAAAGATATGCACTTGCACCGTGTAGTTCTGAATATCAGTTTCTCAGATGTTCATAGAAGGATGCAGTTTTATGGAGGAAATAAATTCCTGTGCTTATTTTCACTGTTGTCTTTTTTTTTTTCTTTTTGAAAGCTTGGTAATAAATCTGGCTACTTGGAAATTTACCAAGGAGTACATTTCACTGTTAAAACTGTTTCAGACTTTGTTTTTGCTTAGTTTTGAATGTTACATTTATAGTATAGTTTGGAGTTCAAGCTGCATTGAAGTTGTGATAGCTGGGGTAAAAAAAAAACCTTTATCTTTGTCCCTGAGTGTGCAAAAATAGTGCTGTGTGCCGATTTGGAAGTATGCAGGGGATTGTTTATGTCCCTGCACTGGGAGAGGTTTATGCTGAAATACTACTGAGTGTAGTGTGTGTGGAGTTTTAGAATTATTTTTTTTTCTGTTTCATACTATGTAAATTGTGGTACTATTAAAATGTTATGTATTTTGTTGTATACTAACAGTATTGAACTTGCTACCCTTTAAAAAACAAACAAAACCAAACAAAAAACCAACATCCCCCAAAGAAAACCAAACCAAAGCCCCCAAATCACTGATAAAAATAGAATTTCTTCAAGGAATGCTTTTTTATTATAATTCCTATTGGGCCTCTTTTTCTTAACAGTCCAGTCTGTGCTAACGCTTGCATGCCATATCTGGCTTACAGAACTATTCTTTTGGCCTGCAGCTAGCATCTAGCCATGTTTCTGAAGACCCCTCAGACATTGATTATCTTAACTAATATGATGGTAAACTGCTTCTGTGGTGCCAGAGATGCAGTGAGAGGAATTACGCATATATTCCTGATCATCTGTTTATGTGCAGAAAGCCAAATGCGTTCAAGAGTCAGGCTAATTTTGCAGATGTGGGTGAACTGTACCATGCATGTGTAGGTTGATCATGTCACGAGGGAGAACGCAGTGCAGTTTTCAGATGCTTTCAAAAGAGGCTGTGAGGTTTGTTGTCTCGAGAGAGTACCACTTTATAGCGAAGGATATTGTAATTTTCCCTGACTCTCTCAATTTTTGCTTCTTAGACCGCATCAATGGAGCACATTCAGGGAGCTTGGAAGACTATCAGTAATGGTTTTGGACTCAAGGATTCTGTCTTTGATGGCCCAAACTGTGTTTCACCTACTATTGTCCAGCAGTTTGGTTATCAACGCCGAGCATCTGATGATGGCAAAATATCAGATACTTCCAAAACTAGTAATACTATTCGTGTTTTCTTGCCCAACAAGCAGCGCACGGTGGTAAGTCTACATTACCTTTATGTGAGAAATGTACTGTTCTCATTGCTAACACCATGACGTGAATCTGGCAAGAGAAATGCTAAGCTTCACAAAAGGTCTTATTGTGATTAAGCGTGTTGTCATCAGTTTGCTAATTCTAGAGGACAGATTTTGAAAGCAGTGTTATCTGTATTTTGAGAACCTGTATTTCTCTACCTCACTGCTGCATTTTTCCAATATACATGAGCAAGATACTTTGCTTACCTATTTAACATTAGAAGACAGTAGTTGGCTGACCTAAACAATGATGCCTGTGCGAAGTAAAACATGTAATCCTTTGTTACCATTTTCTTCACCTGAATGCCCACAGTGAAGTATGGTAGTTAAAGCTGAAGTGAAACTTCTTGAGGGAACGCTTCTATTAGGTTTCTTGGAACCGAGTGTACTAATCATAGTCTTAGGTGAAGTTCCCTGAAATCTACATTAAGCCTTTTTCTATACTTAAGGTAACTCCATTTGACTGCATTTCTAATACTTTTACAAGCTACGTACTTATATGAGTACTGTGTAAAATCCTGTTTTGTTGAAACTTAGTAATTGTAAGAAATTGAAAAGTTACAAAATGACTTCAAACCTTCCTTTGCATAAGTATGCAATAGTTACATATATGGCAGAAAATGTGCCTGCCTGACAGGTTGGCTGAACATGCAGTGAGTTAAATTGGAAGGCACAGCAATCTGTCGTTACATCATACAAGTAATTTTTATTTATCTATTTATTAACTTCAAAAGTGAACAGCTGTGCAGTTTTACTGGAACTTCTAAAGAAAAGGAGAAAAAAAACCATGACACCTTCTTCCTCCCTCCCCAAAAAACCCACAACCAACCCAACCAAACCCCCAAACCCACTTTAAACAGATTCTGCAATCACTGACTGATTTTTTTTTTTTTTCCCTTTGGTTACAGGTAAATGTGCGAAATGGGATGACCTTACATGACTGTCTTATGAAGGCACTTAAAGTAAGAGGTCTGCAGCCAGAATGCTGTGCGGTTTTTCGACTTCTTACTGAACCAAAAGGGTAAGAGTCTGGAATGTTCTATGTGAAACTTTCAACTAGAGAATGTAAAAATCTTAGTTTTAGAATAGCAGCAATAGTGCTGTCTTCCTCTCTCTTGCTAGCTTCTTTTAAAAGCACAATTTGATTGTGAACACTTCCCTGTTGCATTCTTTACCCTCCTCTAGAGCAACTCCTTCAGCTTCCTGGGTATTAAAAAATTCATTTTTCTTTTAAAGCTAAATATTAAAAATGCACTAAATTGAGGGGTACACTCAAGTGCTTGTAGCATCTTACAGAGGTTTTTGTCATACTCTAGATAAAATGGTGTGATATGCTTGCATATTTGAGGTACATTTCTCCTCTGTGTTTCTAGTTGGTAAACTTCAGTGCTAGTGATTCTTAGCCAACTTAAGTGAGCGAGGCTCTGTGTGCTTGGTTTTAAGGCTCTGCATTCCTCTACAACTTTTCAATGTTTGGATTTAAATCTCACTTCAGATATTCCTTATTTTTTGTAGGACCGGGGATGCTGCTATTAAATACCAAATGATTCTTTTACAAGCTGAGGGAGTGAAGGTATCTCATGGAGTTAATACATTTAACTTCACACCTCGTAAGGCTTGAGCTTAATGCTCTATTAAGCCTCAATTGTGAGGCAGTCATTTGTGGGTTTACATCTCTGTGTAACTGAGTCCATTCTGGGGTCACCAGTAACTTCAGTGCTGAAGCACATAATATGGCTTTCATGTCACTAAGTCTGCCATTCATAATTTCTTATGTTTTGTTTATAAAGGTATTTCTATGACTCCTTTACAGCTTCTAGGTTTCTTATTTCAAATAATCTATATATCTCAATGACTTACACATTAAAAAATAAACAGAAAAAGAGGTGAATTGCTATGTTTTCAAAGTTGCTTCTAATTTTTCAAGTGAAAGACACTGAAATATAGCTCACTATAAGAGGTTAGCCACGCTTTTTTGTGTTTGTTTTCAGTTTACGCAAGGAAACTCACGAAGCATAGATCATTGATTAGGCGAATTCTTACTTCCTAAGTAATTTTGTTGTCCTTGTTTTCTCTTTCTTTCAGAAAAAAAGTACGTTTGGATTGGAACACAGATGCTGCCTCCTTGATTGGAGAGGAACTACAAGTGGACTTCCTTGATCATGTTCCACTCACTACACACAATTTTGTAAGCTTTTCCTCTTCTGTATTTTGATGTAAATTGAACTACATATTCAGTCAAAGAATTTTTTAGGCATTAGGTACCTTTTGGCTTTCTAAACACAAGGGGAGATTTCAGAAGTGATTGTTTGATTCCTTCACCCTTACTCCCCACAAATTAGATTGGCTAAATATTGATTTGCAATGAAATGCCAGAATTCTGTTTACGTTAAGAGACTCCTAGGTGTCAGAGACTTTAAAAGCTCACATTATGCATGTTCTTCAAAGGTCTGATGATTGCCATTTTTATTTTATATAAATATATATTTCTCTAATTGTCATATTAAGATATCATGTCTTTAAAGTCCAGAACTGGGAGATAACTTGCATTTTCAGTCTCTGGCTCATCAGTCAAAAAAGGCCGGATAATTTTGGCAGCTTTATTGGACTGTTGGTAATTGTGCTGAATGTACAGGGGTGCTGTTAATTCTGCAAGGTCATGACGTTGTTTTGAGAGGTAATGCTGGCTTGTAATTTGACAGAGTGATTGGAGGGGGGATGAAAGACTTAAGATTTGTGATTTCTTCTCAAAAATGGATTATTGGCTCAGTATAGAGCAAATAAATAGAGCTTGTTTGGGTTTTTTGTTTGTTTGTTTTACAAAGAGATAATGCCCAACTCTAACAGTTTTACCTTGCATTATTTTGTTCTCCCTGGGAAGGAACTCTATTCCTATATTCTAGCCTTTTTGTTGTTTTGTCCCAGAAATATATTGTGCCAAGTGGCAAAACTAAAGGATTATTACTTACATCCATTAGAAAGGTTAGACGTGATTTACAAAAACTGAAAGTAGCTTTGCTTCTACTTTACATTTTTAGAAAACTGCAAATAAAATTGTCTGCAGTTGGTCACCAGAAAACTCATGTTTTTCTCCAGATTTGGAAGAAGCTCAAACTTTGAGCCTTCCTTCGCAGTGTGCTCTGGAGGAAGAAACCCTTTGGTTCTTTTTAATCTTTTTTTCATATTTCAGAAGCTTTAAAAAAAAATGTTAGATGCCATTTAAGAGAGTAGGATTTCCTCAAACTATTTTATTTATTTATTTATTTATAATTTATTTCTTATGCAAGGGATATTGGCTAGTCATGAACACACAACAAGCGTTTTGACTAATAAAAAAATAATGTGGTGGTTCTTACGATCTGATCCTCCTTCACCTCCTTGGTTATACTAAGAACAAACAAAAAAGCCAACTCTGGGCCCACCCAGCTCTGTCACCTTACTGAGCACAAAACGGTGCTTTTGAATTTGATGGAACACTTTTTCCTTTTTTCTTTTTTTCTTCTGAAATAATCAGGTAAACAAAGCCCTAAATGTTTGTAAGCTTTCCAGGTTTCCAGCCAAACTGGAAATATATTCAATAATGGTTTTAAGTTCAGTAGCACTTTGAGGGCACTGATAACATTTTAACATGGTATTTATTTATGTTAAGCTCTGAAGATGTTAATCGGTTAATGAAGAGAAGCTAGTAGCTTGGATTAATCATTTAATGTGTTTTCTAGGCTCGGAAGACATTTCTAAAGCTTGCTTTCTGTGACATCTGCCAGAAGTTCCTGCTAAATGGGTTTCGGTGTCAGACATGTGGTTATAAATTCCACGAACACTGCAGCACTAAAGTTCCAACCATGTGTGTTGACTGGAGCAATATCAGGCAACTCTTGTAAGGACTGCTCCTTTTTAATAGCAACAGTAATACTCTGTGACAGACAAGCATCATTTTTTTTAATCTCTTATCATAGAGATAAATTTGGATTGTTGGGAAGTGTGGTCATTTTCATCAGTATACAGAACTTGTGGATTGATTTCATAAAACAGCCAGCAATGATTGTCTGTTCCCAGGTGAAGAAGGCCGTTTACATTAAATGCATTTTCTTCTTGTTGTAAATTTTAATATTCTGGGACAAGCAAACAAATGTCTTGAACAGGCAGTTGCTATAATTACTTTCAATAGAGTAATAGTAATTCCTCTCGCATAACACTTTTGTTAGAAGGAAAACAGGTTATGATTCAGTTGGGTTTTAGCTGTTGGAAGCATGAGTGTTCAGAACTACCACAATTTTTGACACCCTGTTGAAAATGCATGGAATCGTGAGAAAACTGATGAAGGATAGTACTTTCCTAATATTGATTAGAAAAAGTTGAAAACCGTTATGTTACAAGAAGTCCTTTTATGCAAAAGTGTTAAAAGCTATAATTGATTTTATGTCTCTGACCTACTGATTGTATTTTTTTGTAACTAAACTTGATTGTATAGTTATGCATTTTCTTATACTGACTAGTTGTTAGGGTGTAGGATGACTTGTGCCACTTAGTGCTAACTGGGTTTAATAGAACCTAAAAAATTTGGTGTCAAATACCTTTTCAGGAAAATCTGAAGTCTGATGTAAAAGGATTTGTATCTTAAGTTTAGAAAGAGCACATGGAAATTTTCTTTGGGAGTCTGAAGACATAGTTTTTAGTCGTACCATACACAGAAGAAAAATATTATGTAAAGATAGGAATGTGTTCATGAGGTTAATTATGCTGGAAAGAAACAGCCCTTTAAATTTTCAGCTATAAAGAGCATTGTACAGGAGGTAGTGTAGCAGTTGAAATTGTAATTGTTTTTGTTGATATTTCAGATTGTTCCCAAATTCAAATATCAGTGACAGTGGTGTCCCTGCACTACCTCCCTTGACAATGAGACGGATGCGGGAGTCTGTCTCCCGGATACCTGTTAGGTAAGCTAGTATTTCCTGTCATTTCTGGTTTGGGAAATACAGTTGTTTAAAACCAAAACAAAAAAACCAAAACAAAAAACAAAACACCCCCAGCTCCTCAAAAATAGAACGATCTAATAGAAGGTTGGGATAAACGTGCAAGAAGGCAACACCACTTCATCATAGATAATATGTAGTGTCCTTTCTTTTTCTTAGGTTCAAGCAAAACATTGATTTGGGATTTTATATTTTTAATTTTAGTCTTAAGATTTTAAGGGAGGGTATTAAAGGTTTTCTGGAGACCTTTGTTTTCCTGCCTATGAAAATTCAAGGCTCCCTTTGATATTTTTGTGAATTAATCTTATTTTATCTGGTCAGGTAGTATACATGTAAGGTTGTGCGACTTGTTTTGCATGACTTGCATACGTAAACTAAAATAACGTTCTAATGTTTTGATGACAGATAAGAGTTTAAAGAGATAACAGTGGAAACTGAAAATATGCTCCTCTTAAAGAAAATTGTGAGACCTAAATAGAACGTTCCTGTAGTTTTAAATGCTAGAATAAAAATTGCTTTCCTTTCAAAGGGGCCTGTCTTCTGATCCTAATTTGTGCCTGTATTCTTTTCCTTGAAATTCTAGAGGCTGAAGAGGGCAGGCCACCTTTTGTTTTTTCTACATCCCTCTGAAAAATCTTGGCCTATTCAGGAATGAGGCACAGAGCACGTAGCTGACTTGCAAATGGTTCTATTTATTCATTCATTTATTTATTTTAGTGGGAACTGCATCAGGAATTGATCTTCTGTTCTCTTTGCCATCTTATTCTATTTCCAGTGTTGTTGGACAATGACTCATTAACGTGATAGTTTTTTAAGCTTTTTGTGAAGGCTGGCTGATTTCAGTTAGGATACTTGTGTGATTTGGGATAAATAAGGTTTGAGTGACCTAGCTGTGATTTATAACTCTTTGTTGAACTGGATTTTAGTGTTGGCCTCCTTTTAACTGGCATTGGGTTTCATGACTTCCTTGCTGGCTGTTCTCTGCGAACCATTGAACAGTCTTGCAAACCTTTACAAATTTGGGGCTTAGCAATAAAAGTAGCTCTTAAGCTAAGCATTTAACAGGGTTGAAATGAGCAGTTTGTTTAAATTTCGCAGACCTGAATTAATCCAGCAGAGCCTATATTTTATCAGTATATTAAATGTGATTTGATGGGGATTGAGGTGAACTGTGGCAAAATTTATAATGGCAGAAAGAGATGTTATACACACTAGATAAGTATGTGAGCTGACAAGACCTTCAGGTTTTTTATTTCCTAAGTTAAACTGGGAATGATTCAGCTGACCAAATAGTCTAGTTAGTGTGTAAGTCCCAACTTTTTCTCTGCTTAGAATTCTGTGTATATTGCTTTTGGACTGGTTACATTGAACAGTATTTTCAATTGCTAGAGATGAAAAAATAACCACAACTTTCACTTTCTGTCTCTCTTTCCTTCTCAGTTCCCAGCACAGGTATTCTACACCTCATGCCTTCACATTCAACACGTCAAATCCTTCCTCTGAGGGCTCTCTATCCCAAAGACAACGATCTACATCCACACCAAATGTCCATATGGTTAGCACTACAATGCCTGTAGACAGTCGGATAATTGAGGTAATATTGGTAGAGAGGGAATAGCTTAAAGTTAAACTAAAATTGTGACTGGCCATCTAATAGTCAGTTGTTTTTTCTTCTTTGCTTTCTGTCATTTGCTTACTGTTTACCTTAGTTGGCCGAGTGATGAAGAATATAGGTGACACATTGGCATAGAAAGTTAATAGTTCATTCTTGCAGTCTTAATCAACTTTGAAGTTCTAGGTAGATTTTTGATGTCTGTAAAGATGTGGAGGAGCTTAACAATCAAGTTTCACAGATCTGAAAAGAAAATAAGCTCGGTTTTGCTGAAGAAATACTAAAAATATTCTTTCAGACTTAAAAAATCTGGATTTGTTGTGGGGCTGGTATTTATTTCACATCAGACTACAGGTACTGTAAGTCTGGATGTAGTTATCAGAGTTGGAATACTGAAGTCAAAGCTTATTGGCAATATGTTTTCTATTATACCTGTACAGAATTAACAGCAATTCTGGGCTTGTGTGCTAAAGCCATCTCTATCTGAGAATATTTCTGCTGTTAGTTGCTTTCAAGCACTTTTTTCTTTTTTTTTTCCCTCTTTTTTTTTCCCCTGTACCTTAGACTGGCAGTAATAAGAGACAACTCTCTGAAGTCAGGCCTAAAGGGTTTTTTTTGTTTTGTTTTGCGATAACCTTAATGAAATAAGGGAGTGGTGTGCAAGAAAGGCTTGCAGAAAGAAAGTGCTGAACTGCAGGACTTCAAGGAGAGCACTGTTTGGTTTTTTTGCTCTGGAATGGCTTAAAACTCTTTAGGCTAAGCAAGAGCCTTTGACTGCCTAGTTTACTTGCATCTTCAGCTGGTAGTTTATAGACTTCTGTGAAATGTGAAGACTCTCTGAAATGTGCTAGAGAAGTTCTCTGTACCTTTGGAGCTGAAGAAATGTGCACTGCAGCCCCATGAAGCTTTTTTGGTTAGGAGCTTTGCGTCAGCTGGGTTTTATGGGGTTTATTCTCTTCAATTTTCTTAGGCTTACAGCCTTTTTTACTGCTTCAGAAGCCCGGCTGTGACCATCTTTTATGGCACGAAAAATAATGAAGCACTCAAGAAAGAGAACATGAATTATTGAACTTTGTGGTGTGATGAGTCTTTAAAGAGACATTGCTTTCTTTATCCTTTATGCATAGCAGTAAAGAGACAAATGCTTTCTATTCTGGCTCTTCATAATATCATAGGGACTGAATAAAAATAGCTGTTGTGTCTTAAAGGCAATAGCTGCTTTTTCCAAAAGGCTTAAAAAAAAAAAAGTTTAAAAACCCCCTCCAAACCCAAAAACACCAAACAAAACAAAACACCACAAAAAAGGTAGTAGAGACCTGGTATGACATGAGAAAGACCACCTTAATAAAGTGGTTTACCAAAAGATGGATACTAGTGAAGTTTTGGGTTTGAACAGGAGTACTTACTTAAAAGTTTTACTGCATTTAATTATCATATATCAAACAAATTAGGTTATTTTTTCTTTCTTTTATCCTAACATTTATTTTTTTAAAATTTTTTTTATACTTCCTCTTTTCTTTTATCTCTTACTGTGTTGGCCTAGAATAACAGCCTGAATGCTTCTCCCAGTTCCTGGTGCAGACGATTTTGTTTGAGGGGAAGAGTAGGTATTTTCTTGGTGCCTTTTGTTTTCTTGTGATTAACAGGATTGCTATAACTTGTAAGTCATGGCAGTGTCCACATGAAATGTTTAATCTGGAGTTGATTTGATGAAAATCTTTATAGCATGTTTATACTTAAATATAGAGGACGCTAATTGGAAGAGGCAAATTGATAAAGTGCTTCATTTTTAGTTTAGCTGGATGAATCCATGCTACTATGAAATTTGGTGCAAATTTCAATAGGCTTGGATTAGAGATGCATTTGGTCACACAGTTTTTAAAGCAAAACCTTCTCAAACACATCTATTGTGTGGCTTTTTTCCTCTGGAAACTATTTTGTTGCATATAACTGTACAAACCCCTTAGATTAAGAACATGATGTGCTATTTTTATTTCACATCAAAGTAAAGGTGACAGACTACAGCACTGTGTGTGTGTTGTAAGAACAACTCTAAAGAGCACTGATTTTGCTTCATTTGCTGTAGGGTTCATAAGCCAAAAAGAAAATACATCAGGATAGAAGTTCAAAAATACTTTTTTCTTAAATAAGAATTACATATACCTAAGTATGAGCACAATTTTTAATTATTTAGTTATCCTTTGCCAGTTTACTTGACAGCAGTTACATTCTCAGGCTGAGGTACAAAAACCATCGCTAGTTATTAATTCAAGTTCTGAAAGATTTTTATTGTCCTAAAAATGGACAAAAGTAGTAACTTGCAAGAGTTCTTCATTAGTAGTTTATGCAGATTTTAATCCACTGAGGTTCAGAGTAGAGGTTCTCTGCAAGAGTCAAGCCTGGGAGAATGCAACTAACTAGCTAAAATGATGTATTTTATAAACAAATCTTCACTAAGGATAATCTGAGTCAATTTGAAAACTATGGTGGAATGTAGGCTTGTTCTGTCCTCCTATGAAATCTTACATTTATTATTCTACTAATTAGTTAGAAAGTTTGAACTGACTTCTATTAACTTTGACGGTATTTAACATTTCTGTAGTGCATGTTCTTGCTTTGTACTTATACAGTACCTGGATATTTTACCTTTCCTGTATGTACTTTGGGATAATACATAGCAGGTGAGAAAAGTTGTAAAGTCATGTTTGTCAGAGCTTAGTTTATCTTGTGCATGGCTGTAGAATTGTGTTGTAAAGTGCCTGTGGCATGAGGTGAGAGTTGTCGCGCTGTACCAACTAGTGAACTGTGTAAGAACATGCTTTTCAAATATCAAACATTAATTTGTGGGAAAATGTTTTGAAAATTAGATGGTTTTGTATTAGGGCAGTAGGTGTAGCCTTTTTTGGGTTGAAATAGTACAGCAGAGATATTTCAAAATGTATATTGACTTGGAATATTTTTGGGGCTTCTAAAAGTTTTCCTATTTGTAACCCAAAAACTTTTTGAGAACTTGTCCCCTAGAGATACAGGACCATCACAGGAGCTATGTTCAGATCTGATATACAAGCATGTACAAAAATCCAGTGGTGGGAATGCAGAGAGTATTTCTGGTGTTTCTTCTTGTTCCATGTCTTTTTTTTTTTTTTTTTTCCTCTTTCTTTTTTGGTAGTAATACCTTTTAATATGCTGTGAATATTTTTAATGTTTTGTAAGAGTTCACAAATTGCATGGGGTTTTTTAGCATATAGGATTCTTGTAACTAGAAAATAAGCAAGCTGTCAT